>NC_090269.1:119639511-119957011 GCF_040414725.1 Anabrus simplex
CTTTGCTGTTACTATTCATTATCTCTAGCATGGGGCAAAAATGGCGTCCCTTTTACATCTTTGGGCACCATTTGAAGCTTCCTTGTTGCTTTCTTCTAGCAACCATCAATACGTTGTTTCTCTTCTCTTTTGTCTCCTGATGAAAAAAGGCAAGGTTCCTTTCGAAACGTTGAGTGTGTTTACAATTATTTACACAGCATAAGCCCAAAAATATAACTCATGAATAAACTACACACTCTCTGGGAACACCTTGCATTTATCACTGTGCATTTCTATAATTTGTTAAAAATTCTTCCACATACAAACAAGTGTAACAAAAATGGAAGATTTAAATTGAAAATGGCAGAGCTCCAGTTATACATTATCTGTTTTTGTATACATGCTAGAAATCTCCACAGTTCTAGATGACATACATGCACAGTTTGCATCATTGTTTTCATTGAGAACTGTCTGGATGGTGAGATCTGGGGCTCATGGTGGTTATGCCAAAACTGAAAGGCTACTTTTAGGATTCCTGACCAGTCCTCCTTATTGAGAAAAGCTAATTCAAGATCAGCCTTGAGTTCAGATTGTGGTTTTTTACAACTCACTTTATTTAGCGATTTAGGTATTTTTAATGAGCCCATATACCACTAGTATTAATTTTGTATACTCCCAAAGAGTATGAATAACCTTCAAGAATTGCTGCTGTAAAAACATAGCGTCATTGCCAGGACAAAACCTCCTACGTGATAATATTTTTGGAGATGTACTGACCCGAAGCACATACATTATGAAGAGCGAGAATGCCTTGCCAATATTCACACATTATTGCACCTTAGATGACAGAACCTTACTGCCTAAAGTTCTAAACTAAAATATTTCACATAGGAGGTTTTGTCCCGGCAGCGACGTTAGGCAGATTGCTCTTGTAGATGCTATGTAAGAAACATTGAGATCAGCTAAAGTGCTTGTGACAATAGCCAAACACTGTTTATGCATACTGGTTAAGAAACAAAGAAGGCAAGGGGATGTTCTGGACTAAACATTTTCTTCCATTTTTTTTATTCCCTTTGTTTCCTTCCATTTTTTTCCCTTATCTGTTTTAGGCAGTCTTTCTGTTTTGGAACTTGCAAGCAGACAACTGTGATCTGTGACATTATTGAGCATGAAGCTCTCCTATTCCTGTGGAGCAAATTTACTCAGTTTTATTTTTCTAACAAAAATAAGCTGTTTCCATTTACTAGCACAGGCTGGGCAGAACATCTGTATGCCCCTGTTATCAGTATAAATTGAAAATTATTTCACTCGCCTGTTCTCAATCCAAAACCTTCATATGAACTCCTCCATAGTCTGCAACACAAATGGACGTATCTCCAGATCTGGTTACTCATTTACCATAGCATTTATGACATCACAGTTGTGCAAGCACTGTGCGTAGCATTCTAAACTCTTGATTTAAAATGATGCCTTTTGTGGGTATCCTTCAAGAGAACTGTATGGTGTGAATGTGATCTGGGCCTCATGGTGGCTATGACAAAGGTGAAAGACTGTCTTAGTATCCCCGACCAATCCTCCCGATTGAGAAAAGTTGATTGAAGCCAGTTGCACACTTCTAAAGATGTGGGGAGCTTAAAATAAGGCAGTGTCAGCTATGCCTTCCATCAAGAGCAACTAGTTGATACACGTTATGAAAATAATCGTTCTATATATATATTTCGTATGGAACACATGATCTACATTATTTAACACAAGTATGTACGTAATAAATTAAAAATGAATATCAAGACCCTTCAGCCAGGAAAGCGTTGGAGTTGATGCTTTCATGAACTCTTCCCAAACACCTGTGAATCTGCGCTGTGGACACTCCCGAATGATGTGGTTCATCGTCTGTTCTTGAGCTCCGCAGTCGCAAGCAGGTGAATCTAGCCATCCCCATTTGTGCAGCGTTGCTTTGCACCTACCATGACCAGTTCGTACACGGTTTAGTTGGCACCACGTAGCTCTTGGTAGTTCAGTTCCTGGAACATGCTGGGAAGGATCATCTAATTGGATAATGAAAAATCTCTCCACCCTTCCTTCCAGACTTTGTTGATGTTGAAAGGCCCTGACTGCTTAATAATGTTATCATCCCAAATAGGCTTCCTGGATTTCAGACGCATGGTTGGTGGATTACTCAACACTGAGTGAATCGGAAGGGGTTTAAAGTCAGGACAAATGTAAGTTTTCCAAGTTTGGGCAGCAGCTTGTTGTCTTCTCAGTTGTGGAGGAGGTATACTTGCCAGTACGTGCAACCATGGCGCAGGGGTTGATCGTAATGTGCCCGTTACGATCCTTAAGGTCTCATTGAGCTGCGTATCCACTCTGTGGACATGGACATGGGCACTTCTATACCATACCGGTGCACAGTATTCGGCAACAGAGTAGACCAGCGCAAGGCTTGCCATACGAAGAGTACTTGCATCAGCACCCCATGTTGTGCCGGCTAGTTTGCGAATGATGTTATTCCTGGTCCTAAGTTTTCCTGCAATATTCTCGAGGTGTTTTCTGTAAGTCAGAGAGCGGTCCAGAGTAACTCCCAGGTATTTGGTGAAAATACTGTCCAAACAGATGATTAGGAAATATCCAATTCCTCAGCACGCTTAAGAGTTGACTGAGCTGGAGTGTGTTATTGATTCACCAAGTTTTCAAACATGGCAACCTTCTCCTAGTCCAAGGTGCATCCGTTATGGATCCTGGCCTAAAAACTTTCAGTTCCCTGGCCAGTCATGTTCTCTTGGATGGCAGTGCCTTGTGAAAATGCAGCTTGTCATAATTTCTGCAATTGTTTGCCCAGTATACAGTCATTCATGAATCTGGACCATAGCCACTGAAAGCTCTTCAAATAATAAAACACTGAAATATAGAGATGTTTTTACTCACTACTTGCTTGTTTGATTTTTCTTTCCATTGTTTGATTGAATAATTTCTGCTTTCATTGTTAAATACATTATTATCTGGTCCTGGTCAGCTCCCACCATTATGATCGTCATACTATGAATGTGTACATGCAGGACCTGTTGTCCAGGGGTATACAGACTTTTTGCCCATTCTGTATATAAAAGTCGTCATTTCAGCAAAGTTTTCTTCATCCCCTGAAGTTTCTTTTCCATTAAAGTGATTCGTAGACTTCACTCCATTAATCTCCTGGCATTCCATTACAGCTTTGACAGCCTGATTTTAGAATGCGAAATTAGCCATTTTTGTTGCTGTGGATGTAATTACTAGGGCAGAGTTTGGTAAAGTATCCTGGGACTGAAATAAGCTGCAGGTTTGTTGCTCTTGATGCAAGTAAAACTGTTCCACCTGCTACTTTCCTGGCCATATATCTACCCCCTAAAACAGGCGCTCCCAAGCTCACTCAGGGTCAGGTCATGTGACTCAGAGAGAATATGTCTGCCGTTCTTGCACTAGGTTTAACGGCACTTCACGTTTTCTTAAAGTAGCCTTAGCATTTAGTTTCCATGTTGCCATAGGATTCCCTCTGCCTCTCTGGATCTTCACTGGCAAGAGCTTTCTGTACTAGATGGTGTTCATCACATTTTCTAACGTGGCCTTGTCAGCAGAGCTGTTTTTCCTCTGTGTTGTCGCTGATTGGCACAACTTTAGAAGTTCCTTGCCCATGCTATTGCAGCATCCACAACTCTGTGACATGCATTTGCTGATCATGCTTATTCTGTCTTGCCCATCATGAGGACAGGCCGGACAGTAGTTTTGTACACTATGCCTTTCAATTTGATTGGCATCCGCTTATCTCGCAGAACGCCATTAAGGGACTGCCATTTCGTCCAACCAACACTAATGCGATGTTTGACATTTGCATCAATGTTGCCATCAGTTGTGAAGACTGGTCCGAGATACATGAACTTGTTGGTCAAAAGTTGAACATGTATTCTGTCTTCTTGCCCATTTGCCTGTAGCATTGCTCACCATTGTTCTAAGACCGCCTCAAACTCCTCACATGACTTGCCAACCAAAACAATGTCGTCAGCATAAGTATAGTCCATGGCAGGTCTGCCATAAACTGCTCCAGTTGGTAGTTGACGACAGTATTGAATGGTGCTGGGCTTAGTGCCAACCCCTGATGTACACCAACATCAACACAGAAACTGTCTGAAACACTTGCAGTGGTTTTCACCACAGTGCAGGATGTAGATACACATCTTGGATCATCTTCACATACACCACCCCATTGGTGAGTGCCCTTTCCCCGGTGGGGGACCCAGCAAGGTGTAGTGTCGTCCCCGGTGCGTCTTAAGCGCTCCTCTTACAAAGGTAGTAAATTCTGAGGCCAGCTTTTTCAACCTGTACCTCAGATAATTAAGTAGTTTTAGACATGATATGGGCTTTTGGTCTTATGCCATGTCAAGAAAATAAGGTGATATTCTTTACATTTAGCAGAGAACTGTGCTCTGCGTCATCAGAAGAAAATCTCGACTGTCCATGAGAAAGGCTTCTTAAACAATGAGCTTTAAAGGTCACAGAGCACAGTTATCTGCAAAACGTAAAGAATTTCACCTTATTTTCTTGACACAGCATAAGCCCAAAAGCCTATATCATGTCTATAAGTATGGAGCATGAAAGCATCAATGGCAAAATTAAGTAGTTTTCGTGAGTAGTGTTCTGTGTAACAGAAACTATAATGGGGTGAGTCGGTATTCGTTCAGACATTTGGTGACACAGCACGCATTGAAGTTGCAGCTTGTTGTTGAGTAGTTAAATTACAGACTTATGGTGTGGTTCTGGATTGTTGTGCGTGCTGGAGAGGCACTCTTAGTGTTCCCCAGTGTGCTGTACATACACCTCGGGAACTTTTTGATGTCATAGTGCTGCCCAGACAATATCTCTGTGAACGTGATCAAAGGCTTTCTCCAGATCGAGAAATACCATGTGGAGGTCTTTACAGTGTTTTCATTCAAAATCTGCAGAGTCCTAGTTACTAAGTTTTATGCAGCACTTTTGTAGAAAGTGGCTAACAATTAGCAAATTATTGATAGGAGAATTGTGCTATTTAAAGAATGAGATCAGAAACATAAAAGTACATGATTTGGAAGAACACACTGCCAGGAAAATATAAAACAAAATGAAAAAGCATGAAACAGAAGGAAATATTTAAATGGGATACAGCTGATCAGTAGTTTTTTTATTTTCATTAGTTGAGACTATTTTGCACAGAATGTGTGTTTCTGTGGCATCTCGTTTCATTGTAAATAATTTTGTTATAAATATATTTTTCAATGTATAATGTTTAGTTTGATGTTATAATGTTTCAGTTGGATGTGAACACTTGAATGTTTGATATACGTTGCAGCAGTTGTTATACATGCACAGTGGCAATCTTTTAATTAAGAAGCTATAGTTGATGAAATATTTTGTACTAGTGTGTATTTATATAAATATAAAATTTTATATCAACCTTTGTATTGAGTATATTTTTGTTTTTATCAAACAAAAATATATGGAATGTATTAATAAAAATGAGAAACACAAGCTCTTCTCTCTCACTGCTGCTGCTACTGTATTCTGTACTCTGGTATTGTTTTTATTGTGAACCTTTACATTTGATTTAAATTGGAACTACTATTCACTGTTATGTTATTTAGAAAAGAATATTCAAATAAGGTGCTAATTTATAAATGTAAATATTGGTTGTTGATGAAGAAAGTGAGCTAGTATTGCTTACACATTCCTACAAAATTGTAACTTTTAATACCTGCATTAGGTTCTTTCTGACACACAAATCTCTGTTGTCTCTCTTTTTATCCTCACACCAGTTTGGCTCATCTCTTTGCTTTAGTTTGCAGGAATACAAAGGTTTGAGAAAAACAAAGGATGAATATGATGCTGATATACGTAGACAAATGCTAGTATTGAAAGGAAGAGTTGTTGCAAATGATATACTATGTAAAGAAAATGTGTGTGATGTTCAAATTGTGTAATTTTGTTTGTTGAATTTTTGTTTAGATTCTTTAAATCATCTTTGACATATTTCTATCATTTTTCTATTCTGATTATTATCTCTTAAAACTATGTATGACATATTTCTATTATTTTTTTATATTCTGATTATTATCTTAAAACTATATATTGTATATAAAGTTTAAATATTTTATGACTTTCTGGAAGTCTAGATTTCTCACAAAAAGTTGTGCCCAATGATTTCTATGACTGTCCAACTTTTTTAAGGCAATAATGGTGCTATATACTGTAATGAGGAACATGTAGTGCGAAACAGTCAGCTCCAGAATTAGACCAATAATCGAACTGTATTTTGACATACAGAACAGTAGATATATCCTATGCAGAAAGTCTACTTGGAGAATTATATTTTTCACTTTCAACACTTTCTATTACCAGCACTGACTTAGGTAGACATTTGTTATGTGGCCTTAGATTTCACGATAATAGATAGTGCCTGTCATTGGCATTCATAACTAAGCAAGAAAACCCTTTGAGCTGTCTCGGATAGTAAATATATTCTCCTGTTGTTATACTAAGAAGAAGACTGCTTTCAAACTTTATGATCCATTCTTTTTTGTATCCTGAAATACAGTAGAACCTCGATAATTTGAAATTGGGTGATTCAAATTCCCACCTAATTCAATGAAACTCTCATTCCCAGAAACATGAAGTACGGTTTCACTTGTTATTTGAATTATTTAATTCAGAATACGGATAATTCGTAATTCAAAGAACGTTTTGTCAGTCCCATTACCGAAATTCAGACTTTTAATTCAAAACTGTCTGTACAATTTAGAAAATAGTGTTTTGCAGAGTAATTTAAATTCAAAATTTGTCCGCGTCATGATAGATCACGTCTTCTGAAATGTGTAGAGCTAGCTTTCCACACTTTCACTCACTTCGGTGTGTCTAAATGTGCTTCATATTTCCTAAGTTCGAGTGAAATTGCAATTCCTTTGTATGCATCATTTTAAGGAACGCCACAATATCACATAACGGGCAGTGTGTGGAGAAGCAAAATCGGTGAACACTGGCGATGCCAACATTTGGTGAAAAAGTGAGGCACATATAATCAATTAGTACGCACCGAACAATATTGTCAATGCCGATGAAACTGCATTGTTTTTTAATGCTAAGCATGAACAGATTTAATGGTTTTAAAGGAGAGAAGTGCCATCCAGGAAATCTTACAAGAGTGTTGCAATGCACACAGAAGTGAGAGACTTCCTCCCCTTGTCACAGGAAAGTTTGATATGCCACGATATTTTAAGGTTGTCAGGCACTTTCTGTGCAAGTACAAGGCATCTAAAAAAATGCAAATAGTACAGTAATCCAAAAAATTTAGCATTTGCACAGGGGAGCCAGCATAGATTTCTCCTAGTCCTTTATTCATGCTTTTCTTTCGTTGCATGAGATTATGTTTGTCAGTGAGTTACCCAAGTGCATTATTTGAATACTGTAAATGTACCTTGTTGGGTACATTTTGGAAATAGTTTTTCCATGGCATTTGAAAGGTTTAAACTGTGAATCAAGGTTAATTGCATGCTGTTATGGGTCTTTGAATATTCTGTGACGCGGCAAGATTTGGCATTTCTGAATTACGAGTTGGCAGTTACTTCAAAATCACGTCATTCGAAGTCCAATTTTCGGGTCCCAATAACTTTGAATTAACGAGGTTTTACTGTATACCTTAGGCCTACCTTAGAATGAATAGTTGTGACTTGATCCAGTCAATATGTGTTTACTTTTGAAACAGATCATAAATAGAAGTGAAACCCAAATTACAAAGCTTTACTCTTGCATAGTGTCAGTTCACAATTATTTAAATGATTTAAGACTTTGTGTGTCAAGGAATATCAGAAGATAAGTTATTTCAGGTCCTCATGGAAAGATTTTACTAGAAGTAACAGAATTCATACAACCGGTTGTAATTTGAATTGGTAGCTTGTGTCAAGAGTTTAATGTGGTTATCAGTGGTTGTCTTGAGTGGATCCCTAGCAAGGTACCTCCGTGGCTAGTTCCACGACTGGGGCCGATGACCTAGATGTTAGGCCCCCTTTAAACAACAAACATCATCATCAGTTCTATGACTGGATATACAGCTAGATCATCTCTGTGGTCCTAAGATGAACATAGATGCCTCTGTTCATCAGAGATATTTCCAGGAGTTCGTTTGCCAGTATTTGGATGCGCAGCTTGTCTTCACGGACAGTTTTAAGATAGTAGAGGATGCTGGGTGCTCATTTGTTTCTGATGTCAGTACCAAGATCTTCTTTCTTAGTGTCTGTAGCATGTATTGCAGAGTTCTTTGCCATGTTAGAAGCTCTGCAGTTTGCACTGAATCACAAATGAAAACTGTGTCCTGCAGCACCCACTGATATGCAGCAAATTCGTAACCTAGCCAGGTTGTGCGATGCTGGCACCAGAATTGCCTTCCAACATCACCTTCGCATGACTTCCAGGCCGTTGTGGGAACAAACTTGCGGATCAAGCTGCAAAAGAGGCGGTAATTTTACCACCTAGTCGTGTGAACGCACCTGCTAGAGATATTTGTTCTCAGCCATGTTGAACCATCTTGGCGCCACAGAATCGGAATTGCTAGCAATCCAAACTCCTACAAGCTGAGAGCAATTAAAAAGACAACTGGCATGTGGTGGTCCTCTTTCCAGCCTTCATGGAGAGTGGCCATAGTTTTGTGTAGGCTGATAGGTTATGGAAGATCTATGCACTTATCCCACAGTGTGTTCTTGTGATGCTGAATTCACTGTGACCCTCATACTGACAGTGTGTGTCAATCTCTCTGGCATAAGACGGAACCTCAGCCTGCAGGAGACACTCAAACTTGTACTAGCCGATGACGAGAATATTGGTGATCTCGTCATTTGCTTTATGTGGGAGAGTGGATTAATCAGGAGTACAGTATATAAATTTTTTGTGTTCTGTAACTCGGGGGAACTTGCATTACCTTTTCGACTTAATAAAATAATTATTGTTTATTTTTTCATTTTCAAATTCCTCCATTGAATAAATAATTTTTATTTTTCGTCTCCACTTAATTTGTTCAGAGAGATGGTTGCCTAGCTGTACTTCCTCTTAAAATAAAAATCGCCACCACTTTCCAAATGTTCCCAGAGTTCCTTTTCCAAATCTCCACCTACATGTTGTGTCTTGTCATTCTTCATCATGTTTTAACTGTTGTCATTGCCTCGTGTATTCTACTTTCCAATCTTGTTTTATTAGTGTTTGGATGTTTCTTTATTGTATACATTCATGGAAAAAGAAACGTATTTTCGTACAAATTTTCATTCAGAATAACATAAAAGAAGCCCTACTTCACAGTAGCAGTCTTCATCCATGCTTTTCTTTTGGGTAATTAATTCTCAGAATGGAAGTGTTTCTTCTTTTGTTTACCATTATACAAATGTCCAGTACTGCATAACTGTATAGCAGTCAGTAGTGCCATAGTATTTGAGATCCTATGAATTATCCACAGATATGTTATATATGAATAAGACGGTTATTCTATGAGTAGCGTGTTATCTTTGAATTGTATAATTGTTGTATTTTTTTAATATTTTATAAAGTTATAAAATCATTAAGTATATACACATTTCACTTCTCTGTATAATTTTAATGCCTATAGTATCCATACCCAGTTTCCTTTTCTCAATGTTGTATTAAATTTAAGTTTCAACTAAATCTGAGAGAGCCATTAATGGATTAGAAACACACACATAACATACTATGCCTGATTAAATAAACTTTTATTTATTTAATCAGGCATAGTATGTTATATGTGTAATAAGGCATAGTATGTTATGTGTGTGTTTCTCCCCAACCTTCTTTGTGAGCTAGAGAAAATGGGTCAGGGAATCAGTGGATTATGAAGCAAAGCTCCAGACCTAGAATTACTACTGCCTGTGAAAATCTGAGAGCCTATGGCATATGCCTTGGTGAAACTGCTAGGAACTGTTGGCTATATTTAGGATTGGAGGAGGGAAAAACAATTAGAAACCTTGGGAGAATATACTGTATATACAGAAAAACACTATAACTTTCTGATCATGTATGCCACAAGTAAGTATAGGGGCCACCTGCTCTGTGTCTTAATCCATGCAAGTCACAATAAATGGCCACATTATTGACTGTGGAATGAGATTTAATTTGCCCAGATAATTCACTCAAATTTTGCATTAATGCATTGCCCATTCTTAATTCCTTCAGTTACTGCTGGCTGTGGTACAAATATTTAATTTGAAATAATTTCAAGAACAGTGGATGTGTGCGCTCTAAAGTCATCACAAATTTGGACAGTGGGCGGACTATAAATTTTTCATAAGTATTTCTGAAACATTGTTGTATCCACAAAATGGATATATATCAGGATATTTTTTTTCTCCTCTCCAATTTCCAATCACTATGATTCTTTTGTGTCACTGGTCTGTGCATTTGGAAGAACCTGGCATGGCACATTCACTCTCACTTTCTTCAATGCTCTGCTCACTTCAATAACTTTCACTGTTGCTATCACTGTCCTTCAATAACTTTCACTGTTGCTATCACTGCCCTTGAACTCGGATTCATTTTCCAAAATGTTATTGCCATACTCGCCATCTAAAACAACGTCTGCAAGCGCTTTCAATCTCTCGTCATTACCGCAAAACCGGTTCTACTGCATAATGAACCCTGAATGCTGATGAAAATAAACTTGTTCAACAATCTCGGTGTCATACAAAAATACAGACAGCATTGTTTACCACCAGTGCGTGTCTCTAGTTCTCTACAGTGTGTATTGTTAGAAATTATATTGCATAGCGAGGCACTGCGACATTGCGAGCTGAGCTCGTCATTTGATTAATGTGCCAAAACGCTGCATGCAACCGCAGCTCATCATATGATGCGAATGGGTTAAGCAAGCACATAGAAGGCTTGCGGAGGAGTGGGCAGGTGATACTGGTCTACATTCTGGAATGCCATACTGATTTTTGTGTGCATTATTACATAATATATATACATTATTGGAATGAATATGATCATCTCTACTCATTTAGTGGCGGATTCAGACTTGAGATGACCTTAGTAAAAGCACTGGTATTGAAAACCAAATGTGTGTTTAATCCTGATTCAAGTTCGTGACATTCCAAGGTATTTAAATCTGACAGCCTCATTTTACTATAACAGTTGCTAGAATGTTAACACACTGAAACCCATGCATGAAATGTTCACATGTCCCATGCACAAATATAGGTCGGGGGCATGTTTTCTGTGAAGTTTGCCTGTATGTCCAGAATCGGGTTGGGTTCACCACAAATATGTTAACTGATATTTTCAGTTTGATGTCTTGATTTGTGATGCCAATCTGTCAACTAATTGGAGAAAAACAGTATGCACAGCAAGATGATCTCGCTCTACCTAGATAGAAGTTGAAAGAACTATTTTCCATGTGTTCTTATGTTATTCACCTTTATATTCATAGATATGCAGCAGATGCTGAGAGTACTTCAAACTGAAAATGACCAAGCAAGTGGCTGTGTGGTCTGGGTCATGTAGCTGTCAGCTTGCATTCAAGAGATTGTAGGTTCGAATCCCACTGTCGGCAGCCCTGAAAATGGTTTTCTGTGGTTTCCCATTTCCACACCAGGCAAATGCTGGGACGGTACTTGAATTAAGGTCGTGGTCGCTTCCTTCCCACTCCTAGACCTTTCCTACCCCGTTGCCACCATAAGACCCATCTGTGCCGGTACGACATAACGCAAATTGTAAAAAAAAAAAAGTTTTTTTAAACTGAAAAGGAAATTGTGAATGCTATAGAAGTAATTGATAATTCTGATTACACCTATTCTGCTCATTTTTCTTATAATTTGTCATTTTCTTCAAGTAAGTTTACAAAATATAAATACTGATGTTGTCAATTACCTTCTAAAACGTCCCACTCATTGGCTGAAAGGTCAGCGTACTGGTCTACGGTTCCGGGTTCGATTCCTGGCCGGGTCGTGGATTTTAACCTTAATTGGTTAATTCCAATGGCACGGGGGCTGGGTGTATGTGTTGTCTTCATCATCATTTCATCCTCATCACGACGCGCAGGTCGCCTACAGGAGTCGAGTAGAAAGACCTGCATCTGGCGAGCGAACCCGTCCTGGGATATCCCGGCACTAAAAGCTATACGACATTAAATTTATTACCTTCTAAAACATCCTTGATACTCATTCTTTCAGAATTTGGTATTGGTTCTTGAATATCTCCACAAAAAACATGTACAAAAAATTTGAAGTTGTCCTTTAAAAGCCTGGATTTTTGGAACTGTGGGGTGAAAAAAGCATTGGGACTTAATGTGTTAAAGAACTTGTACTCCATAAATGTCTATACTTCATCTGTTGAACCTAAAGAATTTTTGGGAACATAGTTGCTCTTGTTGGTGCTGCTTCGATGTCAATTTTAATTTTATGGACATAAAAAAATATGAAAGAATACTTTACTGAATCATAAATAGTGATGGAGATGTATTCTTTCCATTAATATACAGGAAGTTAATATTACCGTAAATAAAGCATAAAAGTAGGCCACTGGTGAACTTGCAGTGCCATAATTAATTTTCTGCTTGTCGAGTGAGGTGCCCTTCTCTAGGTCCTGTCCACTATTCTGTACATGTTATCAGTCCAGCTCTTAGATCTCGTTAGTACTTCAGTTTGGTCTCATATTTTGTTGCAGGATAATGTTCTATTTCTCCAAAAGTAACAGTTATAAAACATCACCGAAGTCTCCTTGTTGGTTCAGCTCCAATGCATAACACAACTAGAAACATTTTTTTCTTGAAATCCATTGTAGCACTCCAAACATGAAATGCATTTATAACATTTATGAATATAAATCCCAGTAATTATATTTTAAAATAATTATAACTGCAGAAATAAGTTTTACAAGATGAGTGAGTGGTGGTTTTTGTTTAAAGAGAAAGTTCAGACAAGGTGAGTTGTTGATGCATAGTTTATAGAATTATTGCAAGGGTGATTGCTGTTTCAAGTAGTGAACAATGAGATTATTTAATCATTCTATAAAGGGGCTGATAAATAAAAATCTGTAAATGAGAAATCAAAACTTCAAAATCTAGTTTTGGTTGTCATAACTAGCACTCCTTGTCCCTAGGTTTACTTAAAAGTAATAAAACAGTAATGCTTTCCAAATTTGTGATACAGTCTGAGAAGGAGAAATCATTAGTTCCAATTTTTCTCTCGTGGCTGAATCATAAACAGTGATGGAGATGTATTTTTTCCATTATTGAGTTACTGTGTAGTCTTTCATTGCTCATCCTGGAACTGATTGTACTTTGATATTCTGTTATTTCAGTGGTGATATATGCATTGTGTTGATAGGCTGTGTTTGTACGTAATACAAATAAAACTTGTTACGTTGTTTGCAGTGTTTGCCTCGAATTTTGTACTCCTATATCCTCTTCTTCACTACACTTCATAATAGGCTGGAAAATCATCTGTAGTTTCTAGGGAACATTGGTATTTTACTAGTGCCTATGGGATTTGGTCTTGGAACAGAGCCAAATGTTCCAAGACCTGCTGTGTGGGCAATACTGAAACACTTTGGCTGTCCTCATTGTTTTGTTGATCTGCTTCAGGCCCTCCATGATGGCACGACCAGACAGGTTTGCTGTTGGAATAGGATCTCGAATGAATTTCCTCTTACTCCTGGACTGAAACAGGGGTGTGTGCTTGCTCCAACACTGTGTGCATTATATTTGGCTGCCATGCTACATGAATCTTCTACGAGCAACCCAGGTGGGAGGTTAGGTATCGTTTCGATGGAGAACTTTTCTACCTAGCAAGACTTGGCTCACCCAGATGCAGATGATGCTGCATTGCCTAAACTCACACCAGAGGAATTGCAACGGTCAGTTAACTGCTACCAGAGTGCATGTGATCGTTTTGGTCTTGCCATTAACGTTCAAAAGACCAAGGTCCTGGGAAAACCTTCACCAGGCACAACCCTTCCACATTTCAATATCTCCATCTCATGAACTTCACTGGAATGAGAGAGACCACTTTTCATACTTGGGTAGTGGCCTATCTGCGGGCTGTAACTGTGAGCAAGATGTGGAGAAGAGAATTGGTGCTGCCCATGCAGCATTTGGACAATTATCACACCGGGTGTTCATGAATAAAGACCTGACCGTGAAGACGAAACTCATGGTGTACCACGCTGTTGTCATCACAGCATTGCTGTATGGTTGTGAAACTTAGACCCTTTACTGATGTGACTTGAAAAAGCTTGAGCGTTTCCACCAGCAAAAACTTTGATCCATCCTTTAGATCAAAACCGAAGACCATGTCACCAACATTGCTGTTCTTGAGAAAGCACATGCCACGAGCATAGAATAGTCCATCATTGGTCATCAGCTTAGATGGATTGGCCATATCTGTCGAATGAGTGATACCAGATTTCCACACCGAATCCTATACGGTGAACTTTGTTCCGGCACTAGACCAAGTGCAACCCTCGTGAGGCGCTACAAGGATCAGCACACTATGAAGATGACAGGTCTCAATCCACAAATCTGGGACACTCTTGCTCAAGACCATGCAATTTGGCGCTGGACCATCCCTGCTGCTATCAATCTGTTTGAAGGGGAACAACGAGATGTGAAGAGGCCAGGAGCGAAGCACAAAACCTCCATGCAACACAACCACGCCCACCTCCAACAATTCTGTGCAATCTGTGTTGACGCTTATTCCATGCCAGAATTGGTCTGTTCAACCTTGAAAGTATATCCACAGACAGAATTGAATTTATTGGAAGAAGTTAAATACTCGGAAGCGAGTTAAAGTCGGCAACGATGGGATTTGGTGCATGACATGCAGCTTATCAAATTAAACTAAATGTGGATAAATTAGTGAAGACTAGGGTTCAGATATTTTTAATCCTGAGAAAAATAACTACTATGTGTTGTAAAATGGGACAAAACTGATCATTGTCAGACATTTTTTTATTTCCTGCATTTCCACCGCAACACAAATTTGTGGGAAAGCTCTTGTTGATTTGTGGTGCACGCTCCCAGACCAACAATGCTGGAACAATAAGTGGCTCCCATGTGCCATTCACCAGCTAGCAGAATCATTATTATTAGGATAACGATTCCCCTCGTATTACTGTGGTGAGAAAATACACATAGTGCGCTTTATTAATAAATGTGATTTAGCAGTTAATCTTGATCTAAGCATGAAAGTAGGACTAACATTACAGTATTGTAAAATAATTAATATTTAAAAATAAGCTCTTTGGAGAGATGCAAGAATGAAAATTTAAACACTTCGCTTTTAAGGATAGAACTAAGATGGCTCCTGGAGGAAAGAAAAAGTATAATCCAGTATACCTGGAAAATGTAGTCCAGGATGTATAGTCTGGAAGGTTGAGCATTCATCAGTCTCTGAGAAATGTGCTGTGCCATACACAATGCTGAATGACACCTTAAATGGATGGTGTACACCAGGCAAATACTGGGGCTGTACCTCAGTTAAGGCCACAGTCACTTCCTTCCCACTCCTAGCCCTTTCCTATCTCATCACCACCACAAGATCTACTGTATCTATGTTGGTGCAACATAAAAGTGAAATTGTAAAACAAAAATACATGGATGGTATAAATTCGCCATCGGAAGAAGAGATGCAGCTCGTGGAGTGTATAATGAAATGTGCTATTTGGAGTTTTCCCTTAAATAATAAAGATGTTTTGGACTTAGTTCAGGAATATTTGATCCGCCTGAGAAAGATTGAACCATGGTTCGAGGATAATCATCCTGGTTGTGAGTGGCTGCAAAGTTTTCTCAAACAGCACAAAGAACTGTCTAACCGAATGGGACAAAATATCAAAATTAGCAGAGCGACAATGACACACGACACTATCAGGCAGTATTTCAACAACTTGGCAGTTACTGTTGACAGATTTCTGCCATGTAATGTAATGAAATGGAAATGACGTATGGCTTTTAGTGCCGGGAGTGTCCGAAGACAAGTTCGGCTCGCCAGGTACAGGTCTTTCTATGTGACACCCGTAGGCGACCTGCGCATCATGGTGAGGATGAAATGAATGATGAAGATGACACATGCACCCAGTCCCCGTGCCAGCGAAATTAACTAATGATGGTTAAAGTTCACTACCCTGCCAGGAATCGAACCCGGGACCCCGTGGTCAAAGGCCAGCACGCTAACCATTCAGCCAAGGAGCCGGATCCATGTAATGTAATAAATAATGACTAAACAAATTTCACTGACAACCCTAGCCAAGTAAAGGTGATTAGTGAAGCGTGGTGTAAAACATGCAGAAGAAGTAAAGGTAACAACCAAAACAAGTAACAGCATTACGGTTGCGTGCACTGGTGATGAAGCAGTGCTTACTGTGTATTTTGCTCCCCTATATGAAGAAACTGAAAGGAGTATAGGTAGCTGGGCTGAGCGGCTCAGACAGTTGAGGCGTTGGCCTTCTGACCCCAACTTTGCAGGTTTGATCCTGGCTCACTTGTCAGTCTGGTGGTATTTGAAGGTGCTCAAATACTCAGCATCATGTTGGTAGATTTACTAGCATGTAAAAGAACTCCTGGGGGACTGAATTCTGGCACCTCGATGTCTCTGAAAACCATAAAAGCAGTTAGTGGGACATAAAGCCAATAACATTAGGAGTATAGGTTATAATAGCAGATTGTCTAGCCATCTGTGTGGTCAGATTCTGCAAGGTGAAAAACGTTTATTTTATTGCCACCCAATTCAAATAGCTTTTGATGGTGTTATTTTGTGTTACGTCCCACTAACTACTTTTATGTTTTTCGGAGATGCCAAAGTGCTGGAATTTTGTCCCACAAGAGTTCTTTTAAGTGCCAGTAAATGTACCAGCATGAGGCTGATGTATTTGAGGACCTTCAAATGCCACCGGACTACGCCAGGATCGAACCTGCCAAATTGGGGTCAGAAGGCCAGTGCCTAAACCGTCTGAGCTACTCAGCCTGGCCAAATTGCTTTTGTCGGCCACTGAATGCTGCATTTTTCCTTCCTCTGAAGGCTGCATGGAGGACTGTGCTGGATGAGTGGAAACAATCTAATTGCATTGTTCTATCCAAGCCTGAGTTTCCACACCTCCCGAGGTCACGTTCTGGAAAATGAGAGTCAAAATTCACCAGACAGGAAGCACAGACTGAAACATTTATTGATCGTCTTATGTTCATGCACTGCACACTAAGGAACAAATGGACTGGTAATCAGAACACTGGTCTTCTAACTCCAGTTTCTGAGGACCAGCGAGCTACTGCTGTTCATGTGATGGTGGTGGTGGTGGTGGTGGTTACTATTTTAAGAGAAAATACAACTGGACAACCATATTCTATTATCCTCTATTAATTCTGAGGGAAAAATGGTCCAACGCTTCAAACAATGAAGGTATCGGTCAAAGAAGGACAAGGGCCACAAAGGACGGTGAAAAGGACTTCCTACTCATCAAAACCTAATACAAGAACAAGAGTTGACTAAGGGAGGTCAAGTAGGATAGCTGAAAATAAGGAGCCTGGCACAAGTAAATGCCAAGACTCAGCTAAGGGCCCTGTGGTCACCAACCCATGCTCCCAAGTCAAGAGACCCTCAGGCCTCTTCTAGTTGCTTCTAAGGACAGGCAGTTAACTCGAAATGTTATGCGCAAAACATACTACAGTTGTCCAAGGAAGAAAAACAGTATACCTACTTCCAGCAGGATAATACCACTGTCCATACAGCTTATCAAAAAATGCATGCAATAGAACAGGTGTTCGATGAGCTATTACCATCTGCTATGCTTATAACGCCTTCCCATTTGCCTCCACTTCCATGCTAAACAGCGAAAAGCTTGTGGCTGAGAATCTGTAATGAAAGGATTACTTGAAAATGTAAATATGATGATACAGAAGAGTCATATAGCTGAGGCAAGTGCTTGCACTAGGAAGTCTTTCAACGAAGCTTCAGGAATGTGTAAATGATGAAGTATACTTCTCATATATTTTCTCATACTACTATTGCTGAAATTTTTCAACCAACCGTGCATAGACACCCAAGTTAATACATTAATAAAAAGTTTGTCCTTTGTCCCACATAGAAACAAGCTGTGCCAAAATTTAGCTTATTTTACTGTTATGTTTAATTATGTGGAGTAGAAATTTTTATGATACCCAGTTAAAATGTTAACGCAGGTTCAACAAAAGAAGTGCAAGTATTCTATTCCATTTACAACATGGTGTGGGATACAATAGTCATGTCCTAGTTTGTGAGCCATGGGCAATGGCTGAGTGGCCTAGTAAGTGGTCCCGAGAGTCGGAATGCCAGTTGCTATGGAATGGGAGTGGGCATTTCGGACATATTCTGCGTCATGGCCCTATGCTCAGGCGGCTAGGACTATACAATCCACCGGTGGTCCATAACCCGTTAGAGGAGGGATCCTCACCTGGACTAATTGTAAGTAGGGTCGCATCCTGCTACACAAATTTACCGAGCTCAGAACATTTTAAGCAAGCCTCGGACCTATGAGAGTAAAGGAGTCCCACTCCCATTTGACAGGCGGGGGACTCCTTGGAAACAACTTGGCAAACTAAATGGAATTTGATGGGGAGCTATCAATATTAACGGGGCTTATGGAAGAAAGTAGAATCGGCTGAGTCAGCAAAGAGGATGCATCTGGATGTGCTAGGAGTGAGTAATACTCGGGTAAGAGGAGGCAACGAGGAAGAGATAGCAGATTATAAAGTGTACTTGACGGGTGTTAAAATGGGAAGGGCAGAGCATGGGATAGGGCTGTTGTTCAGGAATATTATTGCACACAACATAGTTTCTGTTAGGCATGTAAATAAGCGAATGATGTGGGTAAATCCATATCAAATCAAAATCACATTATTTGCAAATGAGGTGTCTACCTCGGTGACAAACGGTACACAAAAATACATTATTATCAAGCACTAAATTTTAAATTAACAACAGAAGAAGACATTTTCCTAAAACACGTTACTATACAATTTACAGTAACAATTTTTCTATTAAACGCACAGCTCATCCTTAATAAATTTATATTATTTACAAAAATCTACTCATAATATCTTCTGTACTTACAAACATAATCAACCCATATACAGTATGTGGAATTACTTCAAATAATACTACAACCTGTGACATTAAAGTTTGGTGAATGAAGTCAGAACGGTCGATCCGGCAACACTGGCGACACACAACCCTGCACCTGCGTAGCAGCAGGTTTTGACCATCTGCTCCCAACGTTGTTCAGTTGAGCATCGTGTGTGTGCCATGTAAGACCTGTCTGACACAGTGCGTGTTTGTGCGTTGGTTCTGAACTGCAAACAGGAGCATGAACGACAGGAACAACCAAAAGATCAATGTACAGTTTTGTTTTTAGCTTGGCAAGACACTAAAAGAAACGCATGCGATGGTGGTACATGTTTATGAAGATTGCTGTCCTTGAAGTGTATGTACGAGTGGTTCACCCGTTTTTGTAGAGGCCGGGAAGTGTTTCTGACAAACCCTGTAGCGGAAGACCGGCGATCGCTGTCAGTGATGAAAACATTGAGAAGGTGAGGACATTAATCACGAATGATCGGCGATTAACTGTGCGTATGATAGCGGATGAACTGCAGATTAACCGTGAATCCATGTGACAAATTGTCACCCAGAAGTTAGGGAAGAGGAAAACGTACTCTCGTCTTGTGCCACATCACTTGAATGATGAAGAGAAGCAGGCACATTTAGAGGCTTCACAGGATTTTGTTGAAACGGCGGATGTGACACCAAATTTCTTGAACTGTATTGTCACTGGGGATGAAACGTGGTGTCTCAAGTACGACCCTGAAATGAAACACCAAAGCATGGAATGGCATTTTCCGGGATCCCCTCGTCGGAAAAAGGTCAGAGCCGAAAAGTCACACATCAAAACGATGCGCATCACCCTTTTCAATAGTCAAGGCATTATACACAAGGAATTTCTACCTGAGGGAACGATGTTGAATGCTGCACGGTACATTGAAATTTTGACCCTTTTCATGAAACGTCTACGAAGGGTACGACCCCAGTACGCACAACAAGGTTCATGGTTTTTTGTCCATGACAACGCTCACCCACACACAGCCAATATCGTCAAACAGTTCATGGCAAAAAAGGGAGTGGTGCAACTTGAACATCGCCTATACTTGCCAGATCTCAATCCTCCAGGCTTCTTCCTATTCCTATGACTCAAACTCGCTTTGAAAGGAAAGAGATTTGACGATATTCCTGATATCCAACGAAACGTCACGAGGATTTTGAACACCATCCCAAAGGAAGCCTTCTTGCAAAGTTTCCAGGACATATATCGTCGAACTCAGCAGTGCATAGTTATGCGAGGGGACTATTTCGAAGAACAGTAAGGTCATTGTCGTGCATTGTTCATCTATGTTGATAGTACAGGACTATCCACCGAACTTTACTTTTTTTTTTTTAACATAGGATGGTACCTAACAAGCATAACGACCTGCCCACTTTTGGAAATTGGTGGAATTAGGATGAAAATTGTCTCAGTATATTCACCATGTGAGGGTGTAGATGAGGATGAAATTGACAAGTTTTATGAAGCATTGAGTGACATCATAGTCAGGGTCAACAGCAAGGATACAGTAATGCTAATGGGTGATTTCAATGCCAGAGTTGCAAATAGAACTGAAGGATACGAAAGGGTGATTGGTAAATGTGGGAGAAGATATGGAAGCTACTAGGATTGGGAAGCATTTTCTGGACTTCTGTGCTAGAATGGGTTTAGCAGTTACGAATACGTTCTTCAAGCATAAAGCTATTCACTACTACACATGGGAGGGTAAGGGTACCAGATCCATAATAGACTATATCTTAACCGACTTCTAATTCAGGTAATCTGTTAGGAATGTATGGGTTTTTGGGAATTTTTTGATGAAACAGACCACTATCTGATCTGTAGTGAAATAAATAGTTCTAAGCCTAGGATAGAGATAGTGAAATCTGTCTGCAAACAAATAAGGGTAGAAAATCTCCAGGATGAAGAAATTAGACAGAAGTACATGGATATGATTAGTGAGAAGTTCTGAACAGTGGACAGTAAGCAGGTTAAGGATATAGAAAGAGAATGGGTGGCATACAGGGATGCGGTAGTAGAAACAGCAATGGAATGCCTAGGAACAACTGTGTGTAAAGATGGAGAAAAGTGAACATCTTGGTGGAATGATTACGTGAGAGCATCTTGTAAACGTAAAAAGAAGGCTTATCAGAAATGGCTCCAAACAAGGCCTGGTTCAGACAGGGAATTGTACATAGATGTAAGAAACAGAGCAAAACAAATACTTGTCGAATCCAAAAAGAAGTCATGGGAAGAATTTAGTAACAACCTGGAAAGGCTAGGTGAAGCAGCAGAGAAACCATTCTGGACAGTAATAAAGAATCTTACAAAGGGAGGGAAAAAGAAATGAACAGTGTTTTGGGTAATTCAGGTGAACTCATAACAGATCCCACGGAATCACTCGACAGGTGAAGGGAATATGTTGAAAATCTTCTTGACGTAAAAGGAAATCTTCATAGTGGTGCCATGAACAACCGAGCTCATGGGAAGGAGGAAAATGATGGTGAAATTATGCTTGATGAAGTGGAAAGGATAGTAAATAAACTCCATTGTCATAAAGCAGCAGGAATAGGTGAAATTAGACCTGATATGGTGAAGTATAGTGGGAAGACAGGTATGAAATGGCTTCATAGAGTAGTAAGATTAGTATGGAGTGTTGGAGAGGTACCTTTCTCTTCTTCTTCTTCTTTTCTAGCCTATTTCAATCCACTGCTGGATATAGGCCTCTTCCATGTGCTTCCATCGTCTTCGGTCTTGAGCCACTTGGAACCAGCATGTTCCAGCCAACAGCTTTATGTCGTCGAGCCATCTCTTCAGGGGTCTTCCAATGCCTCTCTTGTGTCCCCATGGTCTCCAGTGAACAATCCTAGAGGTCCACCTGTTGTAGTCTTGTCGAGCTACGTGTCCTACCCATTGCCATTTTAGTTTTGCTACTATCTCTAGGATGTCTGTTACATTAGTTCTTCTCCTGATGTCCTCTGAACGGATCTTATCCCTAAGGCTGATCCCTAGCATCTGTCGCTCCATGGCTCGTTGTGTTCGCTGAAGCTTGCGAGCACTTTCCTTCGTCAGAGTCATCGTTTCCAGACCGTAAGTTGTAACTGGCAGCACGCACGTATTATAAACCTTGGTCTTCAGGTTAATTGGAACATCCTTGTTAGTGAGGATGAATCTTAGTTTTCGGAATGCAGTCCAACTCATACCTATTCTGCGAGGAATTTCTGCACGTTGGTTGTCTTTTCCAAGTTTTATCTTGTGTCCAAGATAGATGTACTCATCGACAGCTTCTATATATTGGTTTGCCGTTTTAAGTGGTCGACTCTCTGGGCTTAGTATTTTCGTTTTATTAATGTTCATTTCCAAACCAATCTTAGCAGAAGCAGTTTTTAATTCTTGGATCATGCTTTCTAGCTCATCTAGATTTTCACTTATGAGCACAATGTCATCGGCAAAACGCAGGTGGTTCAAATATACCCCGTTGATTTTTATTCCTTTATTATCCCAATGAAGGGTTTTGAATACATCTTCCAAGGCAAGGGTAAACAGCTTTGGAGAGATTGTGTCACCTTGTCGAACTCCTTTGCCAACTGGGATTTTATTTATGATGAGGTCTTCATCCACTCTGACTACCATTGTTGCTTGATCATAAATGTTTTCCAGAAGCTTTATATACCTTGAGTTTATCATGGCATTTTGAAGTGCCTTCATGATTGCCCAGATCTCCACTGAGTCAAAAGCTTTTTTATAATCAATGAAGGCCAGATGAATCTTGATGTTGTACTCAGTGGTTTTCTCCAGAAGAAGACGAATAGTCTGGATGTGTTCAACAGTTGAGAAGCCTTTACGAAATCCCGCTTGCTCGGCAGGTTGATAAAAATCCAGTTCTCTTGTGAGGCGGTTGGTTACAATTTTAGTCAGGAGCTTATAAAGGTGTGATAACAAACTCACAGGACGATAGTTCTCTAAATTTTCCTTATCACCTTTCTTGAAGAGAAGTATCACTTCAGCATTTTTCCAATTTTCTGGTATTCTTCCAGAGTTAATACACTTGTTCATGAGTATTCTCACGGCTTCTAGCAGATCTCTTCCACCTAATTTCAGCATTTCATTCGTTATTTTATCCTCCCCAGGGGATTTTTTATTCCTTAGTTGTTTAAGAGCACTTTCAATCTCAGCAGTGGTTACTTCCGGTGTTACTTCATGTGTATAATTCTGGGCTAGTTGTTCATCACTGGATGGTTTATTAATGGTTGATGTATACAGCTTGTAGTAGAAATCTCTAATAACTTCAGTAATCTTTTGCCTATCTGTGACTATTTCTCCATTTTGGTTCTTAAGTTTTGTAATTTTTGGTCTTCCTGTAGACATGCTGTTCTTTAAAATCTTCATGTTTTTATTTTCTTCAATTGTCTGTATGATCATGTTATTATTAAATTTCCTTAGATCTTTTCTTATTTCCTTGCGAATGGTCTTGTTAAGATTTTTGTATTCTGCTGTATCCCTGTCCATTGTCTTCCTGTCCTTAATGAGCTGCATGGTATTGAGTGAAAGTCGGCTCTTCTTATTAGTTTTCTTCAATGGGATCTCCTTTGCTGCATTTTGAATACTGACTGTAATTTTCTCATTAAGTTCGTTCACGTCCAAGTATTTCAAATCTTCTGTTGGGTTAAGTTTTTTGGTAAGAGCTTGTTGAAATGATGATTGATGTGTTTCTAAGTCCTCTACTCTTGGAAAAGTGTACCCCCTTGTCATTTTGGACCGTTCAAGTTTGAGGTCAAATGTAAAGGTTGCTCGAACTAGCCTATGGTCGCTTCCTGTATCAAATCTATTGAGAACAGTAACATCTGTACAATATTTCTTCTTGTTGGTCAGGATAAAATCTATCTCATTCTTGGTTTGTCCATCGGGGCTCTTCCATGTCCATTTTCGTTGGATGGGCTTTTTAAAGAAAGTATTCATGCAATAGAGATTTTCGGCTGTGAGATATTCTAGCAATCTTTCTCCTCTTTCGTTTCGATCGCCTAGTCCATATGTACCAATGTTCTCTGGGTCTCCGATTTCCTTTTGACCCACTTTTGCATTGAAGTCTCTAATGATGATACAGAGTTGTGTCTTTTCTGAATTTTTCGCTTTGGTGATATCTTCATACAGCTGTTCCACTGCCTCTTCGTCAGAAGTACTCGTTGGAGCATAGACATGTATGACTTGTATGGAGAATTTACTATTCAATTTGAGGACGATATATATCACTCTGAAAGAGACACAAATCATCTTGTGTATGAATTCTTTGATATTTTTATTGACAAGAATAGCAACCCCATGTGTAGAAGCATCCCCATTATTACGTAAGATGACATGCCCTGATGGAAGGGTCTCAGCTTTTTCTCCTTGAAGGCGAGTCTCACAAATACCCAGAATATCCCATTTTATGTCATGCAGTTCTTGTTCTAGCCTTTCCAGGTCTTCAGCTAGTCTCATAGTTCTTATGTTGTATGTGGCTATTCTTACTTTTTTAGTCGTTCTTTTCGAATTTTTGCCTCCCCCAGAATCCTTGAGGCAGACTGACGTATTGTCAGTGTGAGATTCTGAGTCTTTCACTCTACTCACCTGGGGTAGTTTCGTTTGAAAATTCGAAGTCATAGGAGTTTATGGAAGGTGTTCGGCAATAAAACACCACGCTTGCCAGACGTGTTGGTGAGTTGTGATTCAGCCGCCCCTAACATGGGGAACAGACGCTGTCGGGGTACCGCCACTAACATGTGGAACCGTCGTGCCCTTTGTGTGTTGTACACGTATTAATCCCCATGTACAGGGCTGCCTCTTCCAACATCTCCGCCGTACCGAAGGTCACCCTCTCCGCCGTTGATGTCGTTGAGGTCTTCACTCGTAACCCTGAGCTGGGACCCTTACCAGATACTACACACCGGGTCAGCGTGCTCTGGGACTCGCATAGGCAGGGACGCCACTCCCTGGGTAGAGCTGCCTCCAAGGAGGGTCTCTACCTGCTATCAAACCCGTTGCCTTATCCTGTATGAATACAGCCGCTCCTAACATGGAGATCAGACGCTGGGTGTAGCCGCCCACTCTGGATCAGACGCTACACTATGGGATTAATGGTAGATTATTAAAATCAATCAAAGTCATTTATGTTGACAATTGGGCTGCAGTGAGAATTGATGGTACAATGAATTTTTGGTTCAGGATACTTACAAGGGCTAGACCTTTGTTGTTCATAGTTTACATGGATTACCTGCTGAAAGATATAAAGTGGCAAGGAGGTATTCAGTTAAGTGGAAATGTAGTAACCAGTCTGGCCTAAACTGATGGACAATAGCAGTAATTGCACCTATCTATAAGCAGGCATCTAGGAAGGGAAGGTGCAATCAGTGGTTGAGAGGAAGTTGGTGTGGTTTCAGATCACAGAGGGGCTGTCACGATCAGATTTTCAGTATGCGCCAGGTAACTGAAAAATGCTACAAGAGGAATAGACAGTTGTGTTTATGTTTCATAGATCTGGAGAAAGCATATGACAGGGTACCGAGGGAAAAGATATTCACCACACTGGGGGACTATGGGATTAATGGTAGATTATTAAAATCAATCAAAGTCATTTATGTTGACAATTGGGCTGCAGTGAGAATTGATGGTACAATGAATTTTTGGTTCAGGATACTTACAAGGGCTAGACCTTTGTTGTTCATAGTTTACATGGATTACCTGCTGAAAGATATAAAGTGGCAAGGAGGTATTCAGTTAAGTGGAAATGTAGTAACCAGTCTGGCCTAAACTGATGACTTCGTCTTAATGGCAGATTGTGCTAAAAGCCTGCAGTCTAATATCTTGGAACTTGAAAATAGGTACAATGAGTATGGTATGAAAATTAGCCTTTCGAAGACTAAATTGATTTCAGTAGGTAAGAAATTCAACATAAGTGAATGTCAGATGGGTGATACAAAGCTGGAACAGGTAGATAATTTCAAGTATTTAGGATGTGTGTTCTCCCAGAATGGTAATATAGTAAGTGAGATTTAATCAAGGTGGAGTAAAGCTAATGCAGTGAGCTCGCAGTTGCGATGAACAGTATTTGATGCTTGTTGTTTTAAGGGGCCTAACATCGAAGGTCATCGGCCCCTGAACAGTATTTTGTAAGAACTAAGTCAGCTCCCGGATGAAACTTTTCTTACACCAGTCTGTTTTCAGACCAACTTTGATTCACAGGAGCAAAAGCTGGGTGGACTCAGGATATCTTATTCATAAGTTAGAAGTAACAAACATGAAAATAGCAAGTTTGATTGCTGGTACAAACATGTAGGAACAATGGCAGGAGGGTACTCAGAATGAGGAGATAAAGGCTAAGTTGGGAATGAATCAATGGATGAAGCTGTACGCATGAACCTGCTTCAGTGGTGGGTTCATGTGAGGTGAATGGAGGAGGATAGGTTACCTAAGAGAATAATGGACTCTGTTATGGAGGGTAAGAGAAGTAGAGGGAGACCAAGACGACAATGGTTAGACTCAGTTTCTAACAATTTAAAGATAAGAGGTATAGAACTAAATGAGACCACAGCACCAGTTGCAAATAGAGGATTGTGGCAACATTATAAAATTCACAGAGGCTTGCAGACTGAACGCTGAAAGGCATAACAGTCTATAATGATGATGTATGTATGTTGCACCAGAGTGCTCCTTTTGAAAATTCATAACTTTTAAAGTATTGATCTGATGTTTACCAAAATTTAAGAATTATGTCTTAAAATAACTTATTGTTGATCTGAATACCAAGTTCCTATTTCATCTGATATTTATGAAAATGATTGGTGTAAGTTTTGTGAAACAACATTTTCTCATTACTGGGTGATCATAGCCATAAAAAGTTTGGCTTGTTATGAAGTTCATGTAACTGTTTGTGAATAATCATAAGTAAAATTACTCAAAAACTTAATAAAATACTTGAAATAAATTAAATTAATAAAATACTTGAAATAAATTAAATTAATAAGTGTAACTGATCGAAATATCCGTTGTATGGGTGCGAGAGTTCATCAGAATGGATCCCTCGAATTTTGATAGAGCATGATAATAATTCTGGTACTGGTACATCTGCTTCAGGCCTTACCTAACCTTCTGAAAATGAATAAATAGGTAGGAACTGCATCTGGGTTCATCAATAACTCCACTGATTCTAAAATAACTAACTATATTCTCAATAAAATCTATGCATGAGCACCTCATCAACACATCAAAATAAAGTCTACATATAATACACACACAAAATAATGCTGAAAGACTCCATATTTACAACAACAATGAAAACAGTTGGGAAAACAAAGCGAGGACTAAGCCACCATTTGCAGTTAGTCCGTGGAACAATGTATGTATATGTAGATAAGTACCCTTCACTGTCTCTGTGTATCAACACAACTTGTAGATTTTCATAATTGGCACTTACTGTATCACAAGATACTGTAGCTCTTAATACTGTGTTCACTGACTCTAACACTTGTTTTAAAGATATATTCACCAGAGCAACACACGTTTGTCGTTCTAAAATGCAAATTCTGGAAAGTCTGTGATATAGCACCTCACAGCTTTCACCAACATACAATA
This sequence comes from Anabrus simplex, assembly GCF_040414725.1. Classification (NCBI taxonomy): domain Eukaryota; kingdom Metazoa; phylum Arthropoda; class Insecta; order Orthoptera; family Tettigoniidae; genus Anabrus; species Anabrus simplex. Next base: position 119,667,244 of record NC_090269.1, read on the forward strand.
TCAAACCGCCACAATTGATACGATATCAAGTGCCTAAGCACTCCACAGTTTGTAGGTCAGTCATGTTCTTCAAACATAAAAAGACTACATTCTACAAACGTTTGAAGTCCAGTCCAGTATCGTGCAGCAGTGTCACTCCAGTACCGTATTGTGAAGTTTCACTCCTGTATCATGTCAGCACTACTTCATTCACGTACAGTGTCCTCGTGTCGAAGTTTGAACACATGCATATATAGTCGTCAGCCTTCCCCTTCCTCTCACACGATCCATTGAGATTGATCCTGGCCAACCAATCACGAGTAGATTCCCTTGTCAAGATCATGCCCTGAATTTCTACCTCCCAGTATCATAAAACAAACACAAGATCAACAGACTTTGGGGTGTTTCACCTGAGTCATCGGAAGTTTCTGACTACATCAACAAGTCCTACTCATCAGACTCTGGGATGCCCGCATGAGTCATACAAATTTCCTGAGTTATGATAGCAATGATTTTCCCAGCCGCTGTACAAAATAAATTAATCATACTGCATATGGAGACCTTCCAGCTTACAATATTAAAAATAAATATACAAATGGAATAATAATAATAATAAATTGAATACTGACAATAATATCTCTCACTTCTACATATAGTGTGAGAGTGTGATATATGTACTATCACACTCATCAGAATGTCAGGCTAAAATTAAAACTGATTTTTGCCTAAATGCAATTGCTCATTTTATATCTACACTTAAGAAAATGGAAATTGCAACAACATGAAGGCATTTGTCGTTTGTTTTGATTTTTAAGATATGGAACGATGCCATGTAGGTATGTAAACGATCAAACTTTCAGACCCATTGGATTGTTGCTACAGGTCCCACGTGATTGGTCGCGGAGGAATCAACTCCAGTATACGGACTCTGGTGTAGCGTAGTTGACTTGCAGTCTGTGCAGTGAAGTATTCCCCGTCAAACATGCCTTGACGATAGAGAAGAGCACGCTATCAACAACTGTCGCCGTTTAAGAGGGCTCGGATAATAGGGCTGTGTGAGGCTGGATTATCGCTAAGGACTATCGCAACACGTGTTGGCCGACAGGCATCTACGGTACAACATGTATGGCAGCAGTGGTTAAATGAAGGTACCCACACTTGTAGACCTGGCACAGGCCCAGCATGACAGACAACTGTGGGAGAGGATCTCCGCATCATTCGGATGGCCCGGATGGAACCCAATGGAACAGCAGTGCAAATTCGAGCAGTTGTGGCACCCCACGTTACACAACAAACAGTTGGTAATCACCTGCGTGCAGCTGGCTTACGAGCCCGTGTCCCTGCAGAAGGTGTTCCATTGACCCCACAACAGCGACGTGTAAGGCTGGCCTGGTGTCGAGAAAGATCGACGTGGGTCGACGAATGGCATAGGGTCGTCATTAGTGATGAATCGCGCTTCTGTCTTGCCCGCAATGATTGCCGGAATCGTGTGCACCGACATACCAGGGAGAGGGGCCGCCCAGATCTTATTGTCGAGAGGCACACAGGGCCAACACTAAGCAATAGGGTTTGGGGAGCTATTGGCTTTAATGTGAAATCATAATTAGTGCTTGTTGAGGGCACTATGACTGCTCGACAGTACATTTATAGGGTACTCAATCCAGTAGTTGTCCCTATGTTGGCGAACATTGCTAATGGGATGTTTCAGCAGGACAATGCCCAGGTTCACACTGCACGCATCTCCAGAGAAGCTCTCCACGACATCACAACCTTAGAATGGCCCGCCGGATACCCGGACCTCAGTCCTATTGAGCATGTGTGGGATATGATTGGTCGACAACTGGCCAACCGTTCTCAGCCACCCACAACTCTGGAACAACTGACCCGTGCAGTGCAGCAAGCATGGGCCACAATTCCTCAGGAAGCGATCCAGGGTCTTATTGACTCCATGCCTCGACGAATTCATCAATGTATTGCAGCTCATGGTGGGCACATCCTGTATTGATTGTTGTCCAAACTTGCGATCAGAGGGACCTGAAAGTGTAATCATTGAATCACTTGTCCTGCATGTTGAATTGTAGCAATGTAGCACCACTCCTTCTGGGTGTTGCAATTTCCAGTTTCTTCAGTTTATTTATATTTATTTGGGTGGTTGTGTGAAAATAAAGCAGCCTGCCAGCTAGCGAGACCAGTGTACTTTGCCCTGGAAACCCTAGCAACGTTGCCGGGTTTTACATCTATTGGGCGTTCCCTGCTGTACAATAAGTGGATGTTTTTTGTTTTGTCAGTTGTTTAAAACCTTCATTGGACTAGCGCTCGATATATCAATGGTAGAATTACGTAGTACAGTATATCTCATATTTCACCATAAGTTCTGGCTTATGAGAAGGACCTCTTCATTTTGTTAGTGATTAATGGATCAGTGCACTTAGCAAATTTATTTGGAAACTTACTTTCCTTAGAAGAAGAAAAGAAGTAATTGTTTCTTAAAAATGTCTCATATGCCTTTTTGGGTGGGCTGGGTAAGTTCCTGACATTGCTAATGAACACATCTCTCTTCTACAAGGACTTCAAGTTATGATTCATATATATTTCTTTGTGAAGTAGTGTGTTATAAGCTGAAGTGAGTACACTAGGATTGTAACGCTGTCGCTAACAACTTCGGTCAGCTGAGCGCGCGGAGCATGGTAGCATTCTCTCCACAGCGAACTCTCGTAGCATGCACATAATTCAATATGGTAAAGGTCAAAACCGTGTTTTCTCTCATTTAGAAAAAAAGAAAAATACCATTTCTCATCACCTTTTCTCATGAGGGCTTTGTACAACCATTGGCAGGTTTAAAAATGTTGTGCCACCTGAAAAGCTATTGTAATTGTACTATTTACAAGTTTTCACTGCAGAGTTCACACTTTAAAAATAAATCATGAAATCAAATATTTGAAAGACTTACAACACTCCTTCTTCAGTCGTCAGCATAACCACTGTCTAATGAATCAGATGAACCATCATTTAAATTTATTACAACAGGATCAATAGTAGGGACGTCTTCCATGAGCACATTTTTCCCCCTATAATGTTTCTGAACTTTATAGTTGTGTGGAAGTAATAGACCTTAAGGCTTCTTGACACAAATCCTGCATCACCTCCGTTGACCTTCCTCGCTCTGCCTGGTCAGACATCTATACTTTAGCTATTTTATGCCCATATCAACTCTATGGGTTAAGCTCACCGACAGCCAGATGATGAGGGGACAAGGAGTTGGGGGGAATGCCACTCTCCTCATATAGCATATTATTCCCTTATTCCACTTTCTCACCCCACAACACAACACATTCATTGCGAAGTAGCTCTACATGACTCAAAGCTGATACAGAGCAGTGACAAAGTTTAGTTGACGCGGCAAATAGGCCAACTAGGCAACACCGCTTGGCCGATACACTGCTTTCTTCTCTCAAAATCACTCAATTAATTATAAACCAGTATAAAGTCAACAACTGCATGCAGGCAAAAAGTAGTTTTAATTTTAGCCTGACATTCTCATGAGCTCCATAACAAGCCAATTTTTTTATGGCTATGATCACCCAGTAATGAGAAAATGTTGTTTCACACAAAATTTACAACCTTTTTTCACAAATATCAGATGAAACAAAAACTTGGTACACAGATCAACAATAAGTTACTTTAAGATGTATTAAAATTTGGTAATGATCAGATTAATACCTTTAAAGTTATGAATTTTCAAAGTGAGCACTCCGTTGGAAATGGAAGAAATACTGTCACTCATTTTGTCAAATCTGCATTAAAATTTTAACTGGGTATGATAAACATTTCTACTCCACATAATTAAACATAGAATAAAGTAGGGAAAATTTTGGTATAGCTTGTTTCTATGTGAGACAAAGGATAATCTTTTTATTAATGCATTAACTCGGGTGTCTGTCCTATTTTCCACGAAAGTAGTAGGATGACCCCTTGACAGCTTTCTTAGTTCCAGTAGATGAGCATTTCCCTTGTTAACATACATGTTTTCGTGATTAACAAAGTGTTTCTTATTGTGAATGAGTGAGTTTCTTATTGATTGACTGCGACTGAATAAGAATCACGCTTTAGGAACCTAAGGTATGTATTTCTGTTGCGCCATTCAATTGTATTAATGGGTGTTTCATTTTTTGATTATTTTAATTATTCTGTGCATTCATAGGCCTACCCTGGTAAAGTAATCATGTTTAATTGTCGTAGGTGGTGGCAGTAGCGACGATTGAGGTGGGGGGGAGGGATTTGAAGGGCAGTTGTCCCCCATTTTGTGGAGGAAAAAATAAATTTTTATTCCATTTCAGCCACCTGCAACTAGGAAGTATTAAAAGAAAGCAACTTGTACAAACCCTGTCTTTTCAGCTAATTTTTTAATTTATTTAATTATTAAGAAAAATACTTCATGGAAATATGCACAAAATGTTGTTCGTCATAGCTAACCAAATTGTACAGCACCACAGCAAGTAGTGAAGACCCGTGGAGCAATGTATAGCATATTCTGCTATGAAGGGTAGGAGGGGTATATTTTTGCCAAGGTCACCCGCTTGTTTTCGTCAATCTGGCAGTCTTGTCAATATCTGTTCAGTTCTACCTAGTGTCTGTTACTTAGTGTGTTGTCAAATACTTAATTACTTTTGAATTGTATAATCATGCCGTACTTCTATTTAATTGTAATACATGCATAATTATTATTTCTTTGTTGAATGTTTTATTGTATAGTACTATTATTACCACACTTACGTTGGTAGACTCTCAACCCTTTATCAAAATTTGCTCAGGGAGCATTAAAAACTTACCATTTTATAGCAATTTCTTTCAATTTTGATGCCCCCACATGTAATCCCTTGGAACCGGGGACATTTTGTTGTCTATAAATTTTTTGTGCCCCCGCCCCTACTTCTAATTCTGAATTGCCGCTACTGTGGTATGCTGTTGTGTACCATACTACAGGAAAAAAAATGGGAAAGTAAAGAGGATTTCACTTCGCCAATTCATAGCTTACAAGAAAACCCTTTACCGAGCTCGATAGCTGCAGCCGGTTAAGTGCAGCCAGTATCCAGTAATCCGGAGATAGTGGGTTAGAGTCGCACTGTCGGCAGCCCTGAAGATGGTTTTCCATGGTTTCCCATTTTCACACCAGGCAAATGCCGGGGCTGTACCTTAATTAAGGCCACGGCCGCTTCCTTCCACTTCCTAGGCCTTTCCTATCCCATCATCGCCATAAGATATGTCGGTGCAACGTAAAGCAAATAACAAAACAAAGAAAACCCTTTTGTCTGTAAGTCTCTGATCTGATAGACATTTTGTAGTATGACTTCAGTAGGGACATTTTATTCAGCAATATCAAAATAAGATGCCCAATCATATATTTAGTACTGGTTTTGGGGTGTCAAAGTTTGCTCATTTAAGCACCGTATAGACAGGAGTGAGCAGCGGGAAGCAGGTAAAGGTGGCGTGGCTGGCCAGTTCATCTGCCACGTTATTTACTCTTTCTCTTTCACACACACATTATTTCCCTAGCCTCAGCTTCCTGCTGCTTACTCCTGTCTGTGCTATGCTCAAATGAGCAAATTTTGGCCCCCCAAAAAAGGGGCTACATATATGATTGGGCATCTAATTTTGATATGGCAAAATTAAGCATTTCTACTGAAGTTGTTGTACAAAATCTGAAACAGATTGTAAACTTACAGATGAAAGGGTTGGACACCAACACCCCGATAAAAACACCACCAGAGAACATCAATCCCCCCCACAATAAAGGAAGTCTACCAAGCTCTGAATAAATTAAAAAACTACAAAGCGCCAGGAGAAGATCAGACCTTTGCAGAAATCTGGAAATATGCAGGAACATCAGCAAAAGTTGCCCTCCATCAACAACTTGTCTGTATCTGGATTAAAGAAGAACTACCAGAACACTGGACAACAGCCCTCATTCACCCACTGCACAAAAAAGGAGACAAAACCAACCCTAATAATCTCGCTCCTAGACATAACATACAAAATATTTTCAATAATCATCCTTAATAGGATAAGTTTACAAATTGTGAAAGAACTAGGAGAATATCAAGGAGATTTCAGACCCTGGAGGAGCTGTCCTGATCAGATCATGATTCTTAATTTGATAATGGACTATAACAGGAGAAGAAACAGAGATATGCTTATAACATTTGTAGATTTCAAGAATGCTTATGATTGCATCCATAGAGAACCTCTGTTTAAAATGTTAAGACACCTTGGACTACACCCCAAATTAATAAACATGATAAAATTGACTCTCACCAACACCAAATCAAAAGTGAAGTTTAGGGGTGAAGCATCAGAGACATTTGAAACTGGACTACGGCAGGGAGATGGGCTCTCACCACTATTATTTAATTGTGCTCTAGAAATGGTAATGAGGGAATGGTTTAGGAAATGTCCCCCCAAAATAAAGATTGGCCGAAAAATCAAAACAAATTGCCTGGGTTTTGCTGACGATTTAGCATTAGTAGCAGTGGACATAAAAGAAGCAAAAACCCAAATATCAGAACTTTAAAACATTGCAAATAAAATTGGCCTGAAAATATCATTTGAAAAAACAGAAATTATGCCCCAAAAACTAACACAACTAAAAGAAGTTACCATAAATGGTAATAAAATCAAAATAGTAACTCAGTTTAAATATCTTGGAGAAGTAATAACACATAATCTAAATTTAAAAATCTCAATCCAAACAAGAACAAATAGATTAGCTAAAGCACAAAAATTAACATGGGATATCTACAAAAATAAATGTCTATCAATAAATACAAAAATAAAACACTACAACACAGTTATAAAACCGGAAGCTACATATACAACAGAAACACTTTTTTACCTGAATAAACAACCAAAGACTGGCAGAGACTTCAGAAAATTGAAAGGAGGATTGGAAGAACCTGCATCAACAAAAAATACCAGAAAGATGGACAGTGGCGGTTAATACCTAACAAAGTTGTGTACAAAGAGCTAGAACCCATTACAGATACTATGCGTAAGAGGAGACTGGTAACAGCGGCTTATGATACAATAAATCACAGACTACTTCTTATGAAACTTTATAATGCTACCAAAGATTATCAACTAACTTGCTTCATAAGGAATATCCTTGAAAATAGAAGATTCTTTGTTGAATTTCAAGGACAAAGAAGCAGCTGTAGATCGCAGAGGAATGGATTACCCCAGGGTAGTGTGCTTGCTCCTGCGCTGTTCAACGTTTATACTAACCATCAACCGTTACCTGAGGGAACGCAGAGTTTCATCTATGCAGATGATTGTGCCATACTTGCACAAGCTCATTATTTTGAGAATGTTGAACAGACACTTACCACCTGAGACCAAATCCAAGTAAAACTCAGACTTGTGCTTTCCACTTTAAAAACAGACAGGCAGCAAGAAGCCTTAATATTACCTGGGAAGGAATTACACTAGAACACTACACGACTCCAAAATATCTAGGAATCACCCTTGATCATGCCCTAACTTACAGGAGGCATTGCCTGAATACCAAACAGAAAGTGGCAGCCAGAAACAACATTATGAGGAAGTTAACAGGCACAATAGGGGGAGCTAACCCTATCACTGTAAGAACACCTTCCCTTGCACTCTGTTACTGTGCCGGAGAAAATGCAAGTCCAGTGTGGTCTAAATCTAGTCATGCCAAATTAGTAGAAGTTGCTCTTAACGATACTTGTCGGATCATCACCGGGTGCTTAAAGCCCACTCTGCTTGACAAGCTTTATTGCTTTGCTGGTATTGCACCTCCTGACATCTGTAGAGAGGTAGCGGCAAAATGTGAGATGTACAAGGTGTAAATTACTCAGGCACATTCTTTACATGGATATCAACCAGAAACACCATGACTAAAATCAAGAGAGGCTCTTATCGGGACACCACAGCATTCCCGAACTGATCTCTGGCATGCAAGGTTTAACAGCCCTGAGGGATGGCTCACACCCTGTAAAAAACTTCCTGCTGGATACACAGAGAAATGGACCACAAGGAGATCACTCAATAGATTACGGACAGGTGTTACTAAATGCGAGAATAACTTAATGAAATGGGGTTTCCGTACGGAGTTGTGTCTATGTGAACGTGGCGAAGTGAAGACGTCCACCCACCTGCTCCAATGTAGTCAGTGTCCAACATCGTGTACTCTGGAAGACCTGATTTGTGCTACATCAAATGCAATCAATGTTGCTAACTTATGGGCAGCAAAAGTGTAAACAGACTGTCAATTGAATGTTATATTGTTCTTGTATAACATATTAACATTAATATTATTACCATATTAACTTCAATCATTGCAAGTGCTTTGACACAAATAAAAATGTCACAGAAAGGAGAGAAATTGTGAAACATAATGTGAACCATGGAAAGAAGAGGAAGTTAGATGATGAATACATAGTTCAAGGTAATAATGATGTTCCTGCTATGGTACGCCAGAAACTGGAGGAGGTGATGAAAATTGACATGAAACACAATCAATCATAATAACAAGTCTATTGAAGTTCAGATGGAAAATAATGCTAATTTTAATTTAAGTGCTGAGGTGTCTATCAAATGCAGCTACAGTACAATAAGAAACTAGATATATTTTTTGGTCATAAGGACACTTCAGCACATACAATAGCTCTTAGATGTGAAAATAAATCCGATGACGTACCTATTCTTCAAGATGCGAGAGAAAATAGGACAGTACTTCTCAAAGAGACTTTCTGTCCTCGAACTTCACACCCTAATGCTGTCAGTAATGACAGTAAACAAGTGGAGGCTTGTGGTTTGTCTGAAGGAAAAGCAATAAAGCCACAAATATGACATCCGGAAGACAATGACAATGACAGACAGGCATGAAGAAATAAGAAGGCATCTAGAAAACTTGTATGAACTGCAATCAAGGGAAATAATAAAGCCTGTTCCTTCCCTAACAAAAAAAAAACACATTACACATCTCCAGACTTTGAGAAGATGAATGTAAAAAGAACAAAAGAAGTATTCTCTACAGAGGACATCACTGTTCTGGAATATTTGAAGGAAAATTCTTCTCATTTGAAAGCCAAGATTTCAACAATTGCAGTGCAACTGTTACTTTCTTGAAATGTATAAAGAAATGGTTTGATGTTCACAATATAAATAGCATGAATACAAGTTGCCACAAGGTGAAAATGAACCTTTCTGACATAAGCCGAGAGACTATCTTGGTTGGAAAAATTAAATTTATGGCATACCTAGTGGAAATTATGAAATGCAGTGAAGAAAAGGCTAGTGGATTTCTGAGTAAAGAAACATCCGGAGCTCTTCTATTGACTAGCTCTTTGGCCATTAAATTTACCAAGTACCTACTGTCCTCTGGATTTCATTTTGGACTAACAAGAACATTTAACAGCGATTCAATAGAGAATTTCTTTAGTATATTAAGATATATTTTAGGAAGTAATGATATGTTGGACTGTACGGCAGTAATATTCTGCATGAACAGGATTTTGAAAACAGGCTTATTTTCATTATCATCCCACACACAGAGAAGCAAAGGAAAAATGGAAAGATAAATCACAAGAGGCAAGATTGTGCAGATTAAGAAAGTTTTACAGAGTACTATTCCAAGCTCGGTGACAAATATCTAACAACCTCCACTTAAGTTCAATCATCCGCAATATTTTTGTATATGTTCTATTATGTTTACTGTAATTTGCATGCAATTGCCAAATATCTAAATTTCAGGTCATGGATTCGTTACTATGGAACAAGCATCGATGATGTACATTGAAGGTTTTATAGTACATCAAGTGTAGACGGATGCTCAATGTAAACTGTGCTATCAGCTGATCGGCAATATTAAAATTAGTTTCTCACTGACAGATTTAATTTACATCAGAGATACTTCAGATAAGCTGTGTTATCCAACCAAAGAATTAGTGTGGATAATTCATGCGCCAAGTTACAAAGTTTGTGTTTACCAGAGTATGTGAAACTTTGACTGACATTGTTCTGCCTGTATTGACAAAATCCAATTTACTAACATGCACCTCGTCTTCTGACAGCAATCATAACGAGCAATTAAGCAAGTTGATTTGTAAAATAGCAATTCCTATCTTTCTTGAAAAAATTGTTTGCAAAACGAAAGCATGACTTGAACATGTTAAGTACCTAAATGAAAAACCTATAAGTCAGAAGATATTAAGAGTTTAAGCTGCCTGGAACAGATGGGAAGACAGCGAGGGGCATCCTTGCAGTGCTCTGAGGTGAGTAGTGGAGGATTGTAACATTACTGGATATTATTATTATAAATAATAATTTCGTGTGGCTATTTCTAGCCGGGTGCAGCCCTTGTAGGCAGACCCTATGATGAGAGTGGGCAGCATCTGCCATGTGTAGGTAGCTGCATGTTATTGTGGTGGAGGATAGTGTTATGTATGGTGTGTGAGAGTTGCAGGGATGTTTGGGATAGCACAAAGACCCAACCCCCCAGCCATTAGAATTAACATATGAAGGTTAAAATCACCAACCCAGCCAAAAATTGAACCCAGGACCCTCTGCACTGAAGGGCAGTACACTGACCATTCAGCCAACAAGTTGTCATTATTATTATTATTATTATTATTATTATTATTATTATTATTATTATTTATTATTATTAACTAATATGTCCGACTCATTGGCTGAACGGTCAGCATACTGGCCTTCGTTTCAGAGGGTCCCGGGTTCGATTCCCGGTCGGGTCGGGGATTTTAACCTTAATTGGTTAATTCCAATGGCACGGGGGCTGGGTGTATGTGTTGTCTTCATCATCATTTCATCCTCATCACGAAGCGCAGGTCGCCTACGAGTGTCAAATAGAAAGACCTGCACCTGGCGAGCCGAACCCGACCTGGGATATCCCGGCACTAAAAGCCATACGACATTTCATTTTCATTAACTAATATTTCAGGCCTACTGTAATGAAGCACAGTAGACAGTGATGGATGAGGAAATAATTAGGCGTCCTTGTTCACCCGATTTAAGTGTCTGTGATTTTTATTTGTGTGGTGCTTTAAAACAGAAAGTAGAGAACAATCCGTGTACTTTTGAAGCTCTGAAGAAAATCGGATGACTGATACTTGAAATTTCAGAGTGTTCTGAATTTTTTTATGTCACTGTACCATACAATGGACATTGTTTTCAACAGCTGCTTTGATAAAAGGTATGATCTACATTAGTTTTCAACTTCATTCATTATTAACTCTTGCCCAACTCCCTGGCTAAATGTTTAGTGTGCTGGCCTTTGGTCTAAGGAGTCCCGGGTTTGATTCCTGGCTAGGTCAGGGATTTTTTTGCTATTGGCTTTATTTTGCACACAGATAGGTCTTATGACGATGATGGGATAAGAAAGGCTAGGAGTCAGAAGGCAGTGGCTGTGGCCTTAATAGTATTCACCTGGTGTGAAAATGGGAAACCACAGAAGAAACCATCTTCAGGGCTGCCGACAGTGGGATTCAAACCCACTATCTCCCGGATGCAAGCTCACAGCCACGTGCCCCTAACCGCACTGCCAACTCGCTTGGTAAATCAGGGATTTTTAACTTTCATTGGTTCATTCCTCTGGCTTAGTGGCTGGGTGTTTGTGCTGTCTTCATAAGTACCGTTCATCTTAGGTAAGGTCCATTTCCCACAGATATGCAGGTCGCCTATAGGGCATCAACTTAAAAGACCTGCACCAAGCATCTCTGGAGGCCAAATACCATTATTATTACTATTATTATTAACTAATATTTCAGGCCTACCGTAATGAAACTGAATGCCTGCTTGCACTTCTACAGTTTACTGGTAAGTTTACTGGTAAGTTTACCTCTCCCTGTAGATGCTTTCTTTACATTTCCTACTTGCATCTTCAAAGTCTCACAGTTGATGTTTACATTCTCACAACACCTTTTACAAATCTACAACTATCACAATTATGAACTAGTATGTCTTCATCAAATATTTATCCCTATAAACAAAAGGCCAGCAAAAACTACTCGACATAAAGAAATGAATTTTGGGAATGAAAAATGAAAACCTACAACCTGTTTTCCAGTCATTGACTGGGTCAGAAATGGAATGAATGAAGCAGATATAGGCTATTAGTATGATGGGGTCATCACTCCCAAAGTGATTTATTAATGACTGATAGATGCTATGAAATGAGAATGGAGAGTGTTGCTGGAATGAAAGATGACAGGGAAAACCGGAGTACCCAGAGAAAAACTTGTCCCGCCTCCGCTTTGTCCAGCACAAGTCTCAAATGGAACAACCAGGATTTGAACCACGATATCCAGTGGTGAGAGGCCGACGTGCCGCCCTCTGAGCCACGGAGGCTCCAATTTTGTGAATAAGTTATATTTATATTACAGTGTAGGTGCTCACTAGGGAGGATTTTTGGATATTCCATCGCTAAGGGTGTAAAAATCGGGGGCTGTGGGGAGGGTTTTTAAATAAGTACATCTATATCTCAAAAGCTTTACAGTTTTCAGATGTAAAAATTGGTATTAGGAATCTACTTTAAAAATAACGAAACACATATCTCTTTGTCTACGGAGGGGGGAGGGTGAAAAATGGTGAAAAAGGGGTTGAATACCTTTTATCTCAAAAAATAAATATGATACAGACATGAAAATTGGTACCAGTAATTGGAATATTCTATAAAAATGAAACACATATATTTTGTTTTCAGAAAATCCACTTAACAGGAGTGAAAAAGGGATGAATTTTTAAAGTGAGTACCATATATCAAGAGTACCTATATCTAAAATACGTAACATTTTACAGACATGAAAATTGGAATTTGGAATCTCCTATAAAAATAAACACGCGTAATTTGTATTTGGAAAATCCACTTAAGGGGAAGTGAAAAAGTGGGTAAATTTTAAAATAAGCATATCTATAGAATATCTAAAAATTATAACATGTATAGACGTGAAAATTGTTATCATTAATCTTTTTAAAATAAAGAAACACATATCTTTTTGTTTCCGGAAAAAGGACTGAAAAAGCGGTCAAATTATTTTTATTAGGATACTGATATCACAAAAACTTGAGACGTTACAGACGAGAAAGTTGGTATTTGGGATCTTCATTAAAAATAGAGAAACACGTATTTTCTTTGTTTTGGGAAAATCCACTAGGGGTAGGGGCTTGAAAAGAAGTGAATTAGGAGTTTAAGTATTTTTATTGCGATACTTATCCATATAGATAAAATCGTAACGGCCGTTTGTCTGTACATTGACTATCTTGGGGAAATTTTCGTAAAAATTTCCGTTTCAGGTGTAATAATGACCATCTGCATATATTTTAGCTTTAGTTTCCTGAAAGTAGTGCCCCAAATCAAGATGGCTGCACAATCTGCCAGACGAGATAGAAAATTGAAATTCAGCAAAATGATATGTTTTAGTCTGTAACTGGCGGAAAAATTCCAAAATGTTTAAGTTTTTCACTTTTTACTCCCGGAAAATATCGAAATATGAAGGCAATTTTAATGACGGTGCAGACTTTCGCTTCGACGTATTTGGTGGCTAAACGATAAATCGTATCACAAAACAGATGGCACAATCTCGTTCAATTTGGAGTGATCTACAACTTTGGTCCTATGACTTTTTGTCGTATCCCTATCCCTTGTGCGTTAGATTTCTCGATTGTACGTAAATTTTGCCGTTTTTACACTATAATTCATAGTTTGACACACTTATAGGAAAGACAGGATCATCAAATTCGGCACATACCAGCCAAATTCTATGTTTCTAGCTGTCACATAATCATCCAAAAAGTAATGCAGTGTGTGAAAACCATATCCAAATTTCTCCCTATTCAACATTTCTAACTCAATATAACACATAAATAGAAGAAATACAAGAAAATGTCATAGGATCAGGCATTTAGACCACTAAAAGAAGCGTCTTATGGTGCAATCCGTTTGTCGATACAACGCATTGTTTAGCAGCAGATAATCTGTGAATGAAGGTCTGTAATATTGTAAACATGCACATACTTTCGTCCGTTGATCTATATATATATTCATTGAAGTCAATTTGTAGCGATCTAGAAGGGGCGTGTCTGCCATTATAATTTATACTTTGGGCCGATGACCTTCGATGTTAGGCCCCTTAAACAACAAGCATCATCATCAATTTATACTTTACAAATCGATAGTGACTGTCAGCAGGAGGACGTCTCCCTCCCGTACTCCCCACATCGAATTTGATTGGCAGTAGGAATGGGGTCCTTCTCCAACTCCTGTGTAACTGGCATTAGTAAGGAGGGCCTACGATTGTAATGAATAATTCCCTTCCCGATATGACTGGCAGAAGGCAAAGAAGCATGCAATTTTCTTCAAAATTCCCCTATTGTAACGAAAACTCCCCAAATCGATTGTGGCAGCACAGTAGACAAGGAGGCCTTCTATTATAATGAAAACTCCCCAACTCAACGTGAGATCTCCGAAGTTAAGCAACATTGGGCGTGGTCAGGAGTTGGATGGGTTGCCACGCGCTGTTGCTGGGGGGTAAGGGAATGGAGGAGCGGAAAGGAACTGGCCACCCTACCGCACGTAAACTCCGGCTGAGGGAACACCTCTGCTGAGGTTCGGACCTGTCTTCGGGCAGAATAACCCTTGCCTTACCCCAACTCAATTGTAAATGGCACTAGACAAGTGAGCCTTCCGTTATCATCACAATTCGCCCTTTACATTGGAAACAACGTACGGGGACCTCTCCAGGTTGTTTCTTGGATAATGCTAAGAGGCAAGCAATTTAAAAAAAAATCTTATTCACTGCGTGTACAGTAATTTACTTCGATATCCGTAGAAAACCGTAGCGAAGCACGGGTACATTTGCTAGTCTAATGTAAAAAAGGACGATGAGTGATGCTTCACATTCTTCAAGAATTTTACCAAATTCAATTTCTACTTTTTACTCTATTCTTTAGTAAATTTTAAATAAATGAAATAGGTACCGTAACTCAACATATAGTACTGGTATGGTAATTTGATCACCTATTAGACGCTCATTTCGTACAATAAAGCAGTAGTTCACAACCTCTTTTCACTCATTATACTGGTAGGTACCCGTTTTAAACCTACAGTATTTCTACAAATTACCGGTACCGGTACTCATCGTTTCTGCAATAGCTACCGGTACCGTAAAATGGGGTGAATGGGAACGGTTTTATAGTATTTTCTGCCGCTGTTTTCTTGATTTAGATAATTTAATAAATTTCTGTGTGTAGCAGTGTTGATAAGGTCAGATAGCTAGTTATGGCACATGAAATGAACAGATTGGTACAAAAAGTTACGTGATATTGACTGAAAAGTTAGTGTTCCCATTCACCCCAAATATGGGGTCAATAGGAACAGATACTTAAGTGTCCCGTCTAAACCTATTCTCCTCATACTGGGGTGAAAAGGAACACTGAAAACCTTTCAAAATGTCATCTATGATCTGAAAAATGCATAAACAGTAAGAAATAATACAATAAGGTAATTGTCAACCTAAAACATGCTCCAAAATGTTACCATATGTAGAAATTTACATCGAATTTCAGGAGTTCCCTTCTAAAAAGATTAGGGTGGTGTACCACACCAACAACGCTTGCCGTATCAATTTCACAGATATTTTCATGTTCGGACCACTTAAAAATTTGCCTGCTCTCAACTTTAGTTGGCACATACAGTAGGCCTACTTCAGAAACGTTACTGTGAAGCATTCATAGTCCAACACTGATGACTGTTTCAATGAAATAGGATTGCTCTGAAGAATTTGGGTGATTTGATTAATGATGTGGATGGAGAAGAAAAATCTACCCTAACCCAGACACCTTCTTCAATTCGTGCCTTCTTGTACACACCTCTCATTATTTTTTCAACCGGATGTAGTTCTCATTTGCAGTCCTGTTTTAGGTGTGATTTACGGTTCTGATTCTGGCGTCCTTTGGTTGGGATTGGCAACTTTCTTTTACTAGCATGGTTATCAGTAGGAACTTCATTTTATTTTGAGATCTCCTTCTGCTGTTGCTAATCATCTGACAGATGTCCTTCTTGGCTATTATTTTCCAAGTCAGCTTTCACACTCTGACCAGGAGGAATGTTTAGCTTTCTCTTTCTAATTGTTACTGTCCCAGGACTGAACCTCATATCATTGAGTACAGAAACAATGCAGTCATCAGTGATACCATTGTTTCCTTCAACATCGTCCACCATTTCTTCTGCTGATGAACGGAGCAAGCGACTTAGAATACGGTCTCTGTTCTGTTTAGACCCGTTCATTGAGATAAAATATTTCCGTGACGATTAAGGAAGCTGACGGCAAAGTCATAACCTGGCATATTGTTTCTGAACCTCTTCATAGTGAATCCCATTCTATCAAGGAAAGCCTGAACAGTACAGCGGAGGTCGTTATGCATTAAATGTGTAACCAGAGGGGAATATATCCCCAGCTGATCAACCAAATGCTTTTCGGTATCTAAACAATGTCTGTCCAACTTTTGGCTACATTTCTATTCCTCCTTCACTTTTATTATATTTCATACGTCTGTTTAACACTGTTGTAGGAATGGCATACTTCTCTGAACATTTTCTGTATGATAATCCTCTTTTAATATCCTCTAATGCAGCAGAAAGTGTTTCCGGTGGGTCTTTCCTGTGGATTTTGCCCCTCTGATCTGGTTTATATTACCTTGGCATCTTTCTTCGTCAACTGGAATATAGATAAAATAAGGGATAGAATTACCGAACAGTATTTATATGAAGACTGTATTCACATTTAATCTCATTTTACACATCATCTATGTGTTCCCATTCATCCCATTTTTCAATGATTTGGTTCACTAATTGTGCATAGTGTTAACGTAGAAAAGTGTGCTTGTATGTCATGGTAAAATTATGTTTAATTGTATCAAGGCATAGCATAGTTACTTATTTTAGACATTAAAAGCACTTACCTCCACGTGATTTTCTAATCCAGAAGAAGATTTTATGGTCTTTAATAGCTATGAAAAATTCAATGTTTCCTTATTGCGCACTGTTGTTGCTACAAGTTATTGTTATCCTTTCAGAGCACATAGAAATGGCGGGAAATAAGGATAGGAAAGATTTTGGGTGAAAAAATCTCGCTGAACTGTTTTACATACGATGCAAACCTTCCATAAAATAAATTTCCTACTGTGTGTTCCCTTTTACCCCCATGTTCCTATTCACCCTGTTTTACGGTATTTGTAAATATTGATAAATACTGATACCTACCTTTTTGTCCAGCGCCTATCTTAATGTAAAATAGTAGAAATGAGGTAGGAAAGGACGACGACGAACAACAACAACAACAACAACAACAACAACAACAACAACAACAACTACTACTTCACATCTTATTGTTATTCTTCACCTTCTTCTGCGTAGCTTTCAACCCATTTTGCCTGGGGCTGGCACTTGGCCCTTACGTGGAGGGATGAATTTACTAGGTACCGGTACTGCATGTTGTTGTGGTGGTTGGTAGTGTGGTGTGTTGTACATAGATGAAGAGATAATATTAATACCGTTTCCGTACAAATGCCCAGTTCCCAAACCGGAGGAATGAACCACATGCAGTTAAAATCCTCGGCCTCGTCGGGAATCGAATATGGAGCCCTCTGAACCACAGATATATAGTAAATAGACTGCAAATACATTAGAGACAATATGCGACACTTCCGGAATTAGCCTTGTTGAAATGGGAGACAAGTCGCAAGTGGCGCTCCTAGTGGCTTGACCTGAAAATTCGCGCTAAATTAAAATATCAATGGAAATGTATATACGGAAATGGATATATCAGAAATAAATTCGGGCACAACTCTCAATAATATAATTGATTAGAAAAAATTTATTAAAACATTCTGTCTCAACTCAACTCTACACTCAACAACACATCGCGCCATTACTCAGCACAAGCAAAAACAAAAGAAGCACAGTTTTAGTCACAGAGTAAATATAAATTTAGCACGGTTTCGATGTGAGAAGGTTGGCAACACAATCTCCGAATAAAACAATTGAATAATCAAAAACACTACCAGATATGAAAAATACTACACACACTACGAACTATTTTTCTCATCATGTCAAATTTTAAATGACACTCAATACAGAAGATAAAATTATTAATTCCAATACCTCCCCTTGTCATAAAAATTTGACCACAAACACAAATAGGAAAAAATAAGCAACATACATAGATAAACATGTGGACACTAATCAACAAGTCCTAACAACTTCCTAAATTTAGAAGTTCCCTCCCCTGACAATGCCTTTGTAAACATGTCTGCCACGTTTTCATCTGATGGTACATACACAAACTTAACCAATCCCTTGGCCACAATGTCCTTTACAAATAAATAGCGAACATCCATATGTTTAGTTTTTTCAGACACAACATGAGTTGAGCTCACATGTATAGCACCTTGATTATCACAAAGAATTAGAATTGGCACTTTACCGTAATTACAATCATCAAATTCATTGAAAAAATTATGCAACCACAACATTTCCTTTGTGCACATCACCATTGATACAAACTCAGCCTCCACAGTTGAAGTAGCAACAATCTGTTGTTTCTTACTAGACCATATAACTGGACAACCAGCAAATTTGCACACATATCCAGAAATAGATTTCCTGTCCTCAGAGTTAGCATAATCAGCATCACAATAAACACTCATTGAATCATCACTAGCTCTGTAGCATAATTTCACACCTCTTGTTTTCTTCAGATATCTAAACACCTTCTTTATTCTTTGCCAATCTTTTACGCTAGGGTTTTGAGAGTACTGGCTCAACTTGCAGACCGCAAACGATATATCCGGTCTTGTATTGTTGGCTATATAAAGTAGATTGCCTACAGCCTTTTGATACAAAGTCTGATTACAACTATCAGCCTCCCCTGAAATCCTCTTGTCTCCTACATCCAACGGAGCAACACATCCTTTTGCATTTTCTAGGTTATACTCGTGTATCAGATTATCAATGTATTTGCACTGATCAACATACACCGCATCTTTGGTTACAGTCATAGACATTGATAAAAAACTCTTAATTTGCCCCAGATCCTTGAAGTCTAGATAGCGACACAACTCTGACTTAAACCACTCCAAAACTTCAACAATACCAATAGCTATCATATCATCAACATACACTCCAACTAGTATATTCTTACCGAAGTACACACATGGTTCACAAACAGATCTTTTTTTTAAGACCGACTGACTTCAAAACACCATCAAAACAAATGTTCCAGTCCTTTGAACTTTGGTGTAAACCATACATGCTCTTCTTTAACTTGTAGACACAGTTGGGTTTTCTTTCAAAACCACTTGGTTGCTCCGCAAACACTTCCTCCTTAATGTTACTCTTCAGAAATGCCGCATCTACATCATAATGTTCAATATTCCAACTTTTGACAACCGCAAGAGCAATCAAGATTCTGACAGTCTGACGCCTCAAAACAGGACTGTAAGTATCATTATAATCAACACCTTCTACCTGCTTATAACCTAAAGCTACAAGTCTAGCCCTGTAAATGTTCTGATTACAATCAAGTCCTTCTTTGATTCTGAACACCCATTTTGTCCCAATAATATTCTTTCCCTTTGGTCTCTCTACCAATTCCCAACACTTATTTTTCTCAAAATTACTTAGTTCCTTCTCCATTGCTGATTTCCATTTTTCACATTCAGGACCAGTCAAAGCTTCCTTGGCACTCTTTGGTAAACTGTCAGTTACAGCAGACACAACATGCAAATTACATCCCATGCAATCCACACACTCTTTTCTGTTTCTGATTCTCTGTGACCTACGTAGTTCAGGAATTATGGGTTCTCCCTGCACTTCAGTATTGATGTTATTCACACTGATTTCAGGACCTATCTCTGGCTCATCTATTACTTGCTCATCAGTTCTGCGTGCCAAGTCAGATTCATTATCAGAGTCAAACAAACTTAAATCTACAACCAATGGTTTCTCACATGACTTAACAGGTAACACAATAGCAGGTCCTTCCTTAGTTTTCATGGGAAACACTCTTTCCTCAAATACTACATTTCTGGACAAAACAACACACTTGTTTTCCAAGTCCCACAGCCTATAACCTCTTCTATTGTCAGGATAGCCCAAAAAAACACATTCCTTTGCTCTAGACTCTAATTTCTCAGCTTTGTTATGATCCTCATATGCCCAGGCACGACATCCAAATACTCTCATTCTACAAATTTCCTCATCAGACAATTTTTTGTTAAACCACAACTCATAGGGCACACTGTTTTCAATAGCAGATGCTTTACACCTATTCTTAATGTAACAGGCAGTATATATCGCCTCACCCCAAAAATTCAAAGGCATGCCTGCATTTAATAACATGCACCGAACTAAAGTCAGAAGCTGTTGATTCAGCCTCTCTGCCACTCCCATTTGCTGGTGTTCGCCTGGTAAAGACAGCCTGTGAACAATACCATTGTCAACAAAGAACTGTTTCAAGTCATTATTACAATATTCTCCTCCCCCATCTGTTTGAACACTTTTCAGTTTTTTATCTTGAATATTCTCAGCTCTTTTCTTGAATGTAATTATTTTTTCAGAAGCCTCACTTTTGTGCTTTAACACACTCACTTCACTGTATCTGGAATAGTCATCTGTCAAGGTTAGGAAATATTTCTGCCCTCCCAAGGTTTCAGGCTTTACATAACAAACATCAGAGTAAACAAGTTCTAAGGGAGCTGGTGATTTTTTTAGTCTATCTGGGAAAGGAGCCCTTTTAGCTTTGCCTTTCATGCACACTTCACACTTCTCACTACCTTTCTGTTTGCTAATCAAATCACTGTCAGGCAAATTTTCAGCATGCCCAAAACGGCCATGCCATATTTCTCTTGTTACCATCTTGCAAGCAACTGCACACACAGATTCCTGTTCACCATCACTATCTTGACAGTCAGATTTCTCTAGTTCATACCAATCACATTTGATGATATACATGTCATCTTCTCCTCTTGCATAGGCACTGAACAATTCTTCATCTCCATTCACTTTGTCATAAGCAGTCAGCTTTCCATTGTCTATCTCAAAACGCACATTAGTTTTTTCAAGTTGCCTCACTGACAAAATATTATCAGATGCATCTGGAACCCACAGCACTTTGGTTAGTTTCAAAGTCCATCCACCACACTGATCACTTATTTTCAGTACTATGGATCCACTGCCTTTCACATCACATACGACACTTTTCTTTCCCACCTGCACTGAACCTGACACATTTCTTGTAAAGTTGTTCAACAACTCACGGTGAGGTGTAATGTGATGGTTGCAACCATTGTCCACAATCCAAGTGTTTGCATCACTTGACTTTTCGTCCTGTTTACATTCTTTGTCCTCAGGTCCTCTCATCAAATGCACAGCATATTTCACTTTCACAGTGCTATTTCCAATCTTCTTTTCTTCTGTCTCTGGTTCTTTCTTCTCTTCATAAGTGGCAACTTTATTCTTGAATTCTCTCTGTGGCTTATTGTTGTCATGGGCATTCCCGTCTGAGCCCCTATTGTCACTTGTACTAGCTTCAGAGTTTCTACACTTAAACGAAGGATGTCCCTCCTTGCCGCAAGAGTAACAAATCACATTTCCTCTTGACTTGCCTTCTCTTACCTTTGGACACTCTCTTGCAAAATGCCCAAGTTGACCACAACAGTGACAGGATCTATCAGAAGAGCTGAATTTTTTACCAGAAAAATTGTGTTTCTTCTCAAAACCATGGAATTTTCCTTTGTTCTTCATAACATAGCTTCTCAATTCTTGATTTTTCTTCTCAAGTTCATCCTTCTCTCTCTCTAGTCTATCTTCTTCCAGCAGCAATTTACTCTTCACATTTTCTGACGATAGTTTTTCTTCATTTAACTCCATCACATGGGCAATGTGTTTGTAATTTTCTTGCTTCAAACCTCTCAGCATGTAGGCCGCCAAGTCTTGATCATTGATGTTGGATCCATGATTTCTCAGTTTTTCCACTAATTGCTCAACTCGATTCAGATATTCCAAAACAGGTTCATCATGTTTCTTGATGCAGCTTGCCAGTTCGTCCATGGTACTCACAAATTGAAAAGGAGAAATCTTGAAATGGATTGCTTTAAGTCTGTACCAGGCATGCTTTGCTCGTTCATGTCTGGTTACATCATTCAAGTAACAGTCCTCTACTAACTCCGTCAAGTAACTAAGTGCAGTGGCATTTAGGTCCTCTTCGTCTGCAGTTAAATCTTCATCATCATCATAACCAGGATCGATGGCAGTCCAGCATTTCTTTCTTATTAGGAAAGCCTTCACTCGCTTGCACCACACCACATAGTTTTTCGGCCCAAGTCTCTCAATCTTCGGCGTATCCGCAACTGATGCCATTTTTACTCACGACTTACTGACGCACTGGGCCCATAACCTATCAGAAATAAATTCGGGCACAACTCTCAATAATATAATTGATTAGAAAAAATTTATTAAAACATTCTGTCTCAACTCAACTCTACACTCAACAACACATCGCGCCATTACTCAGCACAAGCAAAAACAAAAGAAGCACTAGGGATGAGCCACTCTATCGCCTGCTCGAGCAGGCTCGAGTGCTGACGTCACGAACTGGTGTGTCGAGCGTGGTCGAGCCAGATCGAGCAACACGGAATCCCCTCATGACGTAGGTTTGCATGTGCGCTAAGCAGGAGCGTGTGTTAGGGCTCGAGCCACAATTCCGTCTGCACTCATTCTCGTTGATATTCACCTTCCGGCACTACGCGTAGAGTAGAAGTAGAGTCATTAGCGATAGCGTCCATTCTACAGAAATACATACGTACCCTACCGTAAGTCATAGTGGACGCATCAGTTTATTAAATCCATATATGCCCAGAATTACTTTTTTTTTTTTAGCAAATGGAAGTGACTGCTCGACATGGCGATGAGCTCTGCGTAGTGATAGTATTTGTGTGGTTTTCCTTTCGTTACTTGGTCGCTACTTCCATTTTTGGTTCTTCTGAACATTGTATGTATCATTTTAATAATATATTCTGTTCAGTTTTATTATAATGCTATATTTACTATTTCTCCTACATAATAAAAAAATATGAACAGACCTGAAGTCCTGCGTCCGATATAATATAACTGGGTTTTTTGCTATTGGTTTTACGTCGCACCGACACAGATAGGTGTTATGGCGACGATGGGATAGGAAAGGTGTTAGGAGTGGGAAGGAAGCCTTAATTAAGCTACAGCCCCAGCATTTGCCTGGTGTGAAAATGGGAAACCACGGAAAACCACTTCGAGGATGGCTGAGGTGGGAATCGAACCCACCTCTACTCAGTTGACCTCCAGAGGCTGAGTGGACCCCGTTCCAGCCCTCGTACCACTTTTCAAATTGCGTGGCAGAGCCGGGAATCGAACCCGGACCTCCGGGGGTGGCGGCTAATCACGCTAACCACTACACCACAGAGGCGGACTTACTTACATATTACGCCATATCATTTCTCAGGCGATTACTCTAGGATAACAATGTTGTGTAAGGGATTCAATGTATTCCGTTAATAATGTTAAGGCGTTATCATTATGGTACGAAATGTAATAAGCTATTTCTGAAATTGCCGGGTGAGGATATAGTTTGTTCAGTTGTGTTCCTGTACACACACTGGTTTCATTTCATCATCATCATCATCATCTGTTTACCCTCCAGGTTCGGTTTTTCCCTCGGACTTAGCGAGGGATCCCACCTCTACCGCCTGAAGGGCAGTGTCCTGGAGCTTCAGACTCTTGGTCGGGGGATACAACTGGGGAGTATGACCAGTACCTCGCCCAGGCGGCCTCACCTGCTATGCTGAACAGGGGCCTTGTGGAGGGATGGGAAGATTGGAAGGGATAGGCAAGGAAGAGGGAAGGAAGCGGCCGTGGCCTTCAGTTAGGTACCATCCCGGCATTCGCCTGGAGGAGAAGTGGGAAACCACGGAAAACCACTTCCAGGATGGCTGAGGTGGGAATCGAATCCACCTCTACTCAGTTGACCTCCCGAGGCTGAGTGGACCCCGTTCCAGCCCTCGTACCACTTTTCAAATTTCGTGGCAGAGCCGGGAATCGAACCCGGGCCTCCGGGGGTGGCAGCTAATCACGCTAACCAATACACCACAGAGGCGACGGTTTCATTTCATTAGCATTAAAAGAGCAAAGAAGATTGCCACTCATCTGATTTAGTACAAGGTAATCACTCATAGATGGCAGGCCATACTCCTGCTCGAGTACTGCTCGACCTAGATCGAGCAGTGACGTCATCAGCTCGAGCCGCTCGAGCTGCGCTCATGCCCATCCCTAAGAAGCACAGTTTTAGTCACAGAGTAAATATAATAATAGTTTTAGTTTTATTGCAGCCAAGTGGCCATGTAAGTAAGTACATTAATTCTAACATTTCCACATAGGTCTCATTCTTCTGAACAGAATTTAGTCAATGATTTCCCTCTATTAGGAGATGTCAAGACGTGGTATCTATCACATTCACGATCGCACAATTTACAAATGCATCCGAATTCAGGTTCATGAAATGTTTTGGTTTTGCAAAACTTAAAGTGAAAGCCATGAACAGCCAATCTAATTACAATATGTCTTAATTCGTAGTTCGCTTCCATCCATCCCCGCGTTGTCATAGCATCCGTTGCATAGAAATCTAACCAAATGTCTTCTCTTTTCTGCTTCAGTTCCGTAAGTAGTCGATCGTAATTTGTCGTGGATGGTAGTGACATCTTGAAGCGTAGCTCTTCGATCAGGAAAAATTCCCTTGTCAGAACATACACAAGTCGAGATAGTGTATACTTCGAAAGCCCCAGAGCTCGCTTTAAGTATGCGGCTTTGACTTTCTCTATTAGTCGTAGACTATTAATATTTAGGTATTCCCAGACGAGTTGTAGGCCATAGGTGATTATAGGCACAACTTTAATATTGAAGAGCTCTATCGCTGCTTTAACTGACATCTTACATAAATCTTTGATTTCATTCACTGCTTTAAATGCCAAGATAGTCCTATTCTCTATGTGTTTTGTGAAGACATCACCTCTGGTTTGGAATATGACTCCCAGGTATTTGAAGTGACTAACCCTTGTTAGTTCTTTACCATTGTAATGGACTCTGTCAGTCACTGCTGATCTTCCGCCTTTTCTGAAAATCATGTGGACAGTCTTTTGGTCATTTATGCTGAGATCAATTTCATGTGCCCATGCTGCCAGAAGATCAAAGGACTCTTGCAGGTCCTCCAGCCGTTCTGCAGCGAGAACCATATCATCTGCATATACATACAACTTTACACCATCCTTGATGCATCGCGTCACATCCGAAGTGATTATTGAGAACAGAAGAGGACTTAGAGGATCTCCTTGTAGTACACCATTGGTCTGTGCTATTGCATCTGATATTGATATGTTATCCTGTATAAATACTGTATTGTTGGAGAGAATGTCTTTGATTATGACCGTCAGGTAGTGACTCTTACCAATTAATTGTTCCAACTTTGTCAGGAGTATGTTCCTATTGAGCATATCGAAAGCTTTAGAGAAGTCAACAAAGATTGCGTGGAGCTTTCCACCTGGTACTCTTAGTGCTTCCTCGATATCTTGTTTTAAACACTCCACCGCTTGCAGGGTAGATCTACCTCTTCTGAAACCAAACTGTTGCTCTGGTATATATTGATCCACAAGTGTTGTTAGCCTGTCAGTAAGAATTTTGGTCATTACCTTAAAAAGAGTGCATTCGAGTGCGATACCTCTGTACGAGTCTGGATCTCCCATATCCCCTTTGCCCTTGTATACCATTTTGATGTAGGATCTCCTCCAGCTATCTGGTATTCTACCTCTCCGAAGACATTCGTTCATCAAATAAGACCACGTTTCTTTCAAAATTGAAGTCACAGTTTTTAAATGTTCGTAGTAAATCTGACCAGGTCCACAAGCCTTTCCATTTCCCATGCTGTGTATAGCGTTCTCGATATTCATTACAGTTATAGGCAAAAACTCAGTTACATCTTCTAATTGTGCCTGTAGCGGTCGAGTATCTTTAACCTGAAGCACTTGACACATATGTTTTTCCCAGGTTTCTATTGGTATGTCCCTAGGGAATTTTGGTTTTCTTGGGTTCAGTATTTTATAAGGATGTCGTTCAGCAACTTCTATCTTCTTTATATCTAGCATTTCTTGGTACTCTTTCTTCTTTTGTTTTATTAGCTGCTAGAGTAAATATAAATTTAGCACGGTTTCGATGTGAGAAGGTTGGCAACACAATCTCCGAATAAAACAATTGAATAATCAAAAACACTACCAGATATGAAAAATACTACACACACTACGAACTATTTTTCTCATCATGTCAAATTTTAAATGACACTCAATACAGAAGATAAAATTATTAATTCCAATAGGATAAATAAATTACGTCTAGAAAGAAAGTGTTACTAAGATATTAACTTCAAAGTTGCTAAAGCAATTCTGGATAAATGAATGAAGAATTATTTAACAGTTTATAATTTAAAGACTGAAATTAGACATATAATCAAGATGTGAAATGCACTGCTGTGAAAGGGCTTGATCTTTCATTTATGCATAACTTTTTTAGCTTTAGAATTCCTGCCTGAACGTTCACGGCTAGATTCCATTGTTGGATGCGCTTTTGAACGGTTGTCTGTTGAGAGAGCTCTTGCATTATTGTAGTGTTAAAGTAGGTAAATCCTATTGAAATATCTTAATTTTGTGTGTATGTGATTCATTTAGTGCTTGTTGGTAGAAATTGGGAGTAGTGATATTTATTTAAATTTTATAACAAGTAGCCTAATCAGTTCGTCTTCAGTAAATTACGTTTTCTAGGTTAAGTAGGCTAGCTAGGTGTATCTTGTTTCGAATTTGGGTTTAGGAAATTCTTAAGGTAAAATTTTAAAATATTTGCAAATATCTGTAGGTTCGTTGGTATAATACTTACAAAGGCAGATTATCATAAGGAATAGTACCGTAACATCCGCCGCAACAGTTCCGGTATTTCGTATAGTTATCCGTTCAAACTATCGCGAAGGTAATAATTTACTAAATTAAAAAGCACGATACGCCTGTAAACTTCGATTTGAAAAGAAATTAAAGAGATTACACGGTAATTTCACTGGATAATTACGGTACTTAACAATTTTTGGATTGTTGACGATTGTCGAAACCGTACATTCGGTACATTCGGACGTGATCAAAGAGAACGGGCTACAGGCACATGGTAGTTTTGTAAACAAATACAAAATCAGCCGATTACTTTATTCCGATAATTTGTAGCCTAAGGTCCCGGCATACTTTGTACTGTACTTTGCACCATCGTTCATACATCGATTAAAAGTTAATAATTAAATTCCTATAGGGCCTATCGTAATAATATTGCAGTTCAAGCCCCCGGCGTAGTTTTGACAGAAATTATTGTAGACAACCTCTTATTTTTCGGCATTTAAGGACAATTAAATTGTCCGTCCCGCATAGTAGGGAAAATAATAGTAATCCATCAGCGGAAAAAATTAATATAACCACATTTCAGTTTAGAATATTGTTGTGCATATACGGTATATTTAGATAGTACAATATATTACCTGCTATATTCGTGTATATCTTTGTGTGTGTATCTATTAGAGCATAACTAATAATAATCTGCCTAAGCATTTAGCCTTGTTGGTAATCACTGAGTACAGTAGTTCGTGCAAATTTCAAACTTGCAATTTCAATTTCTGTTTGTGCTTAGTAGTGACATACGGTACCGGTATAAGGATACGTCTGAACGTAGTTTAAAATTACTGTAGTGTACTGTACAGTAGTATACGAGTAATATCTTATTAGAAATAGTTCTGCCTTAGTTCATTTTATTTTGTCATTTGCCTTTGCTATTTTTGCCTCTTTGCCTTATGTTCGTTTAAATAGCTGCACTAACATGGCTATCGGTTCTCCAAAAAGGAGATCCCCATGGGCCAATTGGCAGTAATTCATTTAATGCTATTTTAGTTATTTTATGAGGATCTGTTCTATGTGTATCTTAGATAATGCCTGTCTAGGTTGGGCACTATTATTTTTCTCCATTAATGGATCAGTAGGGTAGAAATACTGTAGATCTGGAGAAAAAATAAAGAATATCTTATTAGAAATAGGCGTTTTTAGTTTATTATTGTAAAATTTTTGTGTAGTATAGTAGAGGTATCTGTAGAGACTCTTACTAAAATTCTGTCGCTTTAATTAGGACAGGCTTAACTGCAGTATAGAACTGCGTAATATTTGTGTATTCCTTTCTGTATTCAGTAATTAACAGTAGTTTTTATCTGTTAGGGTGTTGTAGGATAAAGATGACTAAGTAGCATTATAGTGTAGCAGTATATTAATTACCCAATTGTCGTGTGATATATGAGTACTAACTTAGACAATCTTTCTTTTCATTCATTTTTTGCACAAAACAAGTTATTTTATTTTTCCTTTTCTTTTCCCTTTTTTTTTGAAAAGAATGGCTTAGGAGTGCAAGTGTAGGAACTGTGGGTGTGGCGAGGCAATGAGGGGTATGAGGGAGGAGTTGGAGAGTTTGAGGTAGATAATTAGGATTCTCACAGAAGACAGGCAGGAAGACAGGACTCCCTCAAGCAATGTACAGGTTACAGTAGATGTACAAGAGGGAGGGGAAGGAAAGGGGAAACTGTAGAAGACAGGTGGTCTAATGTTCTAAGGGGAAGTAGACTGCAGGCTAAGGGCTCTATTCAGGATCAGAACTCAGGACAGGTGTCTGTGAGAAATCGGTACGAGCCACTCCACGTAGAGCAACAGAGGGAATATGAGGAACAGGGAACTGTTGTTGAGATGTGTGGAAGTAGGAGAAATGGAAAAGGTAGGAAAGGAAAATGTAGAGTAGAGGATAGGAAAAGACAGGTGGAACAGGTTCATGGGTGAGAGATAAGGGAGGAGGAAGTAGCTTCTGCAGCTATCAGGAAAGATAGGGTTGACCAGAAGGGGAGGGTATCAAAGAAGGTGGGTAGGTTTGAGGCTCTGGTCATGGGGGATTCCATCGTTAGACACGTGGGGAAAGTGTGTGGAGGAAAGGGAATCAGGGTAGAGTGTTATCGAGGAATTAGGTTGAGGCAGATGCTGAGAAAAGTAGAAGAGAAAGAGGAGGGGAAGGAGAAGGCGGTGTTTTTCACGTTGGTACCAACAACGTAAGGCAAGCTAATAAAAGTACCAACATAGTTGGCGATTTGTAGGATCTGGTAAATGCAGCACGGGTGAAGTTTAAGAAAACGGAGATTTTTAAAATGGAATACTGTGTAGGAAGGATACTGACTGGAGAGTGATTGGGGATTTAAATGAGATTATGGAATGGGTATGTGGGAAACTGGGAGTGAAAATTCTAGATCCTAATGGGTGGGTAGGAGATAGAGATCTGCGCTCAGATGGCCTTCACTTAAATCGCAGTGGTAGGTACGTATAAGTTAGGAAATTTGTTTAGAAGGGTAATAAGGAGGTACCTTCAGAGAAACGGGGTAGTCTAGGGAGCGGTGATGAGGTTACAGAGATCTGGAAGTCAAGTAGGGATGACATAAAAATATTAGTGTTGAGCTCTACAAGTATTGTAAAGAAAGGAATAGAATTAAGTAACTTAATAGATATATATTTACCAGATATTGTAATAGGAGTTGAATCATGGCTGAGAAATGATATAATGGATGCAGAAATTTTCTCACGGAACTGGAGTGTGTATCATAGAGATAGTATAGGAATGGTGGGAGGGGAGTATTCATTCTCGTGAAAGAATATGTAAGCTACGAAAAAGTTAAAGATGAGAAACATGAAATTCTGGGTGTAAGGCTCATTTCTAAAGATAATAGTGTACCATTTCATTGCTCTGATTATTTCAGAACGAAATGTTAAAATCGCTGTTTTGCCGTGAATAACGATAAAGTGTCATAAATTATGCGGCAGAAAATACGGACTAGAACGTACAGACATGTGGAATCAAAGCGGCCGTAAATACGAAGTAAGAAAGTACAGACCAACGGAATTCAAATGGCCGTGATTTAGATAAATTCATTGATTTTAAATTGTTAAACCAACAGTAGGAGCAATCGAACATGGCACTGAAGTACAAGACGAAGTTTTACGTGAGGATTGATACGCAAGAGAAATAGCTTGTTTTAAAAGGAAGATTTCTTTAAATACTGAGAAAACAAGACGGAATATAAAATCATAACGCTATATTCCTATTATACGTAAGAAGATTCCTAATCGGAATATCCAAAAAAGGACAAAAAGTATACCTGAGCGCAGATTGGAACCGAATTAAAGATTATCATATAATTATTAGAGAAGACGTTGAAAATCACTTAGGCCCTACTTAAAATATTTAATTACAAAACAAGGCAATATTTAAGACACCATTTAGGCCGTTCAAACAAAAGTACTGACATTTGCGACGTCATAATCTACCTTGTTTGTCATAGAAATAATTCAAGAAAGGTCTGTAAATAGCAAGATATAAAACTAATGACGCTTTTAAATATATTTCTTATGCATGTCTACGAGATCACCGTGATGACCAGCTAAATTGGAGATGGGATTGACGTCTGGCGGTAACCCGACCGGCTATTCCTACGAACCCGAGACTTGAGACCACAACCCGGATATGTGGCATCTGTAATCCGGAGATGATCTTCCCATAGGAGAACGAGTGAATATTCGTCCCAGTCCAGAAACGCCGGCAAAATAAGTTAAGTTTCACAATATTAATTTAAAAAATGTATTTATGTCTATTTTATTTAGTAGCAAGTTGTTGATGGAATTATTATAATAGATAGGTCGATACATATTCGAGATATAATTTCAATGTGTAGTCTCAGCGCGAGTGTACCAATAGTAACGTTAAATGATGGATTTAGGTAGTCTTCCAAGACATATAATTACACCACATGTAGGGAAGATAATACTCGCCAATGAAATGCTTTGATAACAATTATCAGTTTACTTTCAAAGAATTATACGAAGTAAAATGTGATATGGTGTATCGGAATCTGAAATTGAGCTTGTTGAATTGTAGGTTATTGAGATCGTATTCGACGTCAACTTATTGCCATATGTAAGTAAATATCGGCTTAAGATGTTCGTACTTTAACAAAAGAAGTGCATAATGATATGAATAGTGCTTATTGATCCATAAAACATCATTTTGGTTGAGATATGAAAATGTGTGAATTAAGCGTTACTTACAACAGATTAAAAGATATTTATATTTGCGGCGAAGTTAAAATACGATGGAGATATGAGGTAAGAAGTGTGAATGTTATGATTAATGTGAATGTTTTGAATAATATACATTCGTTGTTATGCTAATTGAGGTACTATGACAAATACGACGACGTATAATAAAATAATTTTACGTAAAGTTAAGTAGTGGTAATTTATGTAACGCAGTAATGGATCAAGGTTTTATTTAATGTTATAGCGACGTGCATTATGGGTTGACTCGTAATAAGAGTTGATAGCACTTGGTTAGTGGAATTATAGTTTACTAACAGATTACGATCATCAAAATAATTCCTAATAACCTATAGTAAAGAGTAATGATGGCATTTTCAAGGAGAATTTCACATGATACTTAGTATTTGAACCGATTTAAGTAGAAATAGCAAATTATTGACGATAGTGTCTTCATAATGTTTTATCTATACCATTAACAAGCTAGAAAAGTTCACCTATGGTATTCCTTGACTATTTACAACCATGTGATTGAATTTATGAAGCGATACGACCATAATAGAAACTATTTACAAATTTGTTGAGAATATGTTGGAGAATTTTACACATTTCTTAGGGAATATTTTGAATATGTCCAATTACGATTAATATATATATATATATATAATTAGTATACTATCATAGGTAGCCATTGAAAGATACAGGCGTGAAACATTACTTATTATGCGTACGTTTATTAATAAAATTGATATTGAACAACATGAAACAATGATCAGACGATATATCAAAAAAGAAGCATTTCATTTCACTTTTTTAATAATTATGTACACATCTAAAACACAATATAATGTAAAGGTTTGATATGTTGATAAAATGTAGGAACATGTTAAGATTTATTATTTCAAGAGAATTCGACAACTCTTAGGTTATATTGCCGAAGAATTATATTTTATTATTGTGCTTTTACGGCCGCATTGGACCACTGTAGTCAATTTCTGTCCAGTCATCTAAGATGTTTTATGTTTTTTCCTTTCTGATCTCCCAGTATTTCTTCATTCTATCTGATCTTCGTTGTTGTTCTTCTTCTGAAAATACCCTTTTAGTTGTTTCTCTTTTATCACATTTTGGTAGGAATCTAATTTTACCATTTTTCAATTTATTTACTTTGTTTCATTTATTCTTTAAATCCTTCAGTGTTATGTCTAATTCTTTGATGTCTTCTTTTATTTCTTTTATCCAGACAGGTTGTTGCTTTTGTTTCCAAAGCTTTTCCAAAATTCTGCGTATTAACCTGTCTTGAGGTGTCCTCAACAGATGACCAAAGAATGATATTCTCTTCTTTCTCACGAAATCCGTTATAGGTTCTATTTCCTGATATACTGCTGAATTTGGAATGATGCGCCATTCTCCTTCTGTTTGGTTATTTTTATTAATGCATGTTCTTTCTATTCCTCTTTCTATTTTTAAAATTTTGTCTATGTTATTCTTGGGTTCAGTTTAAAAAATGTTTCACTTCCATAAGTTGTTTCAGGTTGGACTACAGTCTTATAATGTTTCAATTTTGTATTTATTGACAAACCTTTCTTGTTGTATGTATTTTTGGTTACATTTTGGGCTCTGGATAATTTATTCGTTCTCTGTCCAAGAAATGTTTTCATTTAAATTGTATGTTATAGTTTCTTCAAGGTATTTGAACTGCTTTACAATTTCTATTTCTTTCCCACATATCAGAACACTGCTTGTTAAAAGGGGATCTGTTGCCATTATTTTAGTTTTTTCAAATGAAGTTGTTAATCCTATTTTTCCAGCAATAGTTTGGAGACTTGTGATTTGATTCCGAGCTTCATTAATGTTATTAGCTAGTATTGCCAGATCATCTGCAAATCCTAAGCAATTTAGGTTAATTTAATCTTTAGTGTATCCAATTTTTATATTTTTGTTATTGTCTTTATACCATTCTCTCATCAAGTATTCCAGAGTAAAATTATACAAAAATGGTGATAGTACATCTTTAATTTTAGAGTTAGGCAGTTGAAATGATTGATTAATTTATGTCAAGATAAATAATTAAATAATTTTAATTTTCGTTGATATATGGATGAGGTGATGTTGAAGGTAATAGAAATCAGGTCAGGAAGATTTCCATAAATAATTTAATTCCGCAGAAAAATATAGGAAATAAATTATTTTATCTATGAAGATGTGACCTTGGATGATTGTAAAAAAGGATTGATGAATTTGAATTGAAGAAGATAAGAAAGATAATAATTTTAGAACAATAATTTTTTATACATTGAATGAAATGCTGCTGTGTACAAAAGATTGATGAGGAAGGCATTTAACTAATCCCAATTTATGAAATGATCATAATTAAGAATTTTACTTATTATTATTATTATTATTATTATTATTATTATTATTATTATTTATAAATTAGAGGATTAATTTACGATTATTTCATGAGGGGTGATGAATAATTGGATTTAAAATCGGTTATATTTTGATTTAATGACTTGATTGATAGGCCGAGATACTAAAAGAAATAAGAGAGAGGATTCTCAGTTGGACTCCCGTAAAAAATAATATTTTGATATAACTAAATCCCTGAGACATACTTCGTAGCTAGCTGAGGATTTTTTTGTACGCCAGCGTTTACCAGAAAAGAAAGGAATCGCCAAAAACGGTCCAAGAAAAATTGACGCCTGTACGTATGGCGCAAGAAAAATTGGCTCCCATCGTTGGGGATTAAAAAAATTTGTCGAGAGTAACAATAGGCAACTTGATGTCTTTGGAGTGTACAGACAGGGAAAGGGTAGTGCTGACTTACTTACTTACTTAATCCGGTCCTCTTGTACCATGAGGTGTCGAGGATACGAGAGATCTCCATCTACTCCTATCTCCGGTAATGGCAACGGCCTCTCGTACCGAGAGTCCCCTCTCCTGCAGTGCTTCTCTAATCCCCTCCTCCCATGTCTTCCGTGGTCTTCCTCGAGCCTTCCTTCCTTCCACTCTCACCTCCCTCATTAACCTCGCCAAGCGGTCTGTCGACATTCGGTGGACATGGCCAAACCATCTGAATTGATATTCTTGGATGGTTTTCTCCAGTGGCTTCATATTCAATACTTTCCGGATGGCTGTATTCCTGATCCTGTCTCTCCTGGTTTTGTCCTCTACTTTCCGGAGGTACCTCATCTCTGCCGCCTGGATTCTGCCCTTGGTTCTTTCTGTTAGCACCCAGGATTCGCAGCCATAGGTCAATATGGGAATAAAGGTGGATTTGTAAACGGCTAATTTTGTGCCCTTTGAGATCTCCTTCTTGTTGAGGAAGTTTGTTCGGATGACATTAAACAAGCGCCCTGCTGTTCCTATTCTTTCTGTTATTTCCTCCTCCATCTTCCCATCTGAGCTGATGATTGGGCCAAGATACTTGAACTTGGTGACTTGCTCTAATGGTTTACTATCGACCATGATACAGTGTCTCTCCTCATTCCTGCTGATAATCATAGTCTTTTCTTGTCCGCATTCACCTCCATACCTTTTTCCTTAAGCTCTTCCACCCATACATTGATGTTGTGCTGCAGGTTTTGTTCGCTGGAGGCAACAACAATCAGGTCATCAGCAAATGCCAGGTCAGAAAATCGTACTGGTCGCATGAGATAATTTCCGACCGTCAATTTCTTGATTTTCTCATGACACAGCTTCATAATATGGTCGAGGTATACGATGAAAAGAAGAGGGCTAAGACTGCATCCCTGCCGGACTCCTTGTCTCGTAGTGAACACTGCTGACCTCACATTTCCTGTCCGCACGTAATTCCGACAGTTCTTATACAGACTCATGATTAAACAGCAAAGTGACTTGCTAACTCCATACTCCTTTAGGACTTTCCAGAGTTTGGACCTCGGGACTCTGTCAAATGCCTGTTTCAGGTCAATAAATGCAGCATGAAGGGTCTTGTTCTTTTCCAGTAGCTTTGCACTGGCCATCCTAACAGTAAATATGAGATCTTGCGTGCTTATATTTGGGCGGAAGCCGCACTGGCCTTCTTCAAGTTTAGCCTCTACCTCCTTTCTTAATCTAGTCTCCAGGATCTTTGACAAGACCTTCCCATGCACTGATAACAAGGATATGCCACGGTGATTACTGCACTGTCGATTGTCTCCTTTCTTAAAGATGGGGACGATGACTGCTACTTCCCAATCTCTAGGTACCTTTTTTGTTCTCCAGGCCTCCACCATAATTTTGAATAGAAAGTTTTCTGCTTTCTTTCCCAAGTTCTTAATCATTTCTGGGGCGATTCCATCATGTCCTTGGGCCTTCCCATTCTTGAGTTGTTTAATAGCCAACTGCATTTCATGTATCCTTAAGTCCTCTCCTTCTTCTTGTTCTCCTTCTCCCCCCGTCTCCTCTCTTTCCTCACTTGACCATGGACTGTCTTCATTCTCATTTCCATTCAGTAAATCATTAAAATATTCTTTCCATCTCTCCATTATTTCTTTCTCTTCTGTTAAGATTTTCCTTTCCTTATCTTTTATAAACTTTAGAGGGCACTGCTTCTCCTTTCTCATGTTTTTCAGTGCTCTATAGAACAGCTTCTGGTTCTCTTTATAATTTTTCTCCATTCTTTGTCCGAATTCCTCCCAAGACTGTCTTTTCGCTGTTTTCACTAGGTCTTTAACCTTTCTTCTTTGTTCCTTATACATCTCATGGTCCTCAGCATCCTTGCTTCTTAAGTATTTCTTCCATATTTCGTTTTTCTTTCTTACTTCTTCCTTGATATCATCATTCCACCAGCTGGTTCTTTTCTTGTACTCCCCCACCTTTGTTGTTCCACATACCTTACTTGCCACTTCTAATAGTATCTTCTTGAACATGTTCCACCTTCCCTCCAGGTCCATTTCCTCGATCCTCTCCTCTATCCTCTGACACTCCTCCTCCGCTTCCTGTGTGAACTGCTCCTGTACCTCCCTGTTCTCTCTTAACTTATACACCTTAATCTTTTCTTGCTTCTTGTTCTTAGGTTGTTTCCTCTTTACCTTTGCTGTTGTTTCCATTGTTGTTATCAAGAGAAAATGGTCACTTCCTATTTCATAGCCACGGTATACTCGACAGTCTGTCACCTTCTGGAGGTGATCTCTCTTCACTAACACACAGTAGCGTAGCCAGGATTTCAGTTTGGGGGGGGGGGCGTTCTTCCAGAATTTTATTTTGATAGGTGTCCAAACTTCCATAGTTTAGGTGGTGTAAAATACCGAAAAAGGAAATGGGTGTCCTTGGATCCAAGTAAGAGTGGTGGATTCGTGCGGATTCCGGAAGCTAATAGTAGTTTTCTTCTTCTCCTTCTTTTTCTTTTTCTTCTTCTTCCACCGCTTTTCCCACATCTGTGGGGTCGCGGGTGCTAACTGTGTCGCACATGTGGATTTGGCCCTGTTTTACGGCCGGATGTCCTTCCCGACGCCAGCCCTGTATAGAGGGATGTAATCAGTGTTGTGTGTTTCTTTGGTGGTTGGTGGTGTAGTATGTTGTCTGAATATGAATATGTTGGGACAAACACCTATTCCCCAGCCAGAAGAATTAATCAGACGCGATTGAAATCCCCGACCCAGCCGAGAATCGAACCCGGGACCGTCTTAACCGAAGGCCTCAACACTGATCATTCAGCCAAAGAGTCGGACTCCGTAAGCTAATATTAATGTACATTATATATATATATATATATATATAATGCTCAATAAAAGTACATTCGTTAAAACTCCTGGGGTGTCTGGACTTCTTGGGCGAACCCCCCCCCCCCGTCCCACGGCTACCTCTGTTACTCCCTTCCCAACATAATTGCAGCATTTCATATATTCCGAGTACAAGTGAAATGAATGCAAGAATAAACAGTTTGAGTAAGGATGCAATATTCTGGTTTAGAATAAATACGGTAATGTTATTATAATAATGGCCATGTTATAAGCAATAAAGAAGTGACATTTTATACAAATAATGCGGCAAAGATACACACACACGCGCGCGTCGAATACAGGTTTCTCGTCCTTCTTGCCCATGGCTAGATGATGAAAGCAAGAGAATGATGGCCCACCGTGACTCGTTATTTCTACATTATAAACAAACCCTAGATGATACAGACTTCGAATCTTACCGCATCTTAAGAAATCGCACAAAGCAGTTATCAGAAATTTTTAAAAATGTATATATGTTCGGAATTTAGGTAACAACTTAAATTCTAATCGCGCACGGGACCGGTTTAGAGCTCTGGGAATAGGGAAACATCAACAGAGACAGACAATTGCTGACATTCCACTTGACAAATTGAATGATTACTTTAGTAGAATGAATAATCAACCTGCCCAAATTAACTGCATCGACTCACCGCCCTCTCCTCCAGCCAATCCACCATTCACATTTCACAGTGTCACAGAAAATCAGGTTAAAAGGCTTTGTAATCGATTAAATCAAAGACTGCAGGTGTAGATGATATTCCTATTCCTTTTTTCATAACATTATGGGTGCTATCTCGCCTGTACTGACGCACATACTGAACTACTGTTTACTAAACGGAACTTCCCCAACTGTCTAGAAAACAGCCAATATTATATCGGTACCTAAGAGTTTAGACCCACAATCACCCTCTGACTATCGTCCTTACTCCCTGCGCTTTCTAAAGCCTTTGAACGTTTAGTATACGAGCAAGTTCTGGAATACCAAAATGAAAATGCTCTTTTGTACCCTTTACAATCTGGATTTGAGAAGGGTCACAATACCGCGACAGCACTTTTGAAGGTCACTGAAGACATTAGAAACGCTAGGGACAAACGACTGCTCACTATACGTATCCTTCTTGACTTCAGTAGCGCCTTTGACACTATAGTAATTCCGACTATGATAAAGAAAATGGAACTGCTAAATTTCGACCTGGCTCTGCTTAAGGTTTTTAGTTCTTATTTGAGTAACCGTCAACAGCGTGTAACAGTGAACGACAGGGCCCCTAAATGGAAAATGAAACTTAGTGTTGCCCCACAGGGCAGTATTCTGCGGCCCCTAATTTTATGTATTTTTATCAATGACATACCATCTCTGATAGGAAATAACACACATGACCTCTGTGCTGACGATCTTAAAATATATCTACACTGCAAGACAAGATACACTGACTGACAGAGCAAATGCAACACCAAGAAGGAGTGGTCAGAACTTCATGCCAGTTGCAGGGTAGACTGACGTCACTGAGGTATGCTCATGATGTGAAATGCGCCGCTGTGCTGCGGACGTAGCGAACGATAAATGGGACACGGCGTTGGCGAATGGCCCACTTCGTACCGTGATTTCTCAGCCGACAGTCATTGTAGAACGTGTTGTCGTGTGCCACAGGACACGTGTATAGCTAAGAATGCCAGGCCGCCGTCAACGGAGGCATTTCCAGCAGACAGACGACTTTACGAGGGGTATGGTGATCGGGCTGAGAAGGGCAGGTTGGTCGCTTCGTCAAACCGCAGCCGATACCCACAGGGATGTGTCCACGGTGCAGCGCCTGTGGCGAAGATGGTTGGCGCAGGGACATGTGGCACGTGCGAGGGGTCGAGGCGCAGCCCGAGTGACGTCAGCACGCGAGGATCGGCGCATCCACCGCCAAGCGGTGGCAGCCCCGCACGCCACGTCAACCGCCATTCTTCAGCATGTGCAAGACACCCTGGCTGTTCCAATATCGACCAGAACAATTTCCCGTCGATTGGTTGAAGAAGGCCTGCACTCCCGGCGTCCGCTCAGAAGACTACCATTGACTCCACAGCTTAGACGTGCACGCCTGGCATGGTGCCGGGCTAGAGCGACTTGGATGAGGGAATGGCGGAACGTCGTGTTCTCCGATGAGCCACGCTTCTGTTCTATCAGTGATAGTCACCGCAGACGAGTGTGGCGTCGGCGTGGAGAAAGGTCAAATCCGGCAGTAACTGTGGAGCGCCCTACCGCTAGACAACGCGGCATCATGGTTTGGGGCGCTATTGCGTATGATTCCACGTCACCTCTAGTGCGTATTCAAGGCACGTTAAATGCCCACCGCTACGTGCAGCATGTGCTGCGGCCGGTGGCACTCCCGTACCTTCAGGGGCTGCCCAATGCTCTGTTTCAGCAGGTTAATGCCCGCCCACACACTGCTCGCATCTCCCAACAGGCTCTACGAGGTGTACAGATGCTTCCGTGGCCAGCGTACTCTCCGGATCTCTCACCAATCGAACACGTGTGGGATCTCATTGGACGCCGTTTGCAAACTCTGCCCCAGCCTCGTACGGACGACCAACTGTGGCTAATGGTTGACAGAGAATGGAGAACCATCCCTCAGGACACCATCCGCACTCTTATTGACTCTGTACCTCGACGTGTTCCTGCGTGCATCGCCGCTCGCGGTGGTCCTATATCCTACTGAGTCGATGCCGTGCGCATTGTGTAACCTGCATATCGGTTTGAAATAAACATCAATTATTCGTCCGTGCCGTCTCTGTTTTTTTCCCAACTTTCATCCCTTTCGAACCACTCCTTCTTGGTGTTGCATTTGCTCTGTCAGTCAGTGTATTAACAGGGACCTCCGACGACTCAGTGTACTGTATATGCACAACGAAGCTCTCTTATACTAAACTGCAAAAAACCTCAGACAATTATAATTGGATCACGAAAATTACTGAGCTGCTCAAACAATGTCGCAATCCCGCCAATCCGACTGAATTATTCCCTACAGTAAAACGGTTTAAAAACCCGGCGTAATGATGAATGAAGCAGCTGATTTTTTTTTTTTGCTATTTGCTTTACGTCGCACCCACACAGATAGGTCTTATGGCGACGATGGGACAGGAAAGGGCTAGGACTGGGGAGGAAGCGGCCGTGGCCTTAATTAACGTACCGCCCCAGCATTTGCCTTGTGTGAAAATGGGAAACCACGGAAAACAATTTTCAGGGCTGCCGACAGTGGGGTTCGAACCTACTATCTCCCGATTACAAGCAGCTGATTGGTCTGATCAGATGAAACACATACGTAAAAAGAGTTTTGGAGTTTTTCACACTCTTAAACGGCAGAGGGATGTATTTCCATTTCAGCTACAGGTCAGACGAATACAGACACTCATTCTCCCTATTCTTGGTTATTGTGACGTTGTTTTAGTTGACATGACGAGAGAAGAAAAACTTCAACGAACACTGAATTCCTGCCTGCGATTTATTTACAATATCGGGTACGATGTTCATATCACCCCATACTATCACGCTGTCTCATGGCTGATGTCTGATAAACGTCGGCAGATACACACTTTAACGATGGTGATCAGAGTGGTAGCTGAAAGTCAGCCAATGTATATTTCTTCTAAATTCATATTTTTATCATCATTTCACAATGTAAATACACGTTCTAGATTCATTCTTTCTTTTTCACTACACCGCACAAATAAAATTAATAGACAATTTGTGGTGACTGTCGCCAGATTATATAATCCCCTGCCAGTTCAGGTCAGAGAAACTAGCTTTTTTAAATCACGATTTAAGGTCACCTGCCGAGACTACCTGCTGAGGACAGCTGACTGAATGGTTGAAGTATGAATGTGTGCGTTCCTGAGGATTAGCCATTTTTAAGAGTTTTAAATATTAATTAGTTCTAATATTAATTTAGTAAGTAATTTATTTAAATGTATTTTCAATTCTATTAATTTATGTAGTTTTAACTATTTTAAGTATCTCAGTATTTTATTTAAGATTCAGTGATTAGTATGTGCTTAAGTGTACGAGAGGGCCTAGAGCCCTAACTTCGCCCGCCAATTACAAAATAGTTACCCGCACTTTTGATGGTGCCATTTGAGATTCCAATCAGTCCCCGGGCATTTGATAAAATATATAGGCCTACGTATCGAACTTAGGCACGACTCCGCGATTGTCTTGCTATTTTAAAAGTAAAAAAAACCTTTTTCATAACTTACCGAGGATGCACACGGTGTTGGCTTCTCAGTGACAGAACGGTCCCTCTTCAAAAAAGTTACTTATATGGCACAAAAAGAGGAACTAACGTGCAGCTCACAATCCTGTCACAGTCTTCCCAGCGCTGCAACTTAAACACAGCACATCTCTCAACCACGGTACAACCCGAGGATCCCTAGGACATTGTTGTTTCCTGGAACCGATATGCAAAAGCTGACATGATGTTGTTATCTCGGTGGTCACGTTCCGGCCCCCTACTGAGTGATCCCTTCCTAAGTGCCCCTTTCTCCATGTCTTGACATTTGTCAACACACGGTTACATTCTCAATACTGAGGCCTCTACAGGTAAATATCCCCGCGCATCACAATCCTAAGTGTCTTCCTTTCATTCAAGCAGTACAAATATGGAGACATGTATGGCCCTATTGAGCCCTGCTAGCAGATTCTTGTCGCTACGTTAACTTAACATTTCGGCGTACGTTTTTAAGTTGTTCGTACCGTACGTAAAACAACGGGTGATCATCGCTCTAGTTTCAGGAAATATTTTGGGGGGGGCCCGGCCCAACTGGGCCCCCCCCTTGGCTACGCCAGTGCTAACACATAATCTATGATGGGCGCTCATCTCGGCTGGGTTCCTCCCTCGTGTACATATGTATCATCTTATGCGGGAACATGGTGTTCACTGCGACGAGATTATTGGCAACGCAGAAATCAACAATCCTCTCACCATTGTTGTTAACCACAGGCTCACCATGCCGGCAAACAGCTCCGCCACTTCCCTCTGGCTGGTTTCCGACTCTGCCGTTGAGATCTCCTATTACAATGATTTCCCCTCGAGTGTCATCCACCACATTCTGTAGCTCTTCGTGGAACCTATCATTCTCCTCCTTTCTTACATCGTCGTTCACTCCGTAAACCACAATAAATGTCATCAGCTCCATCTCTGGATCTAATCGTATGCTGACCGTTAGAATTCTATCCGTGTGGAATTTCCAATCCTGAATCTTGTTTCTGAAGTTTTTGTGGATCAGTAGTGCTACTCCTGATTTGGCCCTTAATTTGATGCTAACTCCACTATAAATGAGCATATGATCGTTCACTATTGTATCTACCCCTTGACCTTTCTTTTTTGTCTCTGTCAGTGCCAGCACTACAAGTCTTGCTCTCTCGAATTCTGCCACTAATTCATTCTCCTTTCCAGCTAATCCTCTTATATTCCATGTTCCAAATCTCATAATCCTTTTTCCTCGCCATGTTGCCATCGGGTTCAGCAGTCCGGTGTATCTCTCCTTT
This sequence comes from Anabrus simplex, assembly GCF_040414725.1. NCBI lineage: Eukaryota > Metazoa > Arthropoda > Insecta > Orthoptera > Tettigoniidae > Anabrus > Anabrus simplex. The sequence goes on from NC_090269.1 coordinate 119,709,781, forward strand.
TGACTTTTCATGGGAATTATTTCGGGCATGTGACAGTGGCGGTTTCTGGTATAGCGCAATGGAGCAATGAACCTCCAGTTTATTTCCAAATTTTATTCAACTACTTAATATTCATAACTCCCTTGTCAATCTCGAAGCTCTTGCTTAGCCCATCTATCCGTAATATACTCGTACTAGCTTTCAATTCATGTGAACTGCGCACGTTCCGTGGCTGGATACTTGTCTGGAATGAACCCCCTTGGAAGGAAATCTTTCCGTCCGTACCTGGGCGAAGGGTGTGGCGAGGTGCGGGGGGACATCGGCCGGCACGTAGACAAGACCAGGATATCGCAGAAACATATATCCTTGGTTTACGCATGCGCAATATGCCACTCTCTCTAGTCGTGTTGCCGGGGGTGTTGGGGCAAGGTCTGTCTAGACTGACCTTGTGTTGGGGTAAGTATGTGCCTGCCATCTGTTGCCTTTACAGGAATTCAACTACGTAGCAGAAAATAGTGCACATAATTAGCGCTAGTGTTTAAGAGCATCATTCTGCCAGCAGTCACATTAAATTGCCAAATTCCAATTGATGTCCTTTCCCAAATACATCAATATTTACTAAACATCTGTTCATTTGCCTTCTTTGGAATAATTACTTTTTTTTAGAGAAAATTAACTTAAAAATCACCGAGGAAAAGAGCAGCGGGAATGTAATACCAAAGAAAACGCCAATTGTCTAGCCACAGGAGTTCTTAAAATTAAGTTACCAACATTGCGAACATACATTCCTAAAGTTTACTCTGCTGTTCATGTGTGATGCTAGTGTTTATAACAGTTTGCAATAGTTATCATAATTCGTAATATTATTGTACGCTGTGCAAGCGTGTGAGTGTTTTTCTGCACTGTTGTGCCGTTCAGAAACTTAATTTTTAGGACATAAAGAAGTTACAATATTTTCTCCGTGTGTGCATTTTTGTGCACTGTAGTTGCGTCCATAATTTTGGTCCAGGGAAAGGTAAGGAGCTACATAATGAGTTTGAACAGTGATACAATACTTAAGAAGACAAACTTCTCTCTCTCTCTCTCTCTCTTGAGCGTAAACTTAAGATCAAGATTAAGGATGCCGGACGCCCAATGCCTGATCTTGATATAACGAGGCATCCTAAAAGTAGAAGTAATGAAATCGTGCGTAAATTCAGAATGGATTTATACCGTATAAAAGAATCGAGTGGATCTGTGATTGCGAAATTACTAACATGTTGATTTGTTTTCCTTTTTTTATGATTCATGGGTGATGAAAGGGAAGGGACTTAGACCAAAGTCGGAGTGGTAGATATAGGATATTTGTCCAAAAAAATAATAAAGAAACACATAAGTTCTAAATCTCATATGCTTGCCCAGTTTCGATCTCCTGGGAAGACACGATAACCGTCAGTAATTTGACTGTGCTTACAGGCAGTCTTTGGAAAGAGACAACGACCAAGTACGGAAAATTCGTTATGTGCTGTGTAAAGTTCTGTGGCGCATTTGAGATGGCATTGCGTGGGCATGACGTAACAAGTGCATCATCGAATCCTGGCATATTTCGAGGCCTCGTCAATTTTAGTTCTGAAATTGACGTTGCATTAAGAGACCATCTGTCCAAAGCTACTGTTTTCAAAGGCACCTCGAAAGACATTCAGAATGATTTGCTTTCGTGCATGTATGAAATCTGTCGTGAGAAAAAAAAATCACCACAGCGCACTTCATTTCGGTAATCGCAGATGAGACCACCGATATATCAACTACAGCACAATTTGTTATCATTCTTCCCAACGGTAAGCCAGTTGAAATATTCTGGGGTTTCCTCTACCCTCTAGTCATGATGCTAAGACAATAGCAGAGAGTTTAAAATTTTCTTTGAGCGAAGTTGTGGATAATAGAGATAAGTTGATTTCACAAGGTTACGATGGAGAAAATGTAATGAGTGGTCACCCTTCAGGGTGCAAGTTCTCATCAGGGAAGATTTTAGGCATGCACATTATGTGCACCGTTATGCCCATTCTCTGAAATTAGTCATGGCACAGGTGACAGGGGAGATTGGAGATATTGAGGTGGGGGGTGGGCGAATTTTCTTTCTGTTGAACCCCCAGTGACGAAAGTCACGCGCCACCACTGGCATGTGAGATATGGGCCCACAGTGCCTATAGGGCAGTGAGGGGGCTGCCCTCTTTTGGCCTCTGCCCCCGCCATGCTGCAACTTCAGGACTGGTGGTGTTCTCATTCCCTACTGCCTGAGACAAAGATTTTCTTCCTTCAGAACCTACAGCTGAAGGTCTGTCATTTAGTCTGGCCCCTCATCCTCGACCTTACCGGCAAGGGTGACCCTGCCAGGAGCCGAAGCTCCCGCCGGCATCGCACTCGGGATCACTGAGGCACGCAAGCCTCCGCACCACGTCAAGGTACCAGACCATGGGGGAGGAGTGCTGACACGGATTCAAAATAATTTGATAAGATAATCAGCTATGTGGGAAACGACATGGAAAGGAATGTGATTGTAGCGGGAGATCTTAATTTAACAAATGTCAACCAGGAAGGAAATCCGAACGACAGGAAGCATGACCAATAAATGGCAAATAAGCTAATATGGGGAGGACAGCTGATTCAGAAAGTGGCGGAACCAACTAGAGGGAAAATATCCTGGACGTGGTGCTGATACAACCAGATGAGCTCTATAGAGAAACCGAAGTAATAGATGGTATTAGTGATCATGAAGCTGTTTTGTCGTAGTTAAAATTACGTGATAGAAAGGAAGGTTTTAAAAGTAGTACTATTAGGCAGTACCATATGGGTGATAAAGCAGGCATGAAGCAGTTCTTAAAAAGTAATTATAATCGGTGGAAAACCGTAAATAAGAATGAAACGGACTCTGGATGGGTTTGAAGCAATTGTTGAGGAATGTGAAAATAGGTTTGTACCTTTAAAGGTGGTAAGGAATGGTAAAGACCCACCTTATTATAATAGAGAAATCAAGAGTCTAAGAAGGAGGTGCAGATTGGAAAGAAATGAGTTAGAAATGGCTGCGGATGTAAAGAGAAGTTGAAGGAACTTACTAGGAAATTGAATCTAGCAAAGAAGTCAGCTAAGGATAACATGATGGCAAGCATAATTGGCAATCATACACATTTTAGTGAAAAATGGAAGGGTATGTATAGGTATTTTAAGGCAGAAACAGCTTCCAAGAAGGACATACCAGCATTAGTTACGGTAACGAACAAGGTGAGTGTGTATTGAGGATCTTCAAAAAGCAGAAGTATTCATTCAGCAGTATGTAAAGATTGTCGGTTACAAGGAAAATGTCCAGATAGAGGAGGTGACTAATGCTAAAGAAGTATTAAAATTTACATATGATAACAATGATATTTACAATAGGATACAAAAGTTGAAAACTAGAAAAGCAGCAGGAATTGATAAGATTTCTGGGGATATACTAAAGATATAGTACGATATATGAAGTACTTATTTGATTATTGTTTGGTTGAAGGAACTGTACCAAATGAATGGAGATTTGCTATAGTAGCCCCTGTATATAAAGGAATGGGTGATAGTCATAAAACTGAAAATTACAGGCCAGTAAGTTTGACATGCATTGCATGTAAGCATTGGGAAGGCATTCTTTCTGATTACATTAGACATGTTTGCGATATTAATAACTGGTTCGATAGAAGGCAATTCGGTTTTTAGGAAAGCTTATTCCACTGAAGCTCATCTTGTACGATTCCAGCAAGTTATAGCAGCTATTTTGGATTCCGGAGGTCAAATGGACTATATGGCGATTGACCTGTCTAAAGCATTTGATAGGGTAGATCATGGGAGACTACTGGCAAAGATGAGTGCAATTGGAGTAGACAAAAGAGTGACTGAATGGTTTGTTATATTTCTAGAAAATAGATCTCAGAGAATTAGAGTATGTGAAGCTTTATCTGACCTTGTAATAATTAAGAGGGGAATTCCCCAAGGCAGTATTATTGGACATTTATGTTTTCTTATATATATAAATGATTTGAGTAAAGGAGTGGAATCAGAGGTAAGGCTTTTTGCGGGTGATGTTATTCTCTATAGAGTAATAAATAATTTACAATACTGTGTGTAACTGCAAAATGACCTCGGTAATGCTGTGAAATGGACAGTAGGCAATGGCATGATGATAAACGGGGTTAAAAGTCGGGTTGTGAGTTTCACAAATAGGAAGAGTCCTCTGAGTTTTAAAAACTGCGTTGATGGGGTGAAAGTACATTTTGGGGTTCATTGTAAGTATCTGGGTATTAATATCAGGAAAGTTCTTCATTGGGGTAATCATGTAAATGGGATTGTAAATAAAGGATACAGATCTCTGCACAAGGTTATGGGATGTTTAGGGGTTGTAGTAAGGATGTAAACGAGAGGGCTTATAAGTCACTGGTAAGACCCCAACTAGAGTATGGTTCCATTGTATGGGACCCTCGCCAGGATTACTTGATTCAAGAACTGGAAAAAATCCTAAGAAATGCAGCTCGATTTGTTCTGATTGATATCCGACAAATGAGTAGCGTTACAAAAATGTTGCAAAGTTTGGGCTGGGAGGAACTGGGAGATAGGAGACGAGCTGCTCGACTGAGTAGTATGTTCCGAGCTGTCAGCGGAAAAATGGCGTGGAATGACATTAGTAGACGAATTTGAGTGGCGTCTTTAAAAGTAGGAAAGATCACAATATGAAGATAACATTGGAATACAAGAGGACAAATTGAGGCAGATATTCATTTATATGAAGGGGAGTTAGGGACTGGAATAACTTACCAAGGGAGATGTTCAATAAATTCCCAATGTCATTAAAATCATTTTAGAAAAGGCTAGGAGAACAACAGATAGGAAATCTGCCACCTGGGCGACGCCCCTAAATGCAGATCAGTAGTGATCGATTTTCTTTTTTCTTATTTAAAAGCATTGTATCATCATACTGAAACACTTGTCAACAAAAATATCGGCGCATTCCTTACACACATGATTCAATGAATTTACATTTAAGAGCTGGACAATTCTCCTTTTAGCGTAAAGCCTACTAACAGAAAAAATATCTGTAAATTTAGCCTCAAAAACATTCATACTTTCCCTATAAGCAATACTTGCCATAATGTCATTACATTAGGGTAAAGCAAATTTGCATCATCATATAAATTCAACAAAATATGTACATTTCTTAAATCACCCATATTTTCTTCAGTGCTTGACAACGCATTACAGCATTCCAAATGGAGTAACTTGGAACACAACCAGCCACACTCATGTGTATATGTATTTTCCTGAATTAAATCAAACCCACAGATCACACCTACAACAACACATCGTCATTGAAGGTTAACTGCTGCACTGTACAATAAAATATGCGTATTACATTTTAAGTCAGTTAAAATATGGGTCGAGCAGGTCAGAAGATTATGAAGTACTATAAAAATCTCTTTGTCTCTGGAAGAATATATATGCAAACACAATATTACTTACATTTTCTTGTCACTAGGGAAACGGAAGAAAGACCGCGCATTCTTCTCTACTTCATAGTTACTGCAGCCAAACCCAGAACATACCTTTACCCTCATGTTGAGAGGAGATATCAAGGAATGACACACGCTGCTATTTAATTATGTGAACTCACTGAAAACGCATAAATAACATCAAAATCTGCACACACAAATACATGTGCTCTTATGACAGAATCAGTAGTTCTCAGGTCAATCCGCTAGAGAGAGCTCTAATAGCTGTCCCTCGATTTCCCGCAGAGTTCTGCGTATTTTCTCTACTGTATTTGTAGACTGGCAGCGTCCTATCTCGTAGCATTGGTGCTACTGAAGCCGGAAACTTGCGGCCGCTGCCATCTTACGTCACTACAGAGCCACTGTAAACAAGCATGTTATTGTGTTATAAGCAATTTTTTAAATGTTTTAATGCATATTTCACATTAATGCTTCGGCAGACTACTGTGTGGCAGAATGGTGAATACCCGCGTAGTGTTTGGGTGCGGTTTTCCCTATGTACGAAGAAGGAATAAGGAAGGTGTAGGAGTACATGTGCTCATGTAGCCTACGCCTGTTGTCTACTTATTAATGCAATTAGATTTACCATTAAAGGTGCCTAATTCACTTCCTTCCGGCGTATAGTTGTCGTCGTTAGCCCCCTTATGATGGAGTGCGGCAAAAATTAAATGGCGTATGGCTTTCAGTGGCGGGAGTGTCCGAGTACAAGTTCGGCTCGCCAGATGCAGGTCTTTCGATATGACACCCGTAGGCGACCTACGCGTCGCGATGGAGATGAAATGATGAAGACGACACGTACACCCATCCCTCGTGCCAGCGAAATTAACCAATAATGGATAAAATTCCCGATCCTGCCGGCAATCTAACCCGGGACCCCTGTGACCAAATGCCAGCACGTTAACCATTTAGCCATGGAACCGGGATGAAGTTCACCTGGGGAATAATAATAATAATAATAATAATAATAATAATAATAATAATAATAATAATAATAATAATAATAATAATAATAATAATAATAATAATAATAATAATAATAATTGTACCGGGCGGTACACCTCCACGCTGCTAATTTAAAATGTGCGCCAGTTGAAACTCCTCTGCTGGAGGAAGTCTGAACTTTATTGACGGTATTAATTTTCAAGTTTCTCTGAAGATGTCACTAAGTGGAAAGTTTGGTGTTTTTGAACTGTGCCACTTTTGATGTATTTTTGTTTTACCGGTAGTAAGAAGTGTGAACACTCTCTTCTAGAGGATACTACTGAAAAACTACAATGGTGCACCCTAGTGCGATGTGAAAGAACTATTTTTTGGAGAAATTTTTATTTCAAAAGTTTGTTTCTTGTTAATTTTTTTTCTGTTATTGTTTAAGTTGGCTGTATACCCCTCTCTTTCCCCTTGTTTTGTATTTAGCCAATCCCGAATTTCTTTAATTAACTTCTGACCAATCTGATGTATCTTCCCCCATCTTGAATATGCTGCTTATCCCTAACCAATAAAGTGATTGTGGGCGGGTGTTTTATTTCCAAAAACGCCTCGAACTTTCCGCGAGAGTATATAAACTGCTGATTTTTGGGTCTCTGCGCCACTTCCGTACCATCTTTCAGTGCGTAAAGTACCTAGCAGGAGGCGGGAAGCGCCTCTTTCTTCGGCAGCGGTCAACAACAAGGTAATGGCCGATTAATAACTTCCTTCTTTGCTAGCTCAGCAGTTTAACTCTCGGGGCGAGTCCGAAGTTTTTCCATAATGTAACCTTCCTTAAAATGTAAAGACCCTTGGTATCTATTCTATCTTTAAACTGCATATCGGGAGAGAGTGCTTAACCCTCTCGAGCTCCCACTCATATTGTTTTGAGGTGAACTTATTTTTCTCAACCTATTCTTCTTTAACGTAATGTAAATTGTTTCTTTCTTAAGTCACCTCTTTAGTATGGGATTAGCCCTTGTATTAACGGCCTAGTGCCAAGTAGGTTTTAAACAAAGTGTATTAGGAGCGCAAGTTCGCCTCCTCTCAAATTGTTATTTTAGAGGTCATGTAATTAATCTTTTTCTCACTTAATAGACCTCAGTAGGTTGGGTAGTTTACCCCTGTGTCTATGTCCTGAGAGGACAACTTGAAGGTGGAGTTTGGTGTGGCCTTTGAGAGGCTTAAAGTTTGAGAGCGAGTGGCTCTTTCTTGAAAATTGAGTGTTGTATGCCTCGAGGAGGCTTTTCTGTGTAATTTGGAGCAAGTGCTCCTGAGCATGAATGGGGTTTTCTGCCTCCCTGTTAAAACTTATTTTGGAGTAAGGTTGGGCTGATTGCCCAAGAATTGTGAAGCCGGGGCGCGAATCCCAAATCCGGTAAATATTGTAACTACATTTTGTTGACTTGCTACTCTGTACCTGCCATGCTTGTTATTTCTTTATTTTGAAAAGAAAATATAACCTTGTTAATTTTACATGAACTCTAATTTCGTAGCTTGAGACCCGTTCACACCCGCACCTTCTTTCACGTCTAACTACCGCAAAAACACGGTAATAATAATAATAATAATAATAATAATAATAATAATAATAATAATAATAATAATTGTACCGGGCGGTACACCTCTACACCGTTTATTTAAAAGTTGCGCCAGTTGAAACTCCTCTTCTGGAGGAAGGTTGAACTTTATCTACTCTATTAATTCTCTACTTTCTCAGAAGGTGTCACCACGTGGAAAATTTTGAGTTTTTGAACTGTGTCACTTTTGATGTGTTTTTGTTTAGCTTGAAGTAAGAAGTGTGAACTTTCTCTTCTAGAGGACACTACTGAAGATCAACAATAGTGCAACCTAGTGCGGAGTCAAAGAACTATTTTGTTGAAGAAATTTTTATTTCAAATGTTTGTTCTTTGCTAAATTTCATTCTGTTATTGTTTAAGTTGGCTGTATACCCCTCTCTTTCCCCTTGTTTTGCATGTAGCCAAACCCGAATTTCTTAAATTAATTTCTATCCAATCAGATGTATCTTCCCCCAACTTGAATCTGTTGCGGGGTCCTATCCAATAAAAACGTTGTGGGCGGGTGTTTTCATTCCCCTAACGCCTAGAACCTTCCACGAGAGGTTATAAACTGCTGATTTTTGGGTCTCCGTGCCACTTCTGTTCCATCTTTCAGTGTATTAAGTACATCGCAGGAGGCGGGTAGCGCCTCTTTCTTCTGCAGCGGTCAACAATAAGGTAATGGCCGATTAATAAATTCTTTCTTTTCTTGCTCAGCAGTTTAACTCTCGGGGCGGGTGCGAAGCGTTCTACCATGTAACCTTTTCCTAAAATGTAACTACTCTTTTCTTCGATTCTCTTGTAAAGCTACATTCTGGGATAGAGAGTGCTAACCCTCTCGAGCTCCCACTCATATTGTTTTGAGGTGAACGTATTTTTCTCAACCTATTCTTCGATAATGTAAAACAAATTGTTCTTTTCTAAGTCACCTCTGTAGTATGGGATTAGCCCTTGCATCAGTGGCCTAAGAGCCAAAGGAGGTCTTAAAATCAAAGTGTATTAGGAGTGCAAGCTCGCCTCCTCCCAAATTGTTTTAGAGGTCATTTAATTAACCTGCTTTTCATTTAATAGACCTCAGTAGATTGGGTATTTTACCCCTGTGTTTATGTCCGTTGACGGACAACTTGAAGGTGGAGTTTGGTGTGGCCTGGGAAAGGCTTAAATGAAAGAGCGAGTGGCTCTTTTGGAAACGGAGTGTTGTGTGCCTCGAGGAGGCTTTACTGTGTAATTTGGAGCAAGTGCTCCAGGGTTTGATTGGGGTCTTCTGCCCCTTTGTTAAAATTTGTATATCGGAAAGTTGGGCTAGTTGCTCAAGAATTGTGAACTCAGGGCTCGAAGCCCAAACTCTGTAACCCCTGCAATTGTACATTTCAAATTGTGTTTCGGCTACTAAGTACCTGTTCTTTGTTATTACTTAATATTGAAAAGAAAATATAACCTTGTTAAATTTTACGTTAACTTTGATTCCGTAGTTTGAGACCCATTCACGCCCGCACCTTCTTACACCTCTACCTACCATCAAAACGCGGTAACAATAATAATAATAATAATAATAATAATAATAATAATAATAATAATAATAATAATAATAATAATAATAATAATAATAATAATAATTCATTCATTCATTTATTTCAATTAATTCCAACGAGCCTGCAGGCTCATACATAGGAATTGTACAGGACATTACATACTGGCGGGCACTTACACATCAAAATATAGTTTGTGTATATAAGATAATTAGTAAATGGTTGAATTATTATTAAAGGTATATTGTAAGGATGTCAAAATAACTGTTAAAATTAGAGTGGAAAGATTGGTAAGCTTTCGTCAATCGAAATAGGTGTTAGCTTTGTTACCACAGAATATTATTGAATATATCTCAGGATTTGTGGTAAAGATGTTAGTCAATTTACTACAGTGCGGTACTTGCAAGGAAGCTGTTGTACAAAAAAAAAAAATCCTTAGCTGGGCTGAGTGGCTCTGATGGTTGAGGCGCTGGCCTTCTGACCCTAACTTGGCAGGTTCGATCCTGGCTCACTGCTGTGGTATTTGAAGGTATTCAAATATGTCAGCCTCTTGTCGGTAGATTTACTGGCATGTAAAAGAACTGCGGGACAAAATTACGGCACCCTGGCGTCTCCGAAAACCGTAAAAGTAGTGAGTGGGACATAAAATAAATAACATTAAACATTATTATTAGATAATCCTTATCCATTCATTTCTTTCCAGAAGAGAGTTAATCTGTATGTTCCCACGAAACTTACTGAGATGTATTTCGGCAAGCCCGGTCATGAAGTCACAGCTCAGTGCCATTAAACCAACGACATGTAAGATATAGACTGCTAAACACACTCGTTACAGCGCCCCTGGTTGAAGCACAGCGAACTAACTTTTGCCTGTAACTGTCATGGCGGCTGCCACTTCTTGGTCTTGACTATTAGGTCTTATTAGTTCAATGAATTGATGAGATTATATGTTATTGTAAATTAAAGGTTTATTTTGAAATAAACACGCCATTTTCAAACATGCTTAGTGTTGCATTGATGTTATAATGAAATAAGCGCAGTGAATATGGTGAGCATTTGCTTGGTTAAAACAAGAATTACGTATGTAGAAGGATGGATAATTCGGTGTCATGCACTAACAATAAAGTCATTCACTACAGAAAGACATCTTATGCGTACAGCAGTTCACTGAGGAATTCACACGCGTATAGAAAGATAACACTGCCTTTTCATGACATGCCTTCAGTGTCATTCTGGTATAATTTTTGAATTTTGCTTCTTGGTATGGTTTGTTATGTTTTATGCTTTTTGCTACTTATGGCTACTTTCTATGACTGCTGTGCAACATGCAGCACATGCGTCCGTTGGTTGCGGTGTAGAATATCTCTACGGCATCCTCTGCCTGTCATAAGGGTCCACTAAATGGAGTTCTAAAGATTGTGAAGTTGAGCCCACCGGACCCCTGGCTAAGTGTAACATTCCTTCCACATACGGTATCCGACCAGCTTTACCACTTTAATATTTCTACCGGACCTCTCTTGGTCAAACCACTCCTGGCTTCATTCTACTGAATTCAGAGCCTACATTTATTTATTTATTTATTTATTTATTTATTTATTTATTTATTTATTTATTTATTTATTTATTTATTTATTTATTTATATATTTATTTATTTATTTATTTATCTAATTATTTATTTATTTTTAACCTTGCACACCTTCTCAAAGACCGTACTCCATCACACAACAACTTCTCCACATCGTTTCTATGGCAGATTCAGAGGAAATAAGCATATGTTTTGCCTTCAAGTGTCATGGCTGCCAGTGGTTCAAGTAGATTCAAAGATGGCCATCAGATTAGCAGTCTATATTTTTAATGTCGTTGCATGAATCATGCTTTGGATCTAAACTCGTAGGACACGCACGTTTATCTCGCTTCCTACTATCACGAGGCCTCGCTACTATCATATATGACGTCGTTTATTTCATCTCATTATCTCCTCTGGTGTGGTTGACGTCAGAACGGTATCCGGTCACAACTCGCCATCTCACTTCAGACCCGACCCTGTTCAGAAATGGGACAAGGGTTGGCCAAACAAACAAACTTGAAAATACGTGTGAGTCATCCTCTAAGAGTTGAATGGAATGAGATTTGACCATAGGTCGGTCTAAACAGGTTGGCTATTTTCAAGCATTTGTAAATTGATATACCATAATTTCTTTTTTAACAGTAAAATGAAGGACCAAATAGTTCTAATTAATCAGCGTTATTATTATTATTTCGATGGGCTTTTAATTATTGTAATTATATCCTGTCCAAGTTTCCAGTTTTGTCTACTATTTTACATTAATGCATCGGGGTAGTGTAGTGACGTAGGATGGCCGCGGCCGCTTGCTTCCGGCTTCAGAATCCTGCTGTACGCATAAACCGGCTTCGGTGGTGGGGTCATGTGAGGCGAATGGAGGAGGATAGGTTACCTACAAGAATAATGGACTCTGCTATGGAGGGTAAGAGAAGTAGAGGGAGACCAAGACGACGATGGTTAGACTCGGTTTCTAACGATTTAAAGATAAGAGGTAAAGAACTAAATGAGGCCACAACACCAGTTGCAAATCGAGGATTGTGGCGACGTTTAGTAAATTCTCAGAGGCTTGCAGACTGAACGCTGAAAGGTATAGCAGTCTATAATGAAAATTCTCAGAGGCTTGCAGACTGAACGCTGAAAGGTATAACAGTCTATAATGATAATGTATGTATGTAATAATACCGGTATTTCAGAGAGCAAGGCATCGGAGACTGCTACTGCAGCCCAGACTCTCGCCCCTCACCCCTCTATCATATTAAGCTATTTGCCGCTACTCACCGCACGAGGCTTGCTGCTGTATATCGCCAAATACAGTAGAGACAATACGCGACACTGAGCGAGATATCGAGGGACAGCTATTGGAGCTCACTCTAGCGGATAGACCTGAACAGTACTGATTCTCTCATAAGAGCACGTGTATTTTTGTGTGAAGTTTTTGGTGTTATTTATGCGTTTTCAGTGAGTTGACATAATTAAATAGTAGCGTGTGTCATTCCTTGCTATTTCCTCTCAACATGAGGGGAAAGGTATGTGCTGTGTTTGGCTGCAGTAATTACGAAGTAGAGAAATATGCGCGGTCGTTCTTCAGGTTCCCTCGTGACAAGAACATGTAAGTAATATTGTGTTTGCATATACATTCTTCCAGTGACAGAGATTTTTATAGTACTTCATAATCTTCTGACCTGCTCGACCCATATTTTAACTGACTTAAAATGTAATACGCATATTTTATTGTATAGTGCAGCAGTTAACCCTCAATACCGATGTGTTGTTGTAGGTGTGATCTGTGGGTTTTGAAATGTCACAGAAGTGATATGGATAATGTGTACAAGAAAGAAGGGACGTTACGCTTATTTAAGAATTATAAGATCTGTTCAGATTATTTCCAGGCCAGCGACTTTAAAAATCCTCGACTATACAGCCAAGGGTATGTTACATTTTTACTCTAATTGTACGTAAATATTCCTCAAAGCATCACTATCGACAACATTTTCATACTTTTCTTTCTTTAATCCCTCTTCTCAGATTAAAGCCGGAATTTTATAGATTTTCTTTCTGTTAGTAGGCTTCATGTTAAGAGGAAAATTGTCCAGCTTTTAAATGTTAATTCATTGCATCATGTGTGTAAGGAATGTGCCGATATTTTTATTGACAAGTGCCTTAATGTGATGATACAAAATTTTCTAAATGAGAAAAAAGACAAATTCAACCGTAAAAGTTCAGGCAGTAATGCTAAAGCTAAAAAGTAATGCATAAATGAAAGATCAAGCCATTTCACAGCAGCCCATTTCATATCTTGTTTATGTGTCTAATTTCAGTCTTTGAATAATACCCTTTTAAATAATTCTTCATTCATTTATCCAGAATTGCTTTAGCAACTTCGAAGTTAATATCTCAATACCACTTTCTTTCTAGACGTAATTTATTTATCCATTTCCGTATATACATTTCCATTTATATTTGAATTTAGCGCGATTTGTTCAGGTCAAGTCACTAGGAGCGCCATCGTCGAATTGTCTCCCATTTTAGTAAGGCGAAATCCGTAAGTGTCGCGTATTGTCTCTACTGTATTTGATATCGCATAGGAGCGGGGATCGGGTGATAGGTGTGTTATGGGCTTCTGTCCGTCACATCGCCACTGCTATCAACCATGCGTTAGTACTTCCTCATCTCATACTTCTGACTTAATTATACAGATAACAGAATTCTGGCATTTCATTCCCGTTTATCCTTGTAGGAAGACACTACAAGGCTGCTGTTATAGAAGCAATGTAGTTTTCTTTTTATTGGTAGATCTGCTAAAATGAAATGCAATCTTTCAGGTTTATTCTCTTTTGTTGGTTGCAATCGAATCCGTGATCATGGGTCGGACACCACCACTGATCTCCCGAGGAAGCTAATTAACCAGTGAAGGATGGGTACGGCCGCTGTAAAACTCAACATTTTTATTTAATAAATAATAATAATAATAATAATAATAATAATAATAATAATAATAATAATAATAATAATAATAATAATAATAATAATAATAATAATGGGGCGTGGCATCTGTATAGCCCTGGTAGTGACCTAATGAGGGTAAAATGAATGCCGAAGACGTTATAAACACCCAGTCCCCAAGCCAGGGGAAATACCAGTATGAGGTTGTTGATTCTGAAAACTGAACCACGGCCATCGGACTAAAGGCAAGCATTCTATCCATTTAGCCCACAAAGCCGGACTTTCATTTGCTAAACCTTAGGCTACCATCTCCACTGATCAGGGGTTGAGCATTGGCAGTAGCAGAGGCCAGGGCAGTAGCTTGTGCTGCAGTCTTGACAACACAGCAGGCTTCTCCGTTGGCTACTGGCTGCAGTTCGAAACGCTGATAGCTTCACGTTCACTAAACCAACCATCGAAAAGGGGCAACCTAAGTCTAGTGGTAACCCACGTCTTGATCCCAGCAAACGTCACTGTTTTGTGTCAGTTTCGATGTTAAACGTTGTTTATTGAAATACTCAAGATCAAGTACAGGAATTAAATAACAGACAATAGAGTGCATAATATAATGCACGTTGCTGGCAAGATTTACAGTATTACTTGTTTTACTTGAATGCCCGTGTGGCTCTTGAATTTTCTTAATGCTAGGTGTAGTAAACTAATACGGTATGTAGGAACTAGACTCTCGTAGCATTCGTACTATCCCATTCATCCGGGGGTTACACTTTGCTTTTACTCCGTCGACGGGCAGAAAACCTGGAGCTCTAATATGCGACCTATGATTGAGTATTCAATCAATTATGGAGCACCGACTTCTTCCCACCCTTCAAAAATCCGACTACCTCTGCCAGGTTTGAATCCACAGTCTTGGGATATGGAGACCGACACGGGCCGACTGTCTACAACTGATCTTCAAAGTGTTTTAGATTATCAAGTTCCGTAGGCCTACATAGCTCCATGTTAGCAAAGAGAATGAGTGCATGCTACGGTAGGTACGGTAGATATTGATAATTATTATGCTCAAGTATTTAAGAAACTTAAGAGTATTAAGTCATCTTTTTTATGTGTATGTGTATTATCTGAAGAGCCGGCCCCGTGGTCTAGGGGTAGCGTGCCTGCCTCTCGCCTGGAGGCCCCGGGTTCGATTCCTGGCCAGGTCAGGGATATTTTCTCTCGACCTGAGGGGGCTGGTTCGAGGTCCACTCAGCCTACGTGATTAGAATTGAGGGGCTATATGACGGTGAGATGACGGCCCCGGTCTCGAAAGCCCAGAATAACGACCGAGAGGATGCGTCGTGCTGACCACACAGCCCCTCATAATCTGCAGCCCTTCGGGCTGAGCAGCGGTCGCTGGGCAGGTCAGAGCTTTTTCAAGGGCGTTAAGTGCCGGGGGGGGGGAGGGGGAGGTATCTGAAGAGTCAATACAATTGTATGTAGCCAATTGAAGAATTAGTGAGACCGTTTAGCTTGGTATGGCGCACGAAAGTTTCTTGAAATCAAATATAACATCAGTTGGAACCGAAATGGTGTGTCTCAAGGCAGTGGGGGTCTTGTCAAGGATGTTCCATGTATGTTCCATACAATCACACTGCACTCTACCGACGTGTTCGTCAATTATTTTGTGTACTTTCCTGTTCATACCCTGACGAAGCGGTGTGGACAGGACGGCTGCGATCGCCGCGACATCTTTTTTATCTTCTGCTCTGTAATGGCGGTAAGGGACGTGACATTGAACAGCTGTTTTCTGGCCGTGTACTTTTAAAACTCATATGCCCTTGCTTTACACAACACATTATGATCTAAATTATGTACGCTTATCAAATTTTATATAAACCGTGTTCGGAAAACCTACAACCTGTTTTCCAGTCTTTGACCGGCTCAGGGATGTAATGGGGTCGCCATTTATTAATGACTGATAAATGCTATGAAATGATAATGGAGAGTGTTGCTGGAATGAAAGATGACAGGGAAAACCGGAGTATTCGGAGAAAAACCTGTCCCATCTCCGCTTTGTCCAACACAAATCTCACATGGCGTGACCGGGATTTGAACCACGGTATCCAGCGGTGATAGGCCGACGCGCTGCCGTCTGAGTCACGGGGTCTCCTCGGAATACGTAATTGTTCAAAATAAATTGTTTATACCTTGTTTTTAATTAGGCCTGTCGGTGTTGCACATATTTTGTGTGAGAAGATTAAGATAAATAGGACACAGCTATGTTACTCTCTTTGTACCAACAGAGTATTTAACAACATTAATTGAAATCAGCATACTGTACAGAAAAACGTCAATGTAAGCTATATGTACAGTGCCGGTATTAAATAACTTTCATTAAACTAAGAACACCGTACGGAAACACGTCCATGAAAGCTAGATGTACAGTATTTAATAATATAATTCATTGAAATAAATAAATAAATAAATAAATAAATAAATAAATAAATAAATAAATAAATAAATAAATAAATAAATAAATAAATAAATAAATAAATAAATGGCGCGTGGCCTCTGGAGAGGCCTGGTGCAGGTCTTCCGATCTGACATCTGGTAGGCGACCTGCGCGTCTGTGAGAATGAAACCCTACCTATCATGAATTCTAATGCTTAAGACGGCACACACACACACACACACACCCAGCCCCGAACCATCGGAATTAACCAATGAAGGTTAAAATCCCAACCCAATCGGGAATCGAACCCGGGACCCCTTGGACCAAAGGCCAGCACGCCAACCATTTAACCACGGAGCCGGACATTCATTGAAATCAGCACACTGTACAGAAACACGTCAATTTAAGCTGGACGTACGATGTTTAATAGCATTCATTGAAATAATGACACTGTGCAGGAAAATACCCCCTGTGGGTGGGGGCGGTAGAATTAACACCCACGGTATCTTCTGCCTCTCGTAAGAGGCAGATAAAAGGGCCACCAGTGGCTCTTAACTTGGGAGCCTGGGTTGGCGACCACGAGCTTCTTAGCCGAATCCTGATATTGCTTCCACCCACTTGTGCCAGGCTCCTCAGTTTTATCTATCGCACTTTTTTACAAGTTGCTTTACGTCGCACCGTCACAGATAGGTCTTGGTGGCGATGATGGGATAGGGAAGGGCTAGGATTGAGAAGGAAGCGGCCGTGGTCTTAATTAAGGTACAGCCCCATCATTTGTCTGGTGTGAAAATGGGAAACCACGCAAAACCATCTTTAGGGCTGCTGACAGTGGTGTTTGAACCCATTATCTCCCGAATACTGGATACTGGCCGCACTTAAGCGACTGCATCTGCCGAGCTCGGTCTGTATGGTAAATGACCCCCCTTGGTCAAGTCAAGTCTTTTTCAACCGGTACTGTGTTATGTTCGCGAAGCCTAGAAAGCCCTTAATGTTCCCGCCCTTCGTGGCCCGTGTCTTTTAGGACCGATAACTTCATTTTTCGAAGTGTCGGGTCCTTTTCATTTTTTTCACCTCTGATTAGTGTTAATAGAGGATAGTTGCCTAGTTGTACTTCCTCTTAAAACAACAACCACAACTACCACCTGTGCAGAGTAATTCCATTGTAGGCTATATGTACAGTACTGAATAACATTCATTAAAATCAGTGCGTCCGCCTCTGTGATGTACTGGTTAGTGTGATTAGCAGCTAATCATTAGCTGCCAACCCCGGAGGCCGGGTTCGACTCCCGACTCTGCCACGAAATTTGAAAAGTGGTACGAGGGCTGGAACGGGCCTCGTGATGTCATATGAGTAGAGGTGGGTTCGATTCCCACCTCAGCCATCCTCGAAGTGGTTTTCCGTGGCTTCTAATTTCTCCTCCAGGCAAATGCCGGGATAGTACCGAAATTAAGGCCACGGCCGCTTCCTTGTCTAACCCTTCCAATCTTCCCATCCCCCCGCAAGGCTTAGCACGTGAGGCCGCCTGGGCGAGGTACTTGTTATCCTCCCCAGTTTGTATCCCCCGACCCAGAGTCTGAAGCTCCAGGACACTGCCCTCGAGGGGGTAGAGGTGGGATCCCTCGCTGAGTCCGAGGGAAAAACCGACCCTGGAGGGTAAACAGATAAAGATGCAGAAGTAGAAGAAGAAATCAGTGCATTGTATTGAAAATGTCAATGTAGGCTATATGTACAGTATTTAATAACATTACCGAGCTCGATAGCTGCAGTCGTTTAAGTGCGGCCAGTATCCAGTAATCGAGAGATAGTGGGTTCGAGTCCCACTGTCGGCAGCCCTGAAGATGGTTTTCCGTGGTTTCCCATTTTCACACCAGGCAAATGCCGGGGCTGTACCTTAATTAAGGCCACGGTTGCTTCCTTCCACTTCCTAGGCCTCTCCTATCCCATTGTCGCCATAAGATCTATCTGTGTCGGTGCGACGTAAAACAAATAGCAAAAAAAAAAAAAATTAATAACATTAATGGAAATTAATACATTAATTCAAATCATCACACTGTACAGGAAATTATAAATGTAGTCTATCACAAATGAGTGGAAGCAATGCCAGCATTCGGCTGAGAGGCCCGTGATCACCAACCCAGGCTCCCAAGTTAAGAACCACTGGCGCTCCTTTTAGTGACTTCTTACGACAAGCAGGGGATACCGTGGGTGTTAATTCTACCTCGCCCACCCACAGGGGGTATTTTCCTGCAGAGTGTCATTATTTCAATGAATGTTATTAAACACCGTACATCCAGCTTAATTTGACGTGTTTCTGTACAGTGTGCTGATTTCATTGAATGTCCGGCTCCATGGTTAAATGGTTAGCAAGCTGGCCTTTGGTCCAAAGGGTCCCGGGGTTTAATTCCCGACCGGGTTGGGGATTTTAACTTTTATTGGTTAATTCCGATGGTTCGGGGTCTGGGTGTGTGTGTGTGTGTGTGCCGTCTTGAGTAATATAATTCATGATATGTAGGGCTCCATTCTAACATGCGCGCAGGTCGCCTATGAGACGTCAAATAGACAGACCTGCACCAGGCCTCTCCAGAGGCTACAAGCCATACATTATAGCCTACATTGATAATTTTCTGTACAGTATGTCAATTTCAATTAATGTTATTAAATACTCTATTGGTACAAAGAGAGTAACATTAGTTGTATCCTATTTATCCTAATCTACTCTTCTTACACAAAATATGTGCAGCACCGGTAGGCCTAACGGTATAAACAATATATTTTGTACAATTAAGTATTCCGAACACGAACATGATTACCATATATCATTTTGACCAATTTTGTTATATAAAGTAAGGACGTATGTTATTACACGTCTTAATCACGGTGAGTTTTATAATTTCACGGCTAGAAAACAGCTGATCATAGAAACGCCCCATTCCGGTTCCGCCATTGCACAGCAGAAGATCAAAAGATTCGCCGCAAGATATCGCGGTGATCGCAGCCCACACCAAAGAGGATAGAATAGAAGCCCACATCGCTTTGTCATGTCCTGCTATCAATCTTCCTTGTTTTACAACCAAACAGCTTATTACAGCCATTAGTCAAAAACCACGTGCTGGTGCTACTCGTGCTAGTACGGTATCTTCTTTGATGCTAGTCTTTGATCACGACTCTGAGAAAAAATGACGAATTTTCCATATTTAAAAAAAGCACTTGTTGATAAGCGTTTCCTTGAACTGATATCCTCCAGTCATCTAATAAATGAGAAGTGAATGCCTATCTCTGAGGTGTAGATAAAGACAGATTACATCCTGCTTTCCACCTCCTGTGATCGGTGCAACAGTATAATTCACCTGATCATTCAAATCCAGGAAGGTAAATAAACGAATGTACTTTACTAAATCATGTACCCTTGTAGGGGTTCCTTATTAAAGTAAACGAGTGATATTTCTAATAGCTATCCTTTCTTTACTCTTCTTTATTTTCAGATTGATTTCCCGGCTTTAAGAGAATGGCGAATTACGCTGATGTAAGTATTGTTACAGTAATGAAAGATGTGTCAAATTTTCGGTCGCATAGTTTACAGATTACTCTCCTGCTCCTTCAGAGACCTTGAATCCAGTATGACATTTTAAGCACTGGTTACCGGACGGAATTCATACTGAGGATTATTAAATAAATTGACCTTCCCGGAAACTTTTTTTTTTTTTGCATACCGGTACAGTATGTCTTGTTTTCTCGTAGCAGGGTTGACTGGGGGTAATTTGGGCATTAAAATACCAATTTTAAAGTTTAGAGACCCATATCTTGTTACCGTGATAATAGTTTGTAATCATCATCTAATGACAATGCAGTTTTGCAGTTTTTTCCGATTTTTAAATCAAAATCTTTAAATCTATTTTGATGTAGAGAAGATTGGAATGTAGGCCTATTATCAGTGAACTGTCCGGTTCTTTGATCCGCGAGTTCGATTCTCGGCCGAGTTGCAGATTTCAACTCTAAATGGTTCATTCCCGTAACTTGTGGACTGGGTGTTTATAGAGTTCCCAACATCCCTACAACTCTCACACCACACACGACACTGTCCTCTACTACAATAGCTCAGATTCCTACACACGGTATATGCCGCCCACCCTCGTTGGGGGGTCTGCCTTACAACGACTGTATCAGGCTAGAAATAGCAACACAAAGTTATTACTGTATTAACTTATATCAGTGCAGTTACAACCCTGGCTTTACCATTATCTATGTTTGTTCACAACTTAGTTATTTTCTGTTTTATATCTCCTCCCCCCCCTCCCCCCCCCAAATTCCTCCAGCTTCCTCTCTTCAGTTGAATTATTATGTCAGTTTGTCACATTAGGTACCTATAATAAGCAGATTTTTGGAATAGGAGTAATCACAGTTTAACTTTATTAAACATATAAGGCAGAAGCAATATTCCAGAAGTTTTATTAGTCGTTGAATATGCATACTGGTATCAATCAATCAGTCACCACTGATGTGCATTTAGGGCAGTCGCCAAGGTGGCAGATTCCCTATCTGTTGTTTTCCTAGCCTTTTCTTAAATGATTGCAAAGAAGTTGGAAATTTATTGAACATCTCCCTTGGTAAGTTATTCTAATCCCTAACCCCCCCTTCCTATAATCAAATATTTGCCCCAATTTGTCTTCTTGAATTCCAGCTTTATCTTCATGTTGTGATCTTTCCTGCTTTCAAAGACATCACTCAAACTTATCTGTCTACTAACGTCATTCCATACCACTTAGTCGAGCAGCTCGTCTCCTTTCACCAGCCCAAACTTTGCAACAGTTTTGGAACGCTGCTCTTTTGTCGTAAATCACCCAGAACAAATTGAGCTGCTTTTCTTTAGATTTTTTCCAGTTCTTGAATCAAGTAATCCTGGTGAAGGTCCCATACATTGGAACCATAGTCTAGTTGGGGTTTTACCAGAAACTTACATGCACTTTCCTTTACATCCTTACTACAACCTTTAAATACCATCATAACCACGTGCAGAAATCTGTACCCTTTATTTACAGTCCCATTTATGTTATTACCCCAATGAAGACCTTTTCTTAGATTAATAAGGTACTTACAGTGATTCCCAAAAGGAACTTTCACCCCATCATCAATGCAGTAATTAAAACCGAGAGGACTTTTCCTATTTATGAAATTCACAACCTGACTTTTAACCCCGTTTATCGTCATACGATTGCCTACTGTCCATCTCACAACATTATCAAGGTCATTTTGCAGTTTCTTACAATCGTGTAAGTTATTTATTAGGCCTACTCTATACAGAATAACATCATCTGCAAAAAGTCTTATCTCTGATTCCACTTCTTTACTCATATCATTTATATACATATTTAAGATAACATAAAGGTTCAGTAATACTGCATTGAGGAATTCCCCCTCTTAATTATTACAGATAAAGCTTTGCCTACTCTAATTCTCTTAGTGGGGCCTATATTAAACATCTATTCCCCTCTAAAACACATTGCACCATCACATATTAGGCAAACATAAAATTATCAAGACACCCTGTTCCAGACACGAACGCAGGATACAAAATGACCACAAGGCAGAACTTGCATCGTCGGTAAACAAGCAGATCTTATGTACAACATACAACAATTCAAACATTGACATGATGAATACAGTTGGCCATAGTAACCTTCCGTGTGGGTGGCCATGTAAATGCGGCCGCCGAGTTTTGGATAGGCGGTCTCCCCGCTCTGACTATAGGACTGAAAATCCCTACTAAAATGTTTAAATATTGGCTGTGTAATGCCTGATCTAATACCCTGTGCGTGCTTAAGTTACAAGGAAGAAATAATGACATTTCATCATGAATCAATCGAAATGTCTTTTGTTTAGAAACCCAGTCTCAGTGTAAAATAGTTTGCTGCCATGTCTTGCTTCACACAAAAAATAATCGTCTTCCTCTTCCTGAAGATGAGCTAAAAGGGCCTCAACCTGAGCTTGGGTGTGTCCCGTCACATAAATCTACTGCCCTCTTTGTAGTTTAGAAACTGCAAACGTCTTCACATATAGGCTAAAATTCCCATTCTCATTGCCTTTTTTGGCTTCAATTCTCGTTGCATATATACTCGTACTAGCTGATGTATCCTTGCTTCGCTACGGGATTCTAAGAAAGACTTTCTTTGTGGTTTTCCTAACTACAGTTAGTTAACTTAGGCCATTACAAAAACATCAGTAGGAATGTAGGGATTAAAAGCAATGTTACCATATAAAATACTCGCTCAAATGAAAGACCGCACATTTTCTCACTTTTAACGAACAGTACTACGATGCCGATCTAACAGTCCAAAGTTCCAGAGCTGGTATGACCAGACCATAGACAGCCGTGTCATTGCGCCGTTAAATATGCACACTGCCCATTCCAATCAGTGCCTCAGAGTAGGGATTGAATAGCTCTAAAGCTATGATGAACCAGTTTGTTATGTACCAGTAGTATCAGAAAATGTATGAACCAGAGGAATGGCATGCTTAAGAAGAAAGTTATCTAACTCCCCAGCTACTTTCCGCCAATATTCAGGCAGGCTTTTATTCTCGGTATGACCGGGCGAGTTAGCAACAAAAATCCAAATTCATGAGTATCCCTGTTATCATAGCCGGTACGGTAAAAATGTATACGACATAAATGATCGGAAATTTAATACTATATAATTTTAGTAATGTAGTATTTGTCGATAGGACCACTAATAACACAAATATTCGAGAATTAAATTTTAGGCATTCCCCTGAACTACCATTTCACTCAACGTGAATAAAATGATTTATTATTATTATAGCCTAGATGATAGCGACTTATTCCCCAAATTTGCATACTGATTTTCATTAAGATAGGACCACTAATAACATAAATATTTGAGAATTAAATTTTAGGGCTTCCCCTAAACTACCATTTTTCTCTCCGTGAGTAAAATTATTTATGGCCTAGATTGTAGCGACTTATTACCTGAATTTGCCTACCAATTTTCGTTAAAATACGATCATTGATAACATAAATATTTCAGAATTAAATTCAGGCCTTCCCCTAAACTACCATTTCACTCAGCATGAATACAATTATCTGTGATTTAAATTATAGCGACTTATTCTCCGACTTTCCATACCAATTTTCATTAAGATACGACCATTAATAGCATAAATGTTTGAGAATTAAATTTTAGGCCTTCCCCTAAACTACCATTTCATTCAGCGTGAATAAAATTATTTACATCCTAGATTGTAGCGACTTATTCCCTAACTTTGCATACCGATTTTCATTAAATTCTCTTTAGCCGTTTTCTCGTGATGCGTGTACAGACAGACAGACAGACAGACAGAAATTGCGGAAAATGGAAAAGTGCATTTCCTTGTTACTGTGGACACGACTGATACAGAAAAACCACCCTTTTTAAATTCTGAGCAATGTACAGACAAAACTCTTATTTTATATATATAGATTTAACTCGTTATTCTGCTCAGTTCACTGAGGCATCAAATATCATAACAGATCGCGTGGTGCACATCAAATCTCTTCCCACCAGAGTCCTGGCTTCAAAGCTTGCAACATCCCTGGATAACGTTATTTCTTTACTCAAAACGGCTTAATTCCTTCTTTACAGCTGATCTTTTTTTTGTATAGTTAGGTTAAAGGCTAATATATCCTACTTGTAGCACTTAATTCTTCCTGTAAAAATGATTTTACATGTAATCTCCTTACTGCTAGGGGGGGGGGGGGGGGGGGACGACGACTAAGTCTTGTTTGCCTGCAGAGCGAATGCCTTGCTATAAGGGTGAACATAACTTCTAACGTCGTTCTCAGATTTTCTTCACATATTTCATATTCTTATAATTATTATACCACTTAACAAACCCGCATACACTTTACATTCCAATTCCAATGTTCAAAACACGCTTGTAACATTGTAACATGTCCTTACAAAAGATCTTAAGTAAATCGCTGTACTGGTAATGTTTCCCTCCAAGCGTAAACATTACAATAACAACTCTATTAATACGAAGAGCTAAATATTCCCAGAAACTACAGCACTCACAATCCCAAAATTACGTTACATTATTCGAAAATATATTTGGTGTAATACGCAAAGAAAACAACTCCCATAAAATAACACAAATAAAAAACTACTGAGACTGCTCCTAACATTACATTTATGACCTACATTGTAGGCACATTTTAATCTAAACCCTTTCACTTACTGTTACAATAGTGATTAAAATTTTAATTCATCACGTGACATGCCCATGCAATAGAATGTGATTTTGTACTCAGCCTTCCCGTTTTGGTGTGTCTCCATTCCGTCTCCAGGAGGTCCATGTTGGATCTTAGCCATATCCTCCAAGTTGGCTTTCATGAAGTCCTAGGTCCAGCACCCGTTCATACCACGAAAGTCCATGGTTCTGGTTCCTTCAGTATCTACTCCTAATGCTGTGAAGAAACATATACACTTTTTTTTTTTTTTTTAACGTCACCATACAACTTGTACCTTCTGATACTGGGACTTCTCCCGACACACTGTTCTAAACTCAGGGACTTAGCTAAGAGTCTCATGCATTCTTACATGTTTCACTTCACTAAATTGTGTGGCTTGGTGTACTTACATTTATTCATTCTGTATTGCTCGCAGTTCACGATTTTGTCTATCTACTACCTTCTTCACAGTCGATTATTATCTATACTAATATATAAAAATGAAATTGTGTGTGTCTGTGTGTTACTCAATCATGCAAGAACTACTGGTCTGATATACACTACATGAAATTTTGCATCAATATAGCTTATTTACATGGTTAACATATAGGCTACCTTTGATCTTGATATTTTGCACTATTTAAATATGGCGACCATTTTAGTGACGTCACTACACCCTTTGGTTTCAAACTTTCATAATTCCATTTAAAATAAAAAGTTCGCTAAGAAATAGCAAACTTTTGATGGCATATACGAGGTTTAAAATTTAATTTCATATACAAAAGGTCCTTATTATTTTTTATGTATCTCCAACGTTTAGCAAGTAAAACCTAAATTTGTGCTATAAAACACGGGCTCCGTGCCGCACCTCCCCTATCCCCTCCTCGCGTACCTGCCAGTATGGTTGCTTCTTCGGAGGAACTAATTGCAAGGGTATTTCCAGTTGCTGACAAACATTCGTCTGGTGAATGGCTGTGTAAAAGAGCCATACTTGCTCCTAAGAATGACACCGTAAATACCATAAACAGTGAGATATTAATGGCTATTCCTGGCGAAGCAACAGAGTATCTGTCTATAGATACCGTTTTGGAAGAAGATGAAGCAGTCAGTATCTAGTAGAATTTCTAAACACTTTAGAGCTTCGAGGTGTCCCTCTCCACAAACTTCAGTTGAAAGTGGGAGTACCTATAATGTTGTTGAGAAATTTGGAAGCTCCACGACTCTGCAGTGGTACCAGACTCATAGTAAAAGTGTGAAACAAAACGTCGTAGAAACCGTCATTCTCACTGGATGTGCAAAAGGAGATACGGTTCTCATGTCGAGGATTCCTATCATCCCAACCAACTTACCGTTCACCTTTAAACGACTGCAGTTTCCACTTAAGCTGGCCTTTGCAATGACCATCAACAAAGCACAAGGCCAAACTCTTCAAGTCGCCGGCTTGCATTTACAACATCAATGTTTTTCCCACGGACAGCTTTAAGTGGCGTGTCCACGAGTATCGAGCAGCAAGAATTTGTATTATCGGCACACTTTATCTTGGTGCATTTACACTCTAGTACTGAATCGGTCGACCTCGGCAATCTTCGAGATTTGCACTGGCAACCTTTGAAACACAAACTATGAATCGCTTAAGCATCGTTGTGCGACATCTGACGTACACTTTACGTACTAGTACTGTTGTTGTTTACACAGCAAAGTCAAACTATAGAATTCATGCTAGGAACAAAATTCGCATCGAGAAATGTTATATAATGTGTATGTGACACAGTTATTGGCTTAAGATAATAACGGTTTAGAAACTTCATATCGATCATATTCTCGATTCAATTCAGATTTCATTTTCATTCAGTTGGCAGCACTATCGGAACTGGGACAGCTCCCTCCTTACTCCTCACCCCCGTACACAAATGCACCAAGATAAAGTGTGCTGATAATATATGTACATGCCAGAAAACAAAGCTGTAAATATTGTTTACAAAAACGTTTTGTGAAGTCATCACAGACTCTAGGTTAAGATAAAATGTAAATATCACTTTGTAAATATGTACATATATGGCCTCTATGTGTGCTGGCCTCCCTGTGCCAAGACTAAACAGCCATTTAATTCAAATTCATGACATGGTGGACTTACAGGCAATCACATACACATTATAGTTATTTTTAATCCAATCAGCCTTTTATTTTACTCTTCAGTATTATTTTAACTGTCACCTTCACATTGTGATTTATTTTTGTCCCATTGCGAAGCACGGGTACTTCAGCTAGTTATCAATAATAATAATAATAATAATAATAATAATAATAATAATAATAATAATAATAATAATAATAATAATAAACACTCAGACTGCTCCTAACATTACATTTGTGACCTACATTCTAGGCACATTTTAATCTAAACTCTTTCACTTACCATTACAATATTGATTAAAATTTTAATCAAATGTTTTTAGTCACCTTGAAAAGTTAGTCAAATATCTGTTTCATGCACACAGCTTCCTTACTGGGCACTAGTTAAT
Organism: Anabrus simplex; assembly: GCF_040414725.1. Classification (NCBI taxonomy): domain Eukaryota; kingdom Metazoa; phylum Arthropoda; class Insecta; order Orthoptera; family Tettigoniidae; genus Anabrus; species Anabrus simplex. Next base: position 119,737,037 of record NC_090269.1, read on the forward strand.
GAATGTACAGTATATCATTAAAATGATATTTATTTCTCAAAATATTCATGAAGGAAAACGTTTCCAAGACATCCACATATGTTAGTCACGCTTGAGGTAAAATAGTCAGTTGTCTGCAGAAAGGCTGAGGTCCTTATATGACATTGGTGAAAAAATGGCATAACACTGGTCTATTCCCCCACCACGAATATGGATAACCCCTATCCACAGGGTGTTACGAATGAAATGGTGCAGTGATCAGGTATCCAATATTATTAGATGCAGATTTTTGTCTGTAAAGAATCCAATTGTAAATTACTGAATTATGAGCATAGCATCATTTTCTTCTCAAGGTAAACCCCCGGCCTGGAGTGGCTGTCAGACGATAGCCAGATGCCTTCACGAAAAGTTCCACTGTTATGTAACACACAAATACCTATTCTCATCATTTGTAGTACAAAAAGTAGGTCAATGGTCCTTATAAATTTATATATTAATATCCTGAATTTCTGACTTCATATCCCAGGTCGTAGTAATGAAATAATTGAAATGCAAGTAACAAAATCCCAGTTGGTTCTACTGTTTCACAATGGGATTGAAGAGGTCACCCACTAAAGATGATACACCCTCTTCGCTGTCTGAGGGCTTGTGGCTGGATTAAACCATGCCTTCTCCATAGGGGATCCCTGATTTGCTCCATTATTTCTTTTTCTTGATCTCAGAAATTGGTTGGGTGATGCTTGGTAACACCCCTTGCTTCAAATACTCAGGAATTTCCTTTGACAATGAAATAAACTCTTCCATATATCTTCTATTCTTTAGTTCATGCCCCTCATGCAGAATCCACGTAGAGTAAGGATAGGAAGAGTGAGGTGGAACAAGCCTCATGAATGGGAGAAAAGTGGGGAGGAGGAAGTAGATTCTGCAGCCATCAGGGTAGATAAGGGAGCTTAGGAGGGAAGGAGATCTTATGAGGTGGGTGAAACTATGGAGTTTGTATATTGGAAACTGGGAATGAGATTTGTAGATCCCAATGGGTAGTTAGGTCATAGGGATTTGTGCTCAGATGGCCTTTACCATTTGAACTGCAAGGGATTTTAAGGAGATACATTCAGGGAAGCATTGTGGACTAGGAAGCCGTGATGAGGATAGCAGGGAGCTAGAAGTCAAGTAAGGATGACATTACGTTGTTAATGTCAATGCAAACTGTAGAGGTATTGTAAGGAAAGGAATATAATGAAGTAATTTCATGGATAATTATTTACCAGATACGGTATTGTAATTAGAGTTGAATCTCGGCTAAGAAGTGTTGTTATTGATGCAGAAATTTTTCTCGGAACTGGAGTGTTAATAATAGAGACATTGTAGTTGTGATAGGAGGAGGAGAATTCATAATGGGGAAAGAAGAATTTGTAAGCTGTAAAAAAAGTTACAAAAAATCTTTGGCCCCAGCTACTATGTGCAGACATTTTAATTTGATGCCATCTGGCTCCCTGCTCGTCAATTTTTAATTGGTCTGTTTTACAGTGTGGTTACTAGATTGCAGAGTAAACTGACATAAGGATGAGAAATGTGAAATTTTAGGTGTAAAGTTCATCTCTAAAGGCAACATAATGTTTTCGGAGTGCGCAGACCTGGAAGGAGTGATGCTGATGCAGAATTATTTGGTAAGATAATCAGTTATGTGGGAAATAACACAGAAAGGAATATGATAGTAGCAGGTCATATCAATTTACCAAATGTTAACAGGGAAGCTAATAGAATAACAGAAAAACATGATCAACAAGTGATATATACCTAGGTTGATCTGGGGACAGCCGAATCAGAAAGTAATGGAATCAACTAGAGGGAAGAATATTCTAGACATGTTGCTGATAAAACCAGGTGAGCTTTATTGAGAAACTGAGTAGGTAGGTGGTATAAGTGGTCACAAAGCTGCTTTTGCCGTAGTTAAATGTGAATGTGATAGAAAGGAAGGTTCTAAAATGAGGAAAATTAGGTGGTAACGTGTGGTTGATAAGACTGGCATTAGGAAGTGTCTAAAAAATAATTATGATTGGTGGTAAAAGATGAACTACTAAACTAAGCGGGTTGTTTCGAGCTGTCAGTAGAGAGATGACGTGGCATGACATCGGTAGGCGAATAAGCTTGAGTGGAGCTTTTAAAGTTAGGGAAGATCATAGTATGAAAATAAAGTTGGAATTCAAGAAGACAAATTGGGGCAAATATTCATTTATAGAAAGAAGAATTAGGCTAGGTATTGGAATAACTTACTAAGTGAAACTCCTCTCCTGAAAAATCATGGATTCGTTCTCGGCCATCGATTTGAGAGTCTCAGTATCAGAATGTTCCAAAATAATTTCTACCGTGCGGTTAGGGGCGCGCAGCTGTGAGTTTGCATCTGAGAGATGGTGGCAGCCGTGAAGATGATTTTCTGTGATTTCCCATTTTCAGACCAGCAAATGTTGGTTGGGGCTGTACCTTACTTAAGGTTATGGTCACTTCCTTCCCAATCCTAGCCCTTTCCTATTCAGTAGTCGCTGTAAGACCTGTCTGTATCAGTGGGACGTAAAACAAATAGCAAAAAATAATGAAAATGAAGATCCACAGTCTGTTTCCAGACATTCAACTGGGTCAGGAATGGAATGAATGAAGGCCCCATCTAGCGGCGAGGATAGGAATTGTGCTGGCTGCCGAAGCCTGTCGCACTCCTCTGGGGCAATGATTAATGACTGACAGATGAAATGAAATGATATTGGAGAGTGTTGCTGGAAGGAATGATGACAGGGAAAACCGGAGTACCCGGAGAAAATCCTGTCCTGCCTCCTCTTTGTCCAGCACAAATTTCACATGGAGTGACCGGGATTTGAACCACGAAACCCAAGGGTGAGAGGCCAGCGTGCTGCAGCCTGAGCCACGAAGGCTCAGCAAAAAATAATAAAAATAATAAATGAAGGATTTGACAGTGAGAGGCCAGTTTGGGAAAAGTGGACACAGTATGATAACCAGTTCATAAAATACAAACACTAACTATGAAGAAAAGTCAACTTTATTGGCTTTATCAAGTTAAGTATATGCAAACTTAAACTTCATCTACTGGTAGGGAAACATGTGAACAATATTTCCATAAGAATAATATCTCACTTCCTGTCCTGAAGAAGGAAGTGGGCAGTAATTGTTTCACTTATTCATCAGGGAACTATGAAAACAATTAGAAACATATGAAGTGCGCATATACATATGAGAGAGGAAGAAGTACAAGACAAACAGGATACAAGAAAAATGCAGTGAATAAAGTGCCCTGCTTGAAAGCAAGAGGAATGTATTATTAACAAGAAACTAGTTACGCATTATTATGTTACTTACAATATAGGAAATGAACAAGTAAGATTCTATTGACTCAATGAAAGTGAAGCCCAGGTTCTTGTTTCCTCATATGAAAGCTTTTTACTAGATTATTTTGAAGAAGTCTTATTCTTGTAATAATATTTCTAGTTTGATGTAATTTTTCTAAAGCAAAATAATGTGCTTGGCAAAGTACTTCTCTGCCTGCCTGTCTATTAAACAGAAAGTAACGATATATCAAAAATATTTGAAAACAGGCCATCCACAGATGGACCATTCCTCTTTCAATGTTATGTTTCAGGACCTCCTGAAAATGATCCTGTACTTTTTTAAATTTCCTCTTGTCTCCTTTATTCTTTCCATCTTTCCCACTTTCATCCCTGGTACCACTACCCAATGGTCTCCATCAAATGCTTCTCATTATGTTATGTCCATGCTCAATAACCATACAATTTTCTTTTTTGACCAAAAAGTAATCAATTGTTGTCTTTATCTTTCACTCACCCCAGCCATATCTTGTAATCTTTCTACTAACCATGTGTTGCATCTATCAAGCCATTTCTTTCACAAAAATTTACCAATTTTTCTCCATTTTATTTTCCATATCTGTAAGGTATTGCCTGCTGCCATTTCATGATGGATACAGTACTTTTGTATCCATCTCTTGGCACAGGCCAGAGTGAAGTGTAGCTTCCACCAAAGTCCCAGTCTCATCCATGGCTGTGACAATATGGAAGCTGCTGGGGTATGGGTGGTGCTGAGTAATGACATTCAGAGCACGACTAGTGCGTCTGAGTGTTATGAAAGGTGTTGCTCATAGGGTCAGTCGTGCTGCAGTAGCACTTTCTGACCCAGTGAGAAAAGCAATGGCAAACTACCTCACTCCTCGTCTTGCCTAGTACGCCTCATTTTGGTGCTGCCATTGGATTTTGCGGTTTCGTTATAACTGCATAACCTTTGGTGGTGCTATTTGAGGATCCAACCAGCCTTTGGGCTGATGACCTAACAGACAGACATCTGTAAGGTCCAATTACTTCTTCCTTCCCTAGTCTTTCAGTTCCCACTTGTGCATTTAAGTCACCCTTCACTATCACCTTCAAACAATATTCAGAAATATTATTGTAACATTATTTCACTCTGGCGGTTATGCATGTTATATGTGATAATGACAAGAAGATTGAGGCTGTGAAGTGTGCTTCAGTAAAAGAGAACAGTGTTGCATGGGTAATTTTATTAGAACTTATTCTAATTGTGTCAGGTATTCCAAGCAGTTTTGTGTTTGAATCAATTGCTGCTTTCATTGTCATAGTTTAAATGAAAGGATGTGACCATAACCTTAATTAAGGTATAGCCCCAGCCAGCATTTGCCTGGTCTGAAAGGTATGCTGAAAACGATATAAGGAATTTCCTTTTATGAAGGTTGGAACTTTAATGGTGACAACTATTTACTTATAACTGATACAAAAGAGATACATGCTACCAAGTTTTATTTTTCCTTGGTCTAATTCATTTATTAACATTTTTAAACCAGTCGTCTGATAGGCAAGCAGGTATTGCTGCTTCAGGCCACTAGTCCGATCTTAAACCCCTGGCCAAATCCTAAATTGAGCCTGTGTGCCACCGACCCCACTGAAACTTGCAAAGGCGCATTGAACAGGAAGAAAATTTATTAATTAACTATCATCAATTCTAATGAAATCAGTTTAAATTTTAAATGATTAACCTTTGACTTCAACCAGTTGTCATTTTTTCACTTTAATCAGTTGACATTTTTCATTAATTTTCCCAACTCATCTGTACAGTCTTACTCTGTCAGTGATTCTCAGTCAAATACGCAAACAGTGGCACTAAACAATCAGTAGTGGACATTTATCAACATGGCCGATAATAAAATGTAACTTACATAAAATTGTAAAATTTAAAACAAAAATAACTTCATTTTTAAAATGTTGCATTTGTACAGTTCTTATTAATATATTTTTCTGCATATTCCACATTATTTCCTATACATAGGTGAAGTAAATTAAGTGTGTAAAAACCCAATCTTCATTGAACATTTTTATTTAACAGCATATGGTCATTGAACACCATTGTCTTTTAAGGTTCAAAATGAAGGACATCCAATATGTACTTCCATGATTCTCTACTGACAAATAGTGTTGTCGCCACGTCTAAATTCATCATCTCTTTGCATGAAATTATTGAATGCAGAATCTAATGCTCATTTTCTATGATTCAGTTTTTCGTCCACAAAGAATAGTTGGGTCTTTACAAATCACTATGACTTGTAAAACTACTCTTTCAGTGTGTTATGATGAGCATATTCGTACATTCTTCTCAGTTTTTGTTGAACTGAATTGCTTAATATATTATTTTTACAGATTGTGAACACTGCTCGTAATGCCTTCCAGACTGGTCGAACTAAACAACTGGACTTTCGTATGAAACAACTAAAGCAGCTTTACCAGCTGTATGAAGATAATGAAAATGCCATACTGTCTGCTTTGGCCACTGATCTTCATAAGGTTTTTATATTCAATTTTAAGAGCATGCAAATATTAATGTTACAAAACAAAAGGTGTATTTTATGCCTACAGTAATTGTTCCTCTCTTTATAGCCTCTTACATCATCTAGGGGGTACATATAATGTATCCGTTGACTCCACCACAGGGGAATTTAACCCTTACCCCTTGAATTAAAGTTCTCTGTGTTTTCTCTACTACTCATATTTTAAATGTGAATTTCTATCTTATATGACCTGTATTCATGTTTAATGATTTTGGAGATAGCTCTTGCTCTTAAATGATGTATTTAGACCTATAAACGTTACAGCAAGATGTACTGAAGGAAATAAAAAACAATATGTACAATTTAAGACATATTATTTTACATTTATTATTATTATTACTATTGTTATCGCATACCGATTAGTTTCATTAGTAATTTCACTGAACAAATTATCGGATTTTTTTTTTTAAAAATCTCTAATTCAGTCTCTGGTTTCATACCTTGCAGTGGTTTGTAGCCTGAAACGATTACGGTACAGAAGCCGACCATTGCCAGTTCACTTGTAGGCGCTATCAAATGCTATTAGATATATTCTAGGAAGGAGTAGAGGTGCAAAAATACTGGGGTTTTGTACAATTATCTGACATACAACAATGAACAGTACACCGTATATGACTAAGAGAGCATATGGCGACCACGTTTGTTTACTATCAGTCTTTCTTTTGTATGCGTGAGTGGACTGGACACAGCTGATGGCTACAGTGCAATCTAAACAATGGATTTTTGACTGACTGTCAAGTAGTATCTGCATTTTACAAAGTTACATGCTGAACCAAAGGATGATAGTACAGTATAGCATCGTGTATTTTGTCGTCTAGGAGACGGCAGGCAAAAATATCTCAAGGATAATTTAATAAAACCACCTATTCAATGCATACCACATTTACTGTGGTTTGAATCTACATGAATTTATATAAATTTATCAGGTACACGTTTGACCCTTTTTTGGGCATCTTCAGCCTGTAGACAATCTTCAGGTCAAGGTCCCGGACCTTATTTAACCATATATAATATGAAATATGAACGTTAATGTTACACAGTAATAACCTCTTAAAATTTTTTTTTTTTTTTTTTTTTTTTTTGCTAGGGGCTTTACGTCGCACCGACACAGATAGGTCTTATGGCGACGGTGGGATAGGAAAGGCCTAGGAGTTGGAAGGAATCGGCCGTGGCCTTAATTAAGGTACAGCCCCAGCATTTGCCTGGTGTGAAAATGGGAAACCACGGAAAACCATTTTCAGGGCTGCCGATAGTGGGATTCGAACCTACTATCTCCCGGATGCAAGCTCACAGCCGCACGCCTCTACGCGCACGGCCAACTCGCCCGGTCCTCTTAAAATTAACATGCCACAACAATATTTTAAAAAATGTGAACAGTACATAAATGTGAGTGACATAAATTAATGGTATTTTAACACAATTAAAACTTGTCAGTCCTATTCTAATTTTAAAAATATGTCCAAAATTAAAATGGATCTTCTTCATCTAACATGAGAACCATTACGATAACAATGGTCTTAGGTAAACAGTATATTCATCCGGGGGCTCATTTGACAATTAAGCAACAGCCCAAAATCAAGAAGCAGCCTAAGATTGTATTCTTCACAATTCATTCACAACACATTTGACAGGAAACCAAGATGCTTATATTTCCTTTCACAACAAAAATTTAATGTAGTTTTAAACAGTCTTATCCAGCCTACATAAAACAATTGGTTTTAAGTCTCCATTTGTGATTGACAACACATTTCAACATTGGTTTCGTCAAGATTATGTAAATGATATATGTGAGTCAAATGAGCCCCCAGATGAATATACTCTTTACCTAAGACCATTGTTATCCTCATGGTCCTCATGTTAGATGAAGGAGATCCAGTTTAGTTTTGGACATTTTAAAAAATTAGACAGAATGGGACTGACAAGTTTTAATTGTGTAAAAATACCATTAATTTGTCACTCACATTTATGCCTTGTTCACATTTAAAAAAATAATGTTGTGGCATGTTAATTTTAAGAGGTTATTACTGTGTAACATTACCGTTCATATTTCATACTATATATGGTTAAATAAGGTCCTGGACCTTGACCTTAAGGTTGTCTACAGGCTGAAGATGCCCAAGAAAGGATAAAACATGTACCTGATAAGTCAACATAAATTCATGTAGATTCAAACCACATTAAACGTGGTATGTATTGAATAGGTGATTTTATTAAATTATCCTTGAGAGATTTTTGCCTAACGTCATTTTCAATACGGAACAATTATAAGAGTTGTTACTTGTAAGAGACGGCAGACGAGCGGTGGACGATACAATGTTATGTCGGACCTTGCCCGACAAGCGACTGTAAAGGGAAAAATGTAGAGTTTGAGGGATGTTCCACCATTCAACACATTACAACAATTTATTCAATTATCAGAAGACCGGTTTCGACTCCACGGAGTCATCAGTTCTTGGTGAAAATTAAATTAAGGGGAAACTGATAACAATCGTCATAATGAAAAATCCATGCACCTATAGGTGGTTGCTTGGAAATACATCATTGAGTTGATAGATATTACCTAGAAATGTAACATACACTTGGCAAGGAGAACTTGGAGCTTAGAAAGTTCCCAGTTCTGGTTCTAACAGTCTTGTGTTCATAGAACACAGAACACTGGAATTACATGTACTGGATTGAAAATATATACAAAACACAATAAGGACACCAAAGTCCTTATTGTGTTTTAAAGTCCTTATTGTGTTTTGTATTTATTTTCAATCCAGTACGTGTAATTCCAGTGTTCCGTGTTCTATGAACACAAGACTGTTAGAGCCAGAACTGGGAACTTTCTAAGCCCCAAGTTCTCCTTGCCAAGTGTATGTTGCATTTCTAGGTAATATCTATCAACTCAATGATGTATTTCCAAGCAACCACTTATAGGTGCATGGATTTTTCATTATGAAATTGTTATCAGTTTCCCCTTAATTTAATTTTCACCAAGAACTGATGATGACTCCATGGAGTCGAAACCGATCTTCTTATAATTGAATAAATTGTTGTAATGTGTTGAATGGTGAACATCCCCCAAACTCTACAATATTGGTTAAACGTCAACACGGAAATGAAGATCATAACTTACGTAAAGGGAATATCGTAATATCGGGGCTCTCCCGACAGATGAGGGGTAAGGGTTAAGAGTTCCAATAATTAGTCATATGAATTAGTACATTTGCTTGTATCTGCATATGCCTATCTAATTTATACATTTGTCTGGTTCCATGGTCATTAAGTCATATGAATGAGTAGATTTGCTTATATATGCTGTATCTAATTTATACCTTTGCTTGGTTCCATGGTCATTTAGATTCATGAGCAAAAAATCATGTGAGTACATTTTCTCCACTACATGGAAAAGTATAGAATCATGGATATGTTTTTGAGCTTAGAAGATGTGAGGGCGAGTATAGATTCTTTGGTTGTGTGTTCGACAAAAAGAAAGACTCTTCCTGCTCTTCTTTACAAGCAGTTGCCATGTGACAAACGAGGAGAAAGGAATAGAAACCATAGTTCCAAAATTTGGAAACGTTAACACAGCTCGAATATTGCTTGGTTGTGTAAGTATCTGAAGGTGTTGGGGTCCTGGGTTCAATTCCCGGCAGGGTTGGGAATTTTAACTATAATTGGTTAATTTTGCTGGCACGGGGGCTGGGTGTATGTGTTCTCTTCATCATCATTTCATCCTCTTCACGACGTGCAGGTCGTCTATGGGCATCGAATCAAAAGACCTTGTCCTCGGATACTCCCAGCACTAAAAGCCATATGCCATTTCATTTCGGCGAAAACGCACAACCCAAAGCAGGTACAGCAGGCATTTGTTACACACTCTGTAGCTGCAGAAATGTCTTGAAGACCATTTATCTTCAACTTCTACTCCCAAACTGGTTAAACTTCAGGCACCGAGCTTGATAGCTGCAGTCGCTTAGTGCGGCCAGTATCCAATATTCGGGAGATAGTAGGTTCAATCCCCACTGTCGGCAGCCCTGAAGATGGTTTTCTGTGGTTTCCCATTTTCACACCAGGCAAATGCTGGGGCTGTACCTTAATTAAGGCCACGGTTGCTTCTTTCCCATTCCTAGGCCTTTCCTATCCCATCGTCGCCATAAGACCTATCTGGGTCGATGCAACGTACAGGAACTAGCAAAAAAAAAAAAAAAAAAAAAAAACTTCAGGCAAGAAAAATCTCTCTACTCGCTGAACACACTATAAGGAATTTCCTTTGGAACTTTAATAGTGGCAAAAGAGATATGTTACCAAATTTTACTGTCCTTCAGCATCGTGTACAAACTGTTTCCAGCAACGTGGAAGTCATAGGATACTTTTAGCAGCGCCTGTTGTGTTGATAGTTCAAATGGAGTGGTCTACTGTATGATGAATCTTTGGAACAGTTCCGAAGCGAATGCAGTTGAATATGCCAGAGGTGGTACAGCACGGCAGTGTCATCAAGGTCTTCAAGAGGCTTAATTATAAGCTATAAATTTCATTTTTGTTCCATATTGAAGTGCAATTATAAGAAATAAATTGACAAGAGGGTAATATTATTTGGCTTTTACTCACCGTACCATTGTTCTGTAAGGCAATGCAGATCCCCGCAACCCTCTTGAAGATATTGATGACACTCGTGCTGTACGACCTCTGCCTCATTCAGTTGCATTCGCTTCAGAACTGTTCTAGAGGTTCATCAGGCAGCTATCAACACAGGCACTGCTAAACGTATCCTATGATTTCCACATTGCGGCAATGGGTTGTACACAGTACTTGTGACTACTTTGAAGGACAGGTAAAACTCAGTAACATGGATCTCTTTTACATCAGTTGTAATTAAAAAGTTGCCACTATTAAAATTCCAACCTTTGTACCTAAAATATTGCACCATTTATGTTTCACTCTTCACTTTACAAGCCTCCTCTTTCCATCCTGCTTAGTAGACATTATTGTATTGGGATATTACTTTTCCCACCATATCTTCCCTTCTATTCCAAGTCTTGGCTGCCTGTTATCGAAATAATGTCTGTTAAATGTAGATTTCTATAAACCTATTAATAAATTGTGTGAATATATATTGTGTTAAAGTGAAGTTTGTAGATTGACTAATTTTTCTTTGTAGATATTTGTTTTTGTTAAGATTAATAAGAAAAGGCATCTTCTTTTCGTAGAACAAGTATGAATCTGTTCTGGCAGAGCTGCTGTTTTTGAAGAATGATGTGAAGACCTTTCTGATGCATTTGAAAGAATGGGCTGCTCCAGAGAAAGTAGGTACCATATTGATTTTTATTCATAGAAGAATATGATGAATAATACTTTGCAAAAATGAAAATCAGTGTATTCATAAAATATAATTACCTTCATGCTGTGTATTTTATTCTTTCCACTTGCAAGTTGAGAATTTTTATTTCAGCCCACTCGCATACATTTTTGGTATAATGATGTTACACTACAACCAAGCTGTATAGATCGATTGCCAAGAATTACCAAAATATCACTACCCCCGTATTTCTCTGAATCCAAGACAACGTTTTCTCTCAGAATCTCATGTGAAAAATCAAGGATCATCTTGTATTCGCGACCTAACAGTAATAAACACTACTAGCAGCTACCACGGTACCCATGCTGCTTCTTCCCCCTCCACGCAGACAGAACTCGTTGATTATCAACATCCACCTTTTTATTATACATCGCTGGCCACGGCAACTGGTTGTACAGTGCCTCTGTGTAATGTCACTGGATCTCAGGAAATAGTGAAGAGAGAATGACATTCTATTAGCCTGTACAAAAACGTTTCTCAAATCTGCTGAATGTTATCAAAAAATGCAAGCCTTCGAACTCTTAGAAAGGCCACGGCTACTCGGTAGCAGAGTTATAACGCATCTACTGTAGTTGATGCTTAGTAAAATTAAGTTTTATAGATAGTAGGAATATTTTTGTGTTGGATCGTCGTATTGTATAGATAGGTGGAACAGGTATTGCTGGCAAATTTTCAATGGATTCTCGTTGATATTATGATGCCAGTTTTAAGTTAATGGTTATTAACTTTTCAAGCGGTAATGACGGCATAAATCGTCATAGCCACATGGCTTCCTAAGTGGCCATGACGGAATATTCCATCATCGCATTGTAAATGCCTTTTGGCGATGGGTATGATGACTTATTCCGTTGTAGGATCCGAGATAGCTTTCTTTTGAGCGTGTATGTTAGTTTCAAGCTCTGTTTACAGCAGCATTCTCCTAAAACCACATGACCAGGCAAAATACTTTCGTTTCGTGCTCACGGCAGCCAGCTAGTACCGGCTGTCAGGCTGCTGAGAGTGGTAGATAGTGCATTATGGCAGGTGCAAGCGGAGCTTGGAAACGTCTGCGAGAAGAAGCACGGTTTGATTTATTACACTGTAACAATTCGGAGAGTGATGTGTCATCTGATAGTAAGACTAATGTTGAAATGTCAAGAGATTGCGAGTGCAATGGTGAAAGCGACTCAAGTGAATGTAAGTTACAGATGAGAAAGGTTCCACCTTATCAATACAAATTTATTTATACAAATATCTACAGTACCGGTTTCGACTCTTTACATGTAGTCATCCTCAGCTGTACACCGTTACCTTCACATAAATCAAATTAATTGATTTGCCTTGTCCATAATAATAGTCATAATGATAGGATATATCTTACTTCTAATTGAGCATACTGCAGGGTAAATTCGACTATGTACAATCTAAAATGGGTAGGTGAATCTTTTAGGCCTAAATTCATGTAAATGGGCTGTTATTAAAAGTACAATTACGTAAACACTTTTTTAAAAATATATGTGATACATGTAAAATGTTGTCTTAAAATATACAGTTCAAGTAAAATCCGTTATAATAAATATATAGGAAACATTTTGTTGGAATGAGTTTTTCGTCTTGCGTACGTTGATTTTCTTCAATATAATGTGAAAATCGTATAAATGGACTATTGTTAAAAGTACAGTTACATAAACACTCTTAAAAATATATATAGTACATGTAGAATGTCATCTTAAAATGTGCAGATTAATGTAAGATCCGTTACAATAAATAGGAAACAATTTTTTAGAGTAAGTTTCTGGTCTTGTATTTGTTGATTTTCTTCAATGTGATATGGAGAAAGTCTATGCTTTTTTGTAAGTGGTGCTCTTCTTTCTGTTGTATATTATGCTTATTCATTAGTTTATGGTTGACTTATCAATCATTAATAACAAGTCTGATGTGTTGTCTGAGGTAGATGTGTGCAGCTGCAGTTGAATATGGCTGGAGTATTGAATGTAATTTCTTTTCTGTGAGTGTCAAATGCAGGAGGGTGGGTCTTCTCCGGTCTATAAATGGCGATATGTGTCTGTAGACCGGAGAAGACCCACCTTCCTGCATAAATGGCAATATGTGTCTGTAGTCCGGAGAAGACCCACCTTCCTGCATTTGACACTCACAGAAAAGAAATTACATTCAATACTCCAGCCATATTCAACCACAGCTGCACACATCTACCTCAGACAACACATCAGACTTGTTATTAATGATTGATAAGTCAACCATAAACTAATGAATAAGCATAATATACAACAGAAAGAAGAGCACCACTTACAAAAAAGCATAGACTTTCTCCATATCACATTGAAGAAATCAACGAATACAAGACCGGAAACTTACTCTAAAAAATTGTTTCCTATTTATTGTAACGGATCTTACATTAATTTGCACATTTTAAGATGACATTCTACATGTACTATGTTACATAAACACTCTTAGTGTTTATGTAACTGTACTTTTAACAATAGTCCATTTATACGATTTTCACATTATATTGAAGAAAATCAACGTACGCAAGACGAAAAACTCATTCCAACAAAATGTTTCCTATATATTTATTATAACGGATTTTACTTGAACTGTATATTTTAAGACAACATTTTACACGTATCACATATATTTTTAAAAAAGTGTTTACGTAATTGTACTTTTAATAACAGCCCATTTACATGAATTTAGGCCTAAAAGATTCACCTACCCATTTTAAATTGTACATAGTCGAATTTACCCTGCAGTATGCTCAATTAGAAGTAAGATATATCCTATCATTATGACTATTATTATGGACAAGGCAAATCAACTAATTTGATTTATGTGAAGGTAACGGTGTACAGCAGAGGATGACTACATGTAAAGAGTCGAAACCGGTACTGTAGATATTTGTATAAATAAATTTGTATTGATAAGGTGGAACCTTTCTCGTCTGTAACTTACGATAACGGTCAATACGGAAAATGAAACTGATAAATCAAGATCAAGTGAATGTGACGGTAGCACTAGCGGCTGGTGACCTACCTGTTAGGCCCCTTTAAACGACAAACATCATCATCATCATCATCATCATCATCATCATCATCATCATCATCAAAAAGAGACTTTGGAATGCATCATTTGTTAGATGTACGTGGAAGTACGATTTTCATTTTTGGGCACAATGTCCACTGAACACAGTTTGTAGCCTTTTCAGTTTGTAAACAGGCTTCCCCGTGAGGAAAAATTGTCCATCCAGTTGGTGTACAATATAGTGACAATTTGGATGTAAAAGCGCTATTGTGTAACAGAAAACGTTCAAGATCTCGCAGTGGTCACCTGAACAACAGGAGCTGTTGACCACTACTTGCAGGAGCCGAGATGGCTCTGTACCTTCCTGACAGCAACTGGGAGGGTTGTATCTACTCAGTCATTCCAAAATTATCTCCATAATTCTGAGTCCCCTGGTGAGTATCCACATAAACCTCCCAACATAATGGCACTAGATGCAGATGGGTAAGGTAAAGCAAGGCATCATGGCATATTGTCTTCTTCACTGATGAGTGTAATATTTGACATCTAATAATCATTGGAAAAGAGCATGGAAAGAGTAAAGTAATGCCACAGGAATCAAATACACCATATCACACGTACATCAGGAAGGTGGATCTGTCATGCTCTGGGCCACCATTATTATGCATGTTGGATGCTACTCATCATCCTAAAGGGCACTATGACAAGTGTACGTTATTGAGACTGAATTCTCCAGCCCTTTGTCTGGCCATACCATCAACATATCAGACATACCCAAATAAATCAGATAGAATGGTGTGTGGTGTCTGCTGGCATGAATCCTATTAAACATGCCTGGGACCAGCTGAAACAAGCAATGTGAAGATAGGGGAACACACGTCTCACCCTGGACGACCTCCAGGAGGCTGTTGTCAAAGAGTGGGACAAGGTAATAGAACAGCGCCAACTACCAGGTGGGCAACTTGCCATGAATAATCGAAGCGTGCCTCGATGCACAAGGTTGTGCGACACCTTACTAAGGCGGAGGTTGTGATATCCTGGTTTGATAGATTGATGCAAATAATATGTTGTGTTTTTCATAGGTTTATGTATATTCCTCAAAGCAGTCATGTTATCCATTACAGAAAGTGTGTATGTTCCTTTCATACAGCTGTTTAGCATGTGGTATTTCGGAAAAGACCACCGAGCTCGATAGCTGCAGTCGCTTAAGTGCGGCCAGTATCCAGTATTCGGGAGATAGTAGGTTCGAACCCCACTGTCGGCAGCCCTGAAGATGGTTTTCCGTGGTTTCCCATTTTCACACCAGGCAAATGCTGGGGCTGTACCTTAATTAAGGCCACGGCCGTTTCCTTCCCAGTCCTAGCCCTTTCCTGTCCCATCGTCGCCATAAGACATATCTGTGTCGGTGCGACGTAAAGCAAAAAAAAAGACCAAGGTGTTCGAGGCATATTTTTTCACATCTCTTTCAGAAACCTATAACTTAGTCTGTAATAAAGGTTTCTTCAAGATTCTTTTTTTCAAAATCTTGAGAAAACAACCCTTTTTCTTATGACATGTAAACGGGGGCAGTGTGAGTAAAATTAATATTTTAAAATAAACAATATTTTATATATACACTAAATATGCTTTTTAAATGTTGAAATATCTGTAGCTTTGAAAGTAAGCAAAATTTATTCATTGCAAATGTGTTATTTATGTTACATACTTTATTTTCCGTATTATGACAAACATTTTGGAGTTCGGATTGAAATTAATTAACAAAATATTGTTATTGTCAACTTGATAAGTCTAAAAAACCAGCACAGCAGTAAGCACACATTGTTTGCCTACACTTTGTAGATACAAATTCAGAACCTCTGAATAACACCAATGTGGCCGATATGACCTTAGATATTAGGCCCCTTTAAACAACAATCATCATCATCATCATCATCATCATCATCACACCAGTACACACCTATAATATAACACACTGAAACTGGCCCAATAATGTTTTAAAATGTTTCCAGTTGTTTTCCACACTTACAAAACTTATTTACAAGTATGTTTTGCGATGTCCAGTTAGCATGGTCATCACTTTCATCTGAACTTGAACTGTCTGAGTCACTCAGGACACGTCTGTCAGCGTTATTAGTCATGCATGACGCAACTTCAGCACTACTATCACTGTCTTGGTACTCACTGTGAACAGCACTCTTGTGTTATAATCCAGATGTCGAAGGCTGATTTGGATCGAAACATGGGTTTAAATCACTGTCATCAGAGAAATGTGATAAATCATCTAACAAGTCATCGTCAGAGTTCTTGTCGAGTTCTGTCTCCAATTCACTACTTGTCATACGTTTACGGGAAGCACTCATTATTTACAAAGGCGATGGCTGTATTACTCAAAACGGAAATCAACACTCAAAATAATTATCCACTTGGAAAGAAGATACCGTAAAGAATCAGACAAACAAACAAATGATAAAACTGAGGAGTGCGCTAGGTTTTGCTGCCACTCGTGGTTTATATTGAAACAGCAGACTGCACAGCTCGGCGATAAGGTTAGCGCGGGCTAGCACTCTGCATTAGATGTGCTGGTTTCTACTTGTTGGTGTTTATTTTGTGCTTTGACTCTCATACTCAATCAGACTTTAATCTAACAGTCCCAGAAGATCTTCAGGACACTTAATATAGCTATCCTTTTATTCCATTGAAGAAATATCGCCAACTGGTCTTTTTAGCCAGTGTGTGACCATTGACGGTATATCGTCAGCTGGTCCTATACGGGTTAAACAATGTAGTACCATGCCTCGCAATCCAAGTGGTGCAAAAATTATTTTATGGTGTGTATATTCAGTTTTGTAGACTTGCCAAACTATAGAAAAATGTATTGAAACAGTCTGTAAGGAAAATATGGTCTGATATGTTGGATTTAACCTTTTAGCATATAATTTTTGTGATTGACATTTCTCAAAATTATCTGACTGTAGAATTCTTGGGTATATTTTCTAACCAGTAAAACTAGCCTTCATACCACTGGTTATTTAAACCAAAACTTGCCCATTTTTATTTTGGATGTATTTATTTGCCTTATAAGTTGACATTAAAGTTATCCGTGAAAAAAACTGATTGCGTGATGTATTGTTAATTTTTTTACATTCCAGCCTCCAAAGGGATTTGTCAACATGATGGATGAAGTGCTGATCTACAAGGAACCCTATGGTGTAGCTTTGGTCATTGGAGCCTGGAATTATCCTTTCTTTTTGTCCTTCAAACCAATGGCTGGTGCAATTGCTGCAGGCAACTGTGTTATTCTGAAACCATCAGAAGTTTCCCCTGCATCAGCTAAATTGATTGCAGAACTTGTGCCTAAATATTTGGATAAGGTATGTTTCTTTAAGTTATGGAAGATGCCTTATTGATATTCTTCCTTATTTTTCCTCCTGGCCCTTTCCCAACTGCTAGGGTTGGCACTACATATGGATTAAACTGGATGTTTTTCCTCACTCCAACCCTGTGTGGAGGGAAGTATTCACTATTGCATATTTCTGTGGTGGTTGGTAGTGTGGTTTGTTGTATGTGAATAAGGATATATATTAAGACAAACACAGACACACATATCTCAGGCGAGATAAATTAACCAAATGTGACCCAAATCTCTGCCCTGGCCAGGAATCTATCCAGGCACCCTCTGAACCAGTGGCCACTACTTGAAATAGATTTTCAACATATTATCCACTGTGCTGACCACTCATCCAAAGTACCAG
Source organism: Anabrus simplex (assembly GCF_040414725.1). NCBI lineage: Eukaryota > Metazoa > Arthropoda > Insecta > Orthoptera > Tettigoniidae > Anabrus > Anabrus simplex. The sequence continues at coordinate 119,755,044 of NC_090269.1, forward strand.
ACTGCAGATATCTTATTGAAGGTAAGGTAAGGGTTATTCTGCCCGAAGGCAGGTCCGAACCTCCGCAGAGGTGCTCCTGAGCCGGAGTTTACGTGCAGTAGGGTGGCCAGTTCCTTTCCGCTCCTCCATTCCCTTACCCCCCACCAACAGCGCGTGGCAACCCATCCAACTCCTGACCACACCCAATGTTGCTTAACTTCGGAGATCTCACGGGATCCGGTGTTTCAACACGGCTACGGCCGTTGGCTTCTTATTGAAGATTGTGTATTATTTTGTGTAGTCTCAAGTAATTTAATGTTAGCTGGACTGTTGATAGAATTCAGAGATTTTCATCGCTTGCTTACTAGGACTAATTTTGTTTTCCTGTTTTGAAATTGGGAAAAGACCTTTAACATAGTTGCTCTTAAAGTTCAACCTCAGTTATATGGTCCTTATTATGCTTGTCACTTACATTCAATGATATATGAAAAATCCATTATTTATATCTTGTTCAGTTATATAACACCATTTTAGTATATGTCATGGTGTCTGTTTTTGTCTCCATGTGCATTGTGGCGTATTGACAATCGAACACAAGGACAGCAAAACAAATGATGGCAAAACACCGCAAACACATAATGGTGATTGCAAGCAATACCACAAAAAAACCTAGAGGCCATCCCAGTGCGAAATCACGCCAACAACTTAGGGTAGGCCTCGACCAAAACACAAAGAACAGGCTGGGAAGCGATGGAATCTGGGCAAACCAAATTCAAAAGAACCTCAACAGAGGGTGGATCTTGGAATAAAGGATAGAACAATTCATGACAAATACTATGAAACACCATAAACAAATGTAATGAACGAAGAATTTAAATTTTTTAGATAGTAACACAAATTAATAATTTCATTAAATGAAGAAAACAAACAGAAAATAATGCTGAATGAATCAATAAGGTTAAAAAGAAATTAATTCATACACTGAAACAATTAAAAGGAAGGGATTTAAAATAAACTTATATGATAATCTGGATAGTTTTAAAATACCTAATACAAGTTTCCAGACTGAAAATTATTTTTTAAATTCATAGTTAATACCTTCAGAATTTTTAAATGAATTTTATAGCCTAATTCATAGAGCTTTTAACGTCCTTTTATCTGATGCAAATCAAAGGAAAGAACTCAACACAGTCTACTTTATTGCGAGAAAAAGCGGTTTTGGCAGGCATTTCATAGACAGGATTGTCAGTAAAATTGTTAACAAGTCTACCTCAACTCTGCTCAGAGAGTAAAAAAAGAAAGTAGATAACTATGCCACCTTCACTTACAACAGTTGAAATATTTACAAAATCACAAATATTCTTAAGAAACATAATATCAACATTGCTTTTAAAACAATCAGTAACAATGCTAATCTTTTCTATAAACAGTACAAGTCAATAACATCAGTAATAAATACCACAAATCAGATGTATACATGTTGAATTGTGACCAATGTCCAGTGTTACACTGGTCAGACTGGAAGAAGCTTTTCAATTAGATATAAAGAACATATCATCACCTCCAGGCACAACAAAAAATTCCGCCATGAGTACTCACATAACAGAGCCCAATTATTCCTTGACTTCCATAGAGCAAGACTTAAAAATTTACTTCAATAGTAAGTGCAATTTACCATTTTCATTCTAGGCATACTCAATTACTCACAATTTCACATGTGTTTCATATCTTTGTCTTAATTTTAATACATCTTCATTAATATAGACCAAAAATGCAACCCTACTCACAATTTAAATGAAATCTTGGAAACTGTGAATGTGCTTTTTGAGGCATTACTGAACAGTTTCTCTTTGAACAAGCCTCACAGCATACCTTTACACACTCGCTCCCCACCCACTGGATTGAACCCTCCCCTACTCTCCCTTCAAACTAGTTTTCATCACACACGGCCTCCACAGTTCACCTCCAGTCAGCCGTCAACATAAACGTACGTGGGCAGGCAAGGATGTAAGTAGTCAGATGTGTCGCATATTATTCCATTTTCACTTGTAATTATAAGATGCTTCAAACTTGCGTACTTTTAACGTAGTTAATAGCCACCGTTTTCATTCTAGGGATACTCAACTATACACGATTTTTCCATCTATGAAATCACAAATATTCTGCCTGCCTTATAACTAAGAATTGTTAACAACATCATCATGCCAACAAGAAGAACTCAGTTTTATTTTATTGGAACAATCACATGTGTTTCATATCTTTGTCTTAATTTTATTAGAACCAATCATTTGTGCTCCAGAACATTCTCCAAACATAAGTTTTTAATGGACGTATTCGGTAATCCAAGTCATATTTTAATACAACATCATCACGCCAAGAAGAACTCGATTACCATATTTTACTGAACTATCACATGTGTTCAATGTCTTCGTTCTTCATTTTAATAGAACCAAATATTGTGCTCCATTCTCCAAACATATTTTTTTAACATGAATTTTAATCGACATATTTGGTAATCCAAATCATTTTAATGTGTTTTTGTCCTTGTTTATTGTTCTTATTCTTACAATCATTCGGCTGATGATGTGTATAAGATAGACGAAATATATACCGGTATTTGTTAATTGTTAATTAAATAAATAAATAAAACAATCTTTAAGTATTGTAAAGGTGGAACATTTTACAATACCTTTTAAATAAGTATAGACCACAGCTTTAGTTTTTCTTCTTTAAGTTTAAACACACATACATATTTACCAAACTTCGTAGCATATCACGTGAGAATTTCGAAGTAAACCCTTTTTAATTTCTTCAAATATTATTTCAACCAACGAAGCTTAAATTTCAGGTAGTTCTATTTAGTACCAAAGGTACTAACGACGTATCACGTTTGCACAGCATAGTTAATAATGCAATCCGACATATTTTAATTTTGTGTGTACTCCGTGCGCCAAGATGGTTATAGTAGACAAGATACCTTCTCTAAAATATGAGGTTTTCAAAACTTATCGATGAAGTGGTTTATAAATAATCCTTATAGGCACCCTTTTTAAATAGCTGCACAACTCACAGTAGGTTTTAAAACAATAGAACTTAAATTACACTGTAATAATAACCTAGTTGAAGAATAAATAAAAAAATAAAATACATTTCAAATCGTGAGAAAAATTCCTCATGTACTAAAATGTCATAGTTGGTAATAATTATAATAATGTCCCTTAAATTATAACGCCGTAGCATGTATATGTGTTTATGTTCTGTCATCTTACAAAAGTCTAAGTACATTTCCATCAAACTCATATACTACAAAGGAAGCTACGAAGGAGGATAGAAACATTAAAAAAAAAAGGGATAAACACAATAGCAGGTCAGGGTGAAAAATTAAGCAACACAGAGGAAAGACGAGAACAAACATAAAAACATCGAAGGACTATAACAAACTTTGCTTTATCTTTCAGTTACAGAGCGATACTTCTTAGAATTATTTTTATTTACTTGAGAGAGTCTTTTGAAGCAATTAACTTATCAATACCGTATTTGAGCCATGTAATTGGTGTAGTGTTATTAAGTTTACAAAATGCATACCGGTATATTGTATTGTAACAGTGGTATCAACATTGAGTGAAGCTTCCTGAATTCATGTATTGTTACTTGAGTTTAATTCTTGAAGTTTTCAACAGACGGGTTCCATAATACACACTTAACTAAGCATAGTGTGACATAAGCCTAATAATGCCAGAGGTACCATAAAGCATTAATATTTCCTATGACAGTTAACATGGGATAAACATTATGGTACTAGTTTTACTTCAGTACCCTGCAAAGTCTAGTTTTGCCTGAAAATGAGTCCATACCAGAATGTAGTTCCTTTACGATGCTTTACATCAAATACCATGCAAACCAACTTAATTTCTGTTGGGAAGTCCATGTAAATTAATGCGGAAAAAATAAGGTGTTGCAAAAGTTTAGGACCTGTGGTATTTTGTTACTCAGCCAGTGACAGGGAATTTGGTTGCTTGACTTTACAGAAAAAGAAACATGACACTATATATAAGGCTGAAGAGTGGATTAATCTACTTTAAGCTAGATGTTTCAGACAGCACTGCTTATTTTTTTGTAAATCAGAGCATGATTAAGGGTAATTGAATACAGAGGTCTGATTGTGACTGCATTAATAAATAAGGTTATTGGCTTTACATCCCTCTGACTACTTTGACAGTTTTTGGAGACACTAAGGTGCCAGAATTTAGTCCCGCAGGAGTTCTTTTATGTGTCAGTAAATCTACCAACAGAAGGCTGCTGAGTTCATGTGAATTTATTCTAAACTATTTCAATTTCTTTTTTCCTGGCAAATTTTCATTGTTAAGTATAATTGTGCAACTGGTTTAGACTTTTGTCCTTTATTGTGATATATATTGTTTTCATTCTTGTAGGAATGCTATCAGGTTGTTTTGGGTGGTGTACCAGAAACTACTGAGCTGTTAAAAGAAAGATTTGATTATATATTTTATACTGGCTCCACGACTGTTGGGAAAATAGTGAGAGCAGCTGCAAATGAGCATCTCACACCTGTCACTCTGGAACTTGGAGGCAAGAGGTAAGCGATCTGTAACTTTGTAATGTTACCCTTTTAAACCATTACTATTAGATTTTTCATCTATGAATGTAGGAATTTGTAGACAAGGAGCCTTTTATATCTTACGAATTTGTTACAGACAACTGTTACTTTTCTTTCCTTTTTCTCTGGTTTTTGTCCTATACAGTGGAACCTCGATTTTCTGTTTTTGGAGGGACCCTGGGGAAAAAAGTATAATGCAAGACAACGGAAAATCCAGGAACGAATTAAAACCATCAACAATTTGGCTAAACATCACAAAAATGAAATGTGTATAATTATAATCTCACAAACACTCCTAAACCAAACCATACCAAACTACATCTCTAATGGGCCTTCACCTACAAAGCAACCACTACCAAGCCCGAAGGCCTGCAGATTACGAGGTGACACATGGCCAGTGTAACGAATCCTCTTGGCCGTTATTCCTTGCTCTTCAAGATAGGGTTGCCGTCTCACCATTAGATAGTTCCTCAATTAAAGGTATCACATAGGCTGAGTAGACCGGGAACAAGCCCTCATATCCAGGTATAAATGGCTGACCTGCCCGGGAATCGAACCCGGGGCCTCCGGGTGACAGGCAGGCAAGCTAAACCATGGGGCCAGCTTTGAACATTCATTACACGAGTTAAAAATCTTGATACTTTATGTTCAGTTTTACCGGGGAAACTTTGTCACATTTCCGTGATAACTTCTTTCATGTCAGCGAATTTGATCAGCCAAACTCATTGAAAAATCTAATAACGCCAAGTCAAACCAAACAACAATCGATCACAAGTAGTTTTAATTCTATGATTTATAGTTCAGTTAATATGAGTTTCGACTTGACGTTTGAGCGCTGCTTTTTGGCGGAGAGTTAATTAATCAATAGCCAATCATAGGCAGCCGATCGCTCCGATAGAGCGCGTTAGATTCCAGTTCCGATTAGCAGTGTTGTTGATCTGTTGTTTACTGTAATCACGTGCTGTCAGCTGTGTCTTGTATTCTGCTCAGTTCTTTTGGTGGTCTTTGTGAATCTTTGTGCTAGGTTGTTCGTTTATGTTTCGTAGTGTAGAGTTTATAAATTTATTGTTTAATAGTATAGCGCATTATATTGTAGTAAATGGTGTGTAACAAGGTACAATAGTGATCTAGTTTATATAGTAGCTTAGTTTAATATTTCATTTGGTAGTTATATAATAGGTTAATTTTAGGCCCGTGTATGAATTTGATATTCTGTCATGTCAACGCCTACTCTAAGGATGAAACTCCCAAGAGAAGAAAGCACTTTGGACGCAGTATTCCACTAGGGAGCCAGGTCCGGGAAATTGTTTACAATGTTAGGGAGTATTTTGGGAAGGAGAAGGATAACGGCGTGCCTCCCTTGCCTGTTGCGAAAGCAGTTCAGAGAACATCTGACGTGACCAAAATTAACAGGGGCACAGTTATGAGCATAGGGAAGGAGAAGTACTCTGCCGAGGACTAGACAGCGGGGCTGTCCAAACTTGAAACTCCAGGGTAGAAAAAGAATAAGAATGTGATTCGTCGGCATATTTACGCCTATGAGGGGGATCTTATGCATCTTGTGCCTAGTGCCCAGTTTATGTGGTGGATAAAGTAGGCAGGAGGCATGGGCATAAAGTTGTTCACCTTCCACCATACCATTGCCATTTTAATGCCATAGGACTGATTTGGGCCCAAGTGAAGGATTATATAGGTGAGAATAACAGACTCTTCACAGTTTCGGAAGTTGAAAGACTTATTTTCAAAGCCGTAGGCCATATAAGTACGGAGGACTGGAACAACATTGTGAGACATGCGCAATCCGAGATGATTAAAGCTTGGGAGAAAGAAAGTCTCACAGACGATTATGTTGAAGACTTCATTATCTCGTTAGGGTCAGGTAAGAATGAAACCTCAATAGACGATGACAATGCTGATAGTGACTCAGAAATGAGTGGTGTGTTCCCTTTGTAGGATTATTTCCTTCCTTAGGGGAAATAGAATCTAACAGCAGTGCAAGCTCTTCTACGTGGTGAGTAGAAATTTAGTTTTACTTTCTCACATTTTATTTGTTTGAGCATTGACATATTTTTATCTTGTAGCCTTATCCTAAATGTGTTGTGTATTATTGTTCACCTTATGTGAATTACGTAGGCTGCTGATTTCAAGTTTGGATGGCCCCGCTGTCTAGTCCTCGGCAGAGTACTTCTCCTTCCCTATGCTGATTATGGAAATATTCCAGTGTATACATTTCCATTTGTGTTGTGTATCGTAAATCAGATCCTTGTATTCGTAGTAGTTTGGCACCACCCCCTAACTTCCGTTTAACTGTCAAGTCGAAACTCATAAAAAACTGAACTATAATAAAATAAAGCACATTAGATACAAAAGCACCCATAATGATGACAAAACCCCCTCTTTTTATTTTATCTTCCATTGTAATTTGGTCACCGGTATGCAGTTCATAGTAAGTTTATGGAAATGTTGTACTGCGTAAATTAGGCCTATGTTGACTTTTAAAGGTTATGCATACCTGCCAAGTATTCCGGTATTTCCGTAAAATGTACAGATTTTGAGTGTGTTTTACGGTTGTACGGATAAAAACTTTATTGTACGGATTTTGAATATCCGCGCTTGGTTTTGCTTTCTGCGCTCAAATCGGATTTGTTTGACTTTCGATAGTAGCTGGTAATACGAGATACAGTGTTTGAAATTCAACCGGTAAATGTATCGATAATCACATTATCGCCATGCTTTTGTCACCTGTTCTATCTCAACTGCTACTTCATTCAATGAGATTTTCCCAAACAAGTAGCAGGCTGCGATTTTGAAGAAACGAAATCCGTGAAAAGTAGCAGGCTGTGAATTTATATAAAACAAATTTAGTAACTGCGCCGTGCTTCGTAGCGGCTGAAAGGCTTTGTCTGTGTGCGTGTGTAACATTGGCGGTAGTTCTGAAACTCGTGGAATTGTGTGACGAATTTCTAATTAATTTAGTAATGTTGGTAATGAGTTCAACTAAGAAACGATATTATCAGTCTTTTCAGGAGGCATATTCTACTTAATTTACTTGTTTTATACAATCACAGAGAGTGTTCCCAGTGTTAAGTGAAAACAGATGAGCGCTCATCAATATGTAACTTTGTGTAAGTATTTAATTTCAGGGGTGATCATAACATATACAGTAAAACCTCAATGCATAATTTTTCAGAGGGCAGGGGGGAAATTACGATGCATGCAGGAAAACTATAAATGTGGGCAACATAAAAAATAGAGGGAAAGCAAAATAATAAAATACGGGTACTGTATTGGGACATTTTTCGTTATGTAAATTATTTATTATTATTCTTATTGTTGTTATTGTTATTATTAAAATAACAACAATAACAGCGTGTGGCCTCCGGGAGCCAGGTGCAGATTAATTCTGATGTTTAATTTGGCAAACAAACAGCCCCGAACTGTTGGAATTAAGCAAGGAAAGTTAAAATCCTCGACCCAATCGAGACCCCTTGACCAAAGGCCAACACGTGCTAACCATTTAGCTCATACTATACATACCAGTATCAAAATATTTCAACTATGATACAGGCCTACGAGATGAAAAAAAAGAAGCGTGACTCTTACGCCGTTTCGTTTCACATTTCTACACATTTTGTAATAATTGAAAACCTGTAAGTTCAGTTCTCTTATTGTAAATTATGGCGATAACCTGTAAGATTCCGTAGACCCTTTGTGAACGATAGGTTAGATACCCAACACGGCGCGGCTCCCGCAGCTCAGCTCAGACGATGTCACAGAGGTTAGAAATTCAACGCAGCGCATCTCAAATGATGTTGCAGCAGCTTGTGCGAAGCTGCCAACTTAGGAACTAGTTACAAGACTAAGACTAGGCTGTGAGAAAGGATTATTGGTCTGGCTTGGTTAGGTCCAGCTTTTCAAGACTATTGTGCAGAGGGCAACAAAGTGGTCAATAGGTCTCTAGCATCCCATACACTCCACAAGGTACGACGCGATTAATCACCCTGTGACTAATTAAAGCGTATCCAACGCACTGTGTGATTTCTCATTTTCAATGAAGTTGGCAGCCCTAGCCAGCCTATACCAACACAGAAAATGGTGACAAATTTGAGTCTGTCTACGTTTTAATTCTTTTAAATAAGAATACTTCTAGTGGTCGGTTAGTGGGCCGAGGAGAAGCGTTGGCACCAGGAGGCTCGTAGTGAGGTTGCACGTGAATGACCCGCGCACAGCACTCCAGCCTACAAGATCCTTGTTCGAGACCAGCAACTCCGAATCGTACATACATTCTCGCGTAACAAGTTGCCGCTATTATATGCTAAGAGTATTGAGCATTCCCTCTAAATTCAAAAACTTTTGCATACATTTTTCGTATGTATGATCAACCAAAGCGGGAAAATTGTGATCGAGGATCTCGATATTTCGAGAAACGATAGATGTGGGGAAACTTAACATGGTTTATATGGAACATTTTTGGGACCGAATAAATTCAACAATGAATACGGGAAAATGACAGTTCCGGGAACGATGCATCGGGGTTCTTTTGTATTTGATTTGTATTAGTATTGTTTATAATCTCTCCCCCCCTTCTGCCGTCCTTTTTCATTATGTCTCAAGACTTAAGAATGCGCGTGTTGTTAAAAATGTTCCACTTAAGGATCTTCCTGATTTCTCTTTTTGAAAGTTGGCAGGTATGTCACTGTCAGTAAAAAGTATAAGCGGCATTACTAAGGTTTGGATGTTAACAAAAAGTCCTATTTCTTTCCTGAGCTCATTTTACATGAAATCTGAAAATTAACTATGAATGATGGGTCCCTGACACAGTTTAAGGCAATTTTATGTTGCATATATACTCATATTTTGACCATTTTTATTGTTTTGGCCATATTTTGGTCATTTTAGTGATGTAAGGTCACATTTGGTTATATTTTGAGCACTTATGTTGTTTAAATTGAGGATCGTTTTTAACAAAGTACAAGTTATCTGCATCGAGTTTCAAACTAAGGATTTCAAAATACTGTAGTAGACATATTTTTCTTTCTTTTTCCGAAACAGACAGGTAGCAAGTTTAGAAGACGTGATTCCGAGAACGTGATGCTCTACAAACGTACGCCGACAAATACCAAAAAGCATGATCATACTTCATTTTCTTTCGTACTTCTTTAGGAGAACAGAGTGAGACCTGTGCCTGAGGGCTATGCTGCTGAGTGAATTTATAAAGTTTTAACATAGGCATACCTACAGTAGCTCTGTCAGTTTGCAAGATTAAATGTGACTGCTGTATTATCGCTAATCACTTTTTGGCATGTTCAGTGTTAGTAATAATTGAATACTTGCTACCTATCCCTAAAAATACTTAAGTCATATTTTTTAGGCCATATTTAGCTAATTTTTAGAGCATATTTGCTTGCATATTTTGTACTCATACCAGCTGACTTTCCCGATTTAGGCAGGAGACTCCCGATTTTCGACAATTTTTTGTGCCTCCCGATTATTCTGTTATTTCTCCTGATTTTAGCTTTTGGTTAACTTCAAACATTTGTTTTCATATCCTGCCATTTCAGCTTTGTACGCCAGTGGACGGAAGTTCTTCCCCAATTGGCCGCTTTCAGATGAAATATTGACGTTTATTATTACGAGAAATGCGCACGAGTGTGCGATGTTTATTGAAATCTGTATCTCGCGACGCGTATATCGATTGTCAATCTCTTGTATTTGCGTGTTATGTTCGTGTTCATTCACATCAGTGTAGTTGATTCTAGAGAATAGTCGCTATATGTCTTTTCACGAGAGTTTAATCCTGATGTAAACATGGTGTATCCACGCCTCCGCCAGAGAAAGAGCTGTGATTCGCTGAGCGTGTAGTACCGACCTCCACCCGTTAACATCTTGTGTTCAGACGTACAGGGCTGTGCATCTCATGCGACAACAGTGCGAAGATCTGAACTTCTGAATAAACACATTTGTGTGCACTACCTAAAATAGACGAGGAACAGTTTTTGACAATATCATCATACTTCTCGACTCTTTGAGGTCGTTTACATTCCTTTCCCGGTGTTGTTAATTTCCTTGCCTTTCTAAACTGTGTCCGCACGTTATGAATCGAACTAGCCAACACACCTCACTACTCTGCACTTGGTTTCTCTACCTCTTTTATGACTAAACCTGGATTCTGTTCACTTAGTTTATTAAACACATTCACAATGCATTGCCTATGGTCACTTCTGAGCGGTTTTTCTCTTTTGTGCTTCCCTACACGCGATAGTTCTACCTCTTGCTCCATTTCTCTCACTATGAATACTGACTCACTAACTGCTGTTGCAAGATGCAACACCTTATCTCCACGCTGTACAGCTTGGGACTTTCCCCCACTACTAGAAGCCTTCCTGTATTACACCACACCTTGTGCCTTCATTTCTCGTTATTTAATCACTATTTTATAAAAAAGCTTGTATACCAGTATATATGACAACTACACAACAACTCTCTAAATGTAGTAAACTAAAATAAAATTAATGCGACGTACTAATTTTCTTTGAGCTCGCATAGTCGAGTGAGTGCGACGGTTGCTTTTCCAATCAACTATGTCTACGTCCACATGCAAAGGCAAGGTGCTGTGCCTATTTTACATCAGGATTAAACTCTCGTGAAAAGACATATAGATTTGGAGTCTATTTTAGTAATTTAGTGACATAATTTCAAAGATAGCGATTAGTGACTTTTCTAGAGATTGTAGGAGCCATTTGGAGACAATTCTGGCGAATTTTAATTTATTACTTGATAAAAATATCATTGCGCTTAGCATAATCATGTGGGCGCATGATGCAGTACATTAATCTATGAATTTGCTGAGTAATGGCATCTACACTAGTGTCCAAAAGTTAAGCATAATCACTAAACAAGGCCAAACTGCCTGATAGGAATGTCAGATGGATTGCTGAACAAACGGAAGCTGAATCACACACCATATGTCACACAACTTGTCCGAGAAAACAGTGTCAGAAAGGTTCTGATAGCTAAGGTACACCTTTGACAAAACTTGGCAATGTCTTCCACAACAAAATATGCTGTTAATAGGGTGTATGGTTACCCCAAATGGCCACACATGCTTCGCAGCGACGTGGCATATTCTCTATCAGATGTTCCAAGAGCTCTTGTGGCAGTTGATCCCATTCCTCCGAAAGGGCAATGCAAAGGTCTTGGAGGGTCCTTGGCAGAGGCTGACGGGATGCAGTTCGCCTCCCCAATGCATCCCAGGCATGTTCTGTAGAATTCAGATCCGCAGACCTCGCTGGCCAGTCCATGTGATGAATGTCTTTCCCAGCCAGAAATTCATCCACCAGAGCAGTGCGGTGTGATAGGGCATTATCGTGCATTAAGAGGAAGTCTGGACCAACCGCACCTCTGAAGAGTCGAACATGTGGTCTCAGTACCTCATGCCTGTATCTCTGAGCATTAACAGTGTTCCTCCGACCACCCATGAAGGTGTGCAGGTCCGTATGGCCATTCAACATGATGCCACTCAACACCATGATGCTGCCCAACACCATGATGCCACCACCACCACCACCACCTCCACCACCACCACCACCACCACCACCACCACCACCACCACCACCATACTGGTCCCATTCCACGATGTTCCTGTGGTTGTATCGGCTACCCGGTTCTCTCCAGATTGCGATGGGAAGCGTTCTGCTAACTGAAGCGGGATTCAGCTGCGAAGAGCACATTCCTCTATTCATTCATGGTGCAGTTTCGATGTTGACGGCTCCACAGTAAACGGGCCCGTCTCTGTGCTGGAGTGAGCGGGACGCACATCACTGGACGTCGGGCAAACAGCCTTGCTATTCTGAGCCTCTGGTACACAGTTTGCCGGGAAATTGCAACCCCCGAGACGGCTACAAGCTCTGCCGACAATTGTCTTGCAGATGCACTCTGATTTTGTCAGGCGGTTAAGGCCAGATATCGGTCCTGCTGTGGGGTGGTTACCCTTGGTCGACCTGGTACTGGCCTACGACAAACATCTCCTGTGTCTCAAAATCGTCTCCAAAGCCTGGAAATGACACTTTGTGGCACATTGAAGGATACAGCGACTTTGGTCTCTGTCTGGCCTGCTTCCAGGCGGCCGAGTATTCTATCCTGCAAAACGGGGTCCAAATGGCGTCGTTGTGCCATTATGTTGCCACTTTCACCACTTTCACACTATATCAGGGCAAGCACGACTGAGGGAATATGGAGCACAGGCACTGGCTGTGTTTACCTTGCGGTTATGCCGCTAGTCAAAGCAGGGAGCATTCCTTTCCTATACAGAGCGAACACGTAAGGTTGGTCGTGCGATTTGCGGTCTATTTCCCATTTCCCTGCTTACTCGTAACTTATGCTTAACTTTTGGACACTAGTGTAAGTGCATGTCCATTTCACACGTGTGGAGTATGAGTCCATACTATTTTTGGAAGGCTTGTCAGAGACCATTCATCTCACTCACATACTTTCTGGGAGGTAATAGATATGTGTAATTTTTAGCCTTGTAGCCTCGAATAGCAACAGTCGGGTTTTGAGACAATAAGTATTATAATATATACCATAGTACTCCTGTATTGTGCAAGACATGTAGAAAAAGCATTTTTGACCAATCATATCTCCTGATTTTTTCCTTATTTTCATATCAAAATGTCCTGATTTATGATTTTGTATAGTTGGCAAGTATGTATATTTCTTTAGGTCATAAACTTCTGAACCCTAATCGTTACAGTTGGTTTTGTAGGTATTATTTATTTATCGTATGGTTTACAATCACATCACAATAAAAGTATTTTAATATTATTTTCACGCGTGAACACATTAAGTCAAAATGTCAGATTGGTATCTCTAATATAATTAATACCGTTTTGAGTAGCCATCAGGAACTCGGCTGAATCTCCTGAGAAGGCTGATAGAGGGCATTCTTGGATAATATGCTGAACAGTTTGTCTTTCAGCACCACAACTACACTCGGGAGATGGAATTTTCTTCCATTTATAAAGGGAGTGTGCACATATACCACATTTAGTTCTGATTCGGTTTAGAGTACACCAAATTTTTCTGGCGAGCTCAAAACCTGGTGGCTTAGATGTGATGCATGGCATAGCTTGCTGTTCTGGTGTTGCAGAGGTCTTCCATAATTGCTTCCAGCTGTCAATCATGTTGAAATTACTTTCAGCAAGCTTCCTTGCAGTATTCAATGGAGGGTGACGAGAGCGAAGTATCTTCCTGTTAATAACAGGGAGGTCAAGATGTACAGGAAGAGAAGAATTGTTGCACATATTATTGTACACCTTGGTAAGTGCTTGTTCTCTTCTCACGGATGGAGGTGGTATGTGACTTAATGATGGCAGCCAGTATGTTGGAGTACATCTGATTGTCCCTGATATTAAACGCATGGTTTGGTTGAGCTGAGTATCAACAAGCTTAACATGAGCGCTGTTTATCCAGATTGGAGCACAATATTCAGCCACGGGATAAACTAGTCCAAGGGCAGAAGTCCGAAGTGTAGAAGCTGTTGACCCCCACGTAGTGCCGCACAGTTTCTGCAGGTTATTATTTCTGGTTCTGAGTTTGGCGGCAGTTCTGCTAAGATGTTCTTTGAAACTAAGAGTCCTATCTAGAATGACCCCTAGAAATTTTGGATACTTGGTATGTGAGAGTAATCTGCCATCAAAGTGAACTTTCAGTTCTCTATTCGCTTGTTTATTGTTGAGATGGAACGAAGCAACTACTGTCTTTGCTGCGCTTGGCTGTAACCTCCAGTCACGAAAGTATCGTCCCATAGTAGATAGGTCTCTGGTTAGAATATCCTCGGTAACTTCGAAGTCTATATGGCTAACAGCAAGGGCCCAGTCATCTGCGTACCCAAACTTCCTAGATGTAGTCTCTGGCATATCTGCTATATATAAACAGAACAAAAGGGGAGCCAGCACAGAACCTTGTGGGAGACCATTATTAAGATACCTCAGTGAGCTCATACTATTGCCAATTTGAACCCGGAAGTTTCTGTTACTGAGCATGTTGTTAATAAGATTTCCAGTGTGCAGGCATGGAATGATTTGTAGAAGTTTGAGAATCAATCCTTGTCTCCACACAGTATCATATGCTGCTGTTAGATCAACGAAGGCAATTGAAGTTTTCTGGTGTTTCTGAAAATTAGCCTCTATGAATGTTGTCATAGAAAGGACCTGATCTGTACAGCTTCGGTGCGGGCGGAAGCCAGCTGGTTCAACAGGTAAGTTTTTGAAAATGATATGGCAAATATGGTTATAAATAATTCTTTCCAGAAGTTTATAGATCATGCTAAGCAGAGCAATAGGTCTATAGCTTTGAGGTTTGTTGTTAGGTTTGCCAGGTTTAAGAATAGCAATGATTTTTGCCCTCTTTAATTCATGGGGTATATTCCCTGATAGAAGAATGTCTGTGAAAAATTTAGCTAACTATATTCTTACATTTTTACCACAGTTGAGAAGGAACTCTGGATGAATACCATCGAAACCTGGAGCCTTTCCTGTTTTCATATCTTTCAGTGCTATTGTAACTTCTTCTGGAGTGAATGGAGTGGAATATTCGGAATTCGAGGTGCATATTTTCTTGAGCTCTCTTAATTTCTTCTTAACTTTGATCGTGTGTTGTTTATTTTGAGGAGCTCTTGAAGTGTTGACTATTTTGGACGCAATTTGATTTGGTGTAACAGCTCCGTTAGTACGGTGTGATGGTTTGCCTCCACCAAGCTTCCTAAGGAGAGACCAGGCCTTTCTACTTGATTTTTGGAAGTCCATGGATTCAACAGTCTCTGTCCATTTAGCACATCTTGCAGCATCAAGTTGGCATAGCAGTTCATCAGCTATTTCTCGGTCGTTACTTACACAGAATTCCTCATAAAGTTTCTCACATTTCTCAGTCCAGCCAGGAACATATTCCCTACGGTAGCCTCTTGGGACACATTTCTTTGCTGTACTTATGATAGCACCAACAAATCGCTTGTAATTGGACCTTATGGGAGGAATCTAACCGACGCATTTATCAAGATTTTCCGAGAACAGAGTCCAGTTAGCTTTCTTGAAGTTCCATCTAGGGTGTGGAAAGGACCTTATTATTGGGATACTATGGCCCATTTCCAGAAGAACTGGTCGATGTTGGCTGTGTGGAAAGTCTGCCATAACCTGTCTCGACATTGGCAAGGGTTGGAGATTATTATTGGAAGAGACAAAACACAGGTCGGGATTATGGTCTGTCTTCCAGGCTGCGGACCGAAATGTACATAGATCTTTGGCATCAAAAACAAGGTGAGGTTGTGTTGTTCAGTCCAATCAACCAAAGCTATTCCATTATCATCATTGCAAGAATATTTCCACACTTCATGATGGCTATTGAAATCACCCACATATATAGTAGGTGATAATGTTGGTGTCCCATATACTTCCTTGTTCTGCTTATCCCTGTACCTCTTTAGAGAACTTGTGCGATGGTAGACCTGATTGAATGGAGGCTTATATTACACAATGCATCACTATGATGACAGGAGCCAAAGACGTGACCTAAGGTTTCAATCTCTTTGTGATAATGGTGACAGCGGTTATTGTTCTTACTTCTTCCTGGGATGACTCTCACTGCTGTAACATTTCCAATCATCTTCATCTCATTTCTCCACTCTGAACAAGTCAGATCCTTATGATGGTAAATCCACTTAATATGTGTCTTCCTTAAACAATGTTATTGCTTTACCTGTCTAAATTCATAATCTTTCTCGGATCTAAGAAGTCTTTCTTCCCATTTGCTAGAGAACTTTCCATGCGTAGGTTGAGTTTCTGAGATGTATGGACTTTGCTAACTTCGCTATATGATATGGTTTGTGTAATTGTAAACTTACGTTCACTGTAGGTTAAAGTGTGTAGGTCTCCAGCCCTGAAGATGGTTTTATGTGGTGTCTCATCCTTACATTAGACAAAGGGGCTGTAACTTATTTAAGGCCATGAAGTCTATCTTCACAACCCTATTTTCCCATTCCATGGTCGCCAAAAGTCTACTTGTGCTAGTGCAACATTAAACAGGTAAAATCAAAACAAAAATTAAAAAGTGTATGAGTGTTGGCTTAACCCATTGATTTTCTACCCTTTGCATGCCCACGATTAGTATTTAAAATTTATGTAGATCACAGTTCATGAGAACTTCAATTTATTGGTTTATTACAGTTTTCATACGCAAACTTTGATTTGGAAAAATGAAAATCCACACCCTGTTTCCAGTCAATCGACCAGGTCAGGAATGGAATGAATTAAGCCCCATCTAGCCGCAAGGATCGGAATTGTGCTGGCTGCCGAAGCCTATTGCACTCCTCAGGGACAATGATTAATGACTGACAGGTAAAATAATATTGGAGAGTGTTGCTAGAATGAGCCGGCTCCATGGTGTAGGGGTAGCATGCCTGCCTCTTACCCGGAGGCCCCAGGTTCGATTCCCGGCCAGGTCAGGGATTTGTACCTGGAACTGAGGGCTGGTTCGAGACATAAAAGTTGGATTAAAGAAAAATTCCCTTAGTTAACTTGATACAAAGTATATTACAATAATCGTTGATAGCCATCAAGTGGCAACAAGTCAAAAATCATTTATCTTGGAATCTGTGGGGGCATTACACAAACACTACACTGCACATTTAAATAAGTTTGAACAGACTCGACTATTTGCGCCTTACTTAAACGTCCTGGTACATGAGATAAGCAACAGAGCAGTTCACATATGAAAGAAACTAAGATTAAAGTTGTTCCCATAAATCTGGGATACAAAATCTACACAAATGCTTATACAGGACTTTCTTATACCCCCAAAAGACACTGAAGCTAATATGATCCCGAGCTCATAATCAAAGACGAGGATAGAACTCGCAACCCCTAAAATGCATACGTGCTTCCCCTCTAGCAATGTACAATCGAATGACACAGACACAATAAAGAACAATAATAAACAAATCACAAATATTCCACAGGATCTGAAATAAACACACAAAAGGAAATACACTGGTCTTGTGGGGTTGGTGATGTAATCGCATTTCTGGGTCAAAATCAAATCAAAATCTCTTTATTTGCAAATGAGGTGTCTACCTCGGTGGCAAATGGTACACTAAAATACATTATTGTCAAGCACTAAATTTTAAATTAACAAGAGACGAAGAAATTTTTTCTAGAATACAATATTATACAATTTTCGCTAATAATTTGTTCTATTAAACACACACATCATCCTTAATAAATTTACAGTAGAACCTCGATAATTCGAAATCGGTTAATTCAAAATCCCACGTAATTCGAAGAAGCTCTCGTTCCCGAAAACATGAGATACAGTTTTGCATGTTATTTTAATTGTTTAATTCGAAATACGGATAATTCGTAATTCGAAGTACAATGTCGGCCCCATTACCGATATTCAGACTTTTAATTCGAAACTGCCTTTACATTTTAAAACAATAGTATGTTACAGAGTAATTTCAACTCGAAATTTATCCGCGTCATAATAGAACGCGTGTTTCCGAACGTGGAGTGGTAGCTTTCCGCACTTCCACTCACTTCGGTGGGTCTACAGCACGCTTCATGATTGCCAAGTTGAATGAAATCGGAATTATTTTGTATTCAACCTTTTAAGGAACGCCGTAACATCACGCAACAGGCAGTGTGCGGGAAAACAAAATGTGCGAACACTGGCGATGCCGACAGTTGACAAAAAAGCGTGGCTCATATAATAAATTCGTAGGCACCGAACAATACTATCATTGCCGATGAAACTGCATTGCTTTATTTTAATGCGAGCCCAAACGGTCTTATGGTTTTAAAGGAGAAAGTGCCAGCCGGAGAATCGTACAAGGGTCGGGGATGGGGTCATTGTAGTGCGTTGACATGGAAGCGAGAAACTTTATCCCCTCGTCATAGAAAAGTTCGATAAGCTACAATGTTTTAAGGGCGTCGGACACTTTCCATCCCAGTACAAAGCATCTAAAAATGCAAACAGTACAGATATCCAAAAAATAATGCATTTGCACGGTGGAAGCAGCATAATTTATCCTTGTCTTTGAATTGTGTGATTGTTTTTCTTTCGTTGCGTGAGGTTATGTTCGTCAGTGATTTATCCAAGTGCATTATTTGAACATTGTAAATTCACCTTGTTGGATACATTTCGGATTGAATTTATTAATGGGTCTTAGAATACTTTGTGACGCGGCAAGTGTTTACATTTCTGATGTACGGGAGAAATGCCATGGCGGGAAATCGTACCTCGTCATAGGAAAGTTTGATTTTAAGGGCATCGGGTACTTTCTGTGTAAATACAAGGCATCTAAAATGCATACAGTATAGTACTCCAATCTCCAATGAATAAAGCACTTGCACATGGGAGCCAGAATAGATTTTTCCTCGTCTTTGAATCGTGCTTTTTTTTTTTTTCTTTCGTTGCATGAGGTTATATTTGCCAGTGAGATATGAAAGTGCATTATTTGAATACTGTAAATGCACCTTTTTTTGGATACATTTTGGAAATAGTTCTTTTTTTATGGCATTTGAAAGGTATAAACTGTGAATCAAGGTTAACTGCATGCAGTAACGGGACTTAGAATATTTCGTAATGCGGCAAGGGTTGGTACTTCTGAATTGCGAATTGGCGGTTAATTCGAAATCACGTAATTCGAAGTCCGATTTTTGAGTCCCAACGACTTCGAATTAACGAGGTTTTACTGTATATTGTTTACAAAATTCTACTTATAATATCTTACAAACATAGTCAACTCATATACAGTATATGAAATTCTAATAATAATATACAACTGGTATAAGATTAAAATTAACATTGAATTTATTTACATATTTATATTTTACCCATTTTGGAACCTAAGTAGCATAACGACCTGCTGCGTCTTAACCAGAGCCCCTTTTGCCACCACTTTTCAGAGTTCCTGAAGGGCCTTCACAGCTACCGTAGCGGTCCCAGGGCCCTCGAAATCCTCACTGTACTTCACCCCTACAGGCAGTCCCCTACTTGGGCTGTCCAAACCTCATAGACCAGGGGATGGAATTAATTTAATCACACACATTTTTTATTTACAATATCCTGCACTGGTCGAATGCCCTCTAACATTTCATTTATTTTCTCTGTTGTTGTTTATTCTCTTCTTGAATATCTGTACAGATTTTGGAAAAGGATCAAACACTACCCCTGGTAAACTGTTCCACTCCTTCACGCCCTTCCCAATGAATGAAAATTTACCCCAATCGCTTCTGCTAAAATTCCTTCTAATTTTGTACTTGTGGTCAGTTCTACCAATATAATTATTTTCCAACTGAAGCCTCTCACGGATATCTCTCCATGCTTCTTCTCCTGTATAGGCTCTATATAATCCTATAAGTCTAGTTTTCTCCCTTCTCTTCCTTAAAGTTTCCCAACCAAGTTCCTTTAACATTTCTGATGCACTACTCTTTCTCCTGAAATCCCCTGTTACAAACCTTGCTGCTTTCCTCTGCACACCATCTAGTTCTTTTATTAGGTATTCTTGGTGAGGATCCCAAACAGTGTTTGCATATTCCAATAATGGGCGAACCATACTTAAGTAACTTTTTTCTTTTAATTCTTTGTTGCATCCTTTAAGTAGCCTCATTATGACATGTAACGACCTGTATGCTTTCCCAACAATGTCATCAACATGACCCTTCCAGTGCAAATTACTTTCAAATTTCACACCTAAGTATTTGCACTTGCCATCTTTAGGGATAACTACCTCATCCAAAGTATATTCAAATTCAGTTTTAAAGCTCCTGTTTGTAGATGTTGTAACAGTTGATTTGCCTCCATTAATCTTCATATTATTTTCTTCAACCCATTCTTGGATACTCTCAAGGTCCCTTTGTAATTCTGAGCAATCCTCAATGTTATTTTTTCCCTATAAACAATTATGTCATCTGCATACAATCTTATTTTCGATGTTATATTGTTCCCTAAATCATTTGCGTATATTAATAAAAGTAACGGACCGATTATACTACCCTATGCAATTCCCTTCCAAACTTTCTCTTCCTGTGATATATTATTTCCTACTTTGACTTTCTGAACCCTTGAATTTAGAAATGTTCTTATCCAACGTATAAACGTCCAATCCTATTCCCTCCAATTTCTTTAATAATATTCCATGTTCCACTCTATCAAAGGCTTTGGAAAGGTCTATGGCTATGCAATCTAACTGGCCTCCTGAATCCAACTGATCTGATATGTCCTGCTGAAATCCCACCAGTTGTGCCTCGCAAGAAAATTTCTTTCTAAATCCATACTGGCTCCTCATGAACCAATTTTTATCATCACATATCCCTCTGATGTAGTTTGCTATTAAACTTTCCAGTATTTTACAAACTATACTGGTCAGGCTGATTGGTCTGTAGTTCTGTGGTTTCCTTTTATCACCCTTTCCTTTATAAATTGGTTTATTATAGATTCCTTCCATTCCTTTGGTATTACACTATTATTTATGACATAGTCAAAGAGAAATTTTAAATAAGGCACTATATACCACCCCATTGTCTTTGATACCTCCCCAGTAATTTCATCACTTCCTTCTGCTTTTCCTTGCTGAAGCAGTTGAATTTCTCTGAAAATATCTTCATTTGTGAATGAGAAGCATCTTGTTTCCCTATGTGTCTCTCCCTCTCTATCTTCTGTTATGGTTTCCAAGTCCTGACAATCTTCTACTGAATCTCTGAATTCCCTACTAAAGAGGTTTGCTTTCTCAGTATCTGTTAAATAGTGTTCACCCCCTTCTCCCACCAGTGTAGGAATTTGGATTCCTTTTCCTTTTTGATTCCTAATATATGAATACAGCTTTTTCCATTTCCCTTTGTGGTCATTACCCTCTTGAATGCCATTCATATAATTCTCTTTTGCTTCCTTTTTCACTCTATTCAGTTCCCTCATTAGCTGTTTTCTAGTTTCTCTATTCTCCCTACCCTCTTTGATTTTCCTGTTTTTACTATTCTACATTTTTTTTTAAATTTTCTTATTTCCCTTGTATAATAAACAGGGTCTGATGTCATTTTACCCTTCTTAACAGGTACAAATCTCTTCTCTCCTTCCCAAATGATTCCTTTAAATTTAGCCCAAAGTGTATCCACATTACTCCCTTCACTTATCCAACAACTGAATTGTGATTTAAGGTAAGTCCCAAATTCATCAACTTTAGTTTTTCTGTACAATTTCTTGTCTTGTGTGACCCTCTTATTAAGCCTTTTTGGTACCAGTCCTACATCCATTATTACAGCCTTATGGTCACCTATTCCTTCAATTACCTCAGTTTTATCAACAATTTCCCATGGTTTAACCAAGAATACATCTAGTAAGTTATTGAGCTGAGTCGGTTCTTGTACTACTTGTGTAAATCCTCCCTCCCAAATTAACTTATTTGCCAGTTTCTGTTCATGGGCTTCACTTGCAGCTCCATTCCATTCAACTTCAGGCAAGTTTAGATCTCCCCCAATTATTACCATATCATTATTATTGTTTTTATGAGTATAATCTATTATTTTCTCAAATATTTCCATGTCTCTTTCCTCTCTTCCAGGCCTGTATGTTCCTATAATTCCCACCTCCTTCATATTATGACAAACTAATTTTATCCCTAATATTTCATCCCTTTCATCGGTAAACCATTCATGTGAACAATAAGTTTCCTTCACCAGAATAAACACCCCCCCTCCCTTTTTATCTCCTCGGTCTCTACGATAGACTGTGTACCCTTCTGGAAATACGTCTCTATTACCCACCCCTTCTCTCAACCACGATTCCACTCCTATCACCACATCAGTCTCATAAGACTCCATCAATGTACCGAATTTTAATTGTTTATTTACTACACTCTGACAGTTTACCAAGAGCAATCTCAGACCTCCTTCCTCCCTAAAACTTGACTGTTGCAATTGGGTAACGTTTGACTCATGAGTTGAGAACGTCCCTGGAACTCAGATCCTTGTACATAGATCTTGATTTGAGGGTCTGGGTTTTCTGGCAAGTTTCCCTGTATGTGCCAGTTTAGTGGTATGGGTTTTCTTAAGTACAGATTAGTTTGCAAATCTCTGTTGATAATTGTAGCAATTTGTCTACAGAGATTTGCTTTTCCATTACCATTCAGATGTAACCCATGCCTAGTGAACATTTGCCTGCCAAGACCTAAAGTATCTACTACATAGACATTTCTAAAACTCTTACATAATCTCTTGATTTTTATATTTACATCATGTACAGCTTTGTTCACACATGAGTCCTCTAAAAGGTCATACCTAGGTGGCACATTGACTACAATTACTTTTGAGTCAGGTAGTTTGGAAATCTTACCTCTGAGAGTCGTAATTAGTTCCTCACCTTCATTTGCAGCAATGTCATTTGTACCACTCACAATCACCACATAATTGTCCTTCTCTAACACAGGATCACAATTTGAAAGGACGTCTTCAGTTTTGGCACCTGGTTTTATTAGTCCTAAAACCTCAGTTTCTGGATTCTGCAACTCATCCTTGATGCCTTCTGCCATACTCCGCCCTTGACTGTCTGCGTAGAGATGAATCTTTGGCGATCTTGACTTTCGGTTGGTTTTCTTCTTCTGTAGGTTACCTCCACTGGATTTAAAATTATTTGGAAAACTTGGTGTGTCTTCTTCTGGAACTTGCTGCAGTAACTGAAATCTATTTTGGCACTGCAAAGAGTTTTTTCCCGGTTTTAAGTTATATGTAGTTTTTCCCATATGTTTAACATTAGGCCTAAAATGGCTACGCGTCACTTCCGTCCACGGCGATCTTTCTTCTCCAATGTCTTCTTTATCTTCCAGTTTCTTTATTCTGTCCTTTAAGCTTTCATTTTCATGTTTCAGAGCGCATAAGTCTTCTTGTAGCACTCCTAAAATCTTAATTATAGTTTCGTATGTCTCTCTTTCTTGTTGTTCTGCCTCACTATCAGTTTGTTTACATTCGGGACACAGCCACTCACTTTCTTCAATATCAGTCCTATTTACAATATTTGCACAAACGAAAATGGTACCATTTATCACACTTAAGACACAGAATCCCATTTTTAACTACTCTTCTGCATTTGCCACATTTTTCACTGCATCTTACACCATTATCTACTATGGATATCACAGACTCACACACAGTAGTCGCCATCGTCGTCTTACTGGGCGACGTTCATCGACCTTCCCTTACTTGGGGGAGTGGCAAGGTCGTCCTACACTCACTATTAAAAAAAAAAAAAAACATACGTCTGTCTGCAGATACACATAGCTACACGGCCAAGCCTCCCTTCTGGTTTTCGTCAAATGGAAAATGGGTCCCCTCTCAAACTAACAGTCCAAGACAGCTCTCAGCTGAACAAAATTTCATCCCTTCAATCGGGACAGACTGCTGGTGCTTTTGGGCTCTCAATAACACATAGTCAAAAGCATATCTCTCTGTTGAAACCATTTCTTCAGACTCGTAATTCAGTAATTGCTACCAGCTCACAATGCAGCCTCCCTCACGTCCGTCTTCTAAAGAAAGAAAGAAAGAAAGAAAGAAAGGAAGAAAGAAAGAAAAAGAATGAATGAATGCCATCTCCACTCAGTGCTCTCTTGTATAAGTTCTGACAGAGGCGCCACAAATGTCAAAAACATATTACATGTAAGGCTTTTCAGGCGTTTGCTCTATTAACCAGCATTTCGTCTTAAGGTCTGACTCTAGACTCGTCAGAGTGGGATGTGTCAGACCCTACCCACTGACGCTGGGGTGTATGCAAGTGAACTTATCAGAAGCCCTTATAAGAGGTACAGTCTGATAACTGCATATGGGAGATAAATCTCCACAATGGA
The DNA here is from genome assembly GCF_040414725.1 of Anabrus simplex. NCBI lineage: Eukaryota > Metazoa > Arthropoda > Insecta > Orthoptera > Tettigoniidae > Anabrus > Anabrus simplex. The sequence goes on from NC_090269.1 coordinate 119,779,523, forward strand.
ATTATTGTCCGCCTAGCAATACAATCACTTCTCCTTTGTGTAGATGAGATCTTGGTTCACATGCTCATCCTTCTCTAAACAAATTAAGAAAGGCAATTTATTAGCACATCAGATCAGTTCAGAGCACTCAGTAAATTATAATAAAATTTTCTGTTATTTTAATTTCTTCGAATTCCGTTCACAGGAATAGTTATCGTCCTATTTTCATACCTTGCCAGGCCTGCTTTATACCACGTTTCTTCTTATAAGGGTGACATATATGTGAATCCCCAGACAGTATTCGAGTCGCTCTATCCTTTTCTCTGGCTTCTTTGTTGTCTCACTCATCTTGCCACGCCTGTTCTGCTTGCTTTGCCCCGTCCCCTCCTTGAGCTCCAACCTACCTTTCGCGCCTTTCCAATTTTGGCTCCCGCTACAGCGTTCCTGATGCGTTAAATATTATCTCTTTCACCATGAAATGATATGGTTCAGTATGTATATATATATACACACATACCTTAAGGATGGAGAGTTTTATTCTAAAATTAACAAAATAAAATATATTGTTCTGTACATGAATGTCACTGAAGGGAACCTATATTTTGAACTATGTTTTGTCTTATATTATTAGAAGAAAATGATATTACATATAATATAAATATCTTTTAAAACATTCTTCAATTAGTAGTTGCCCAAAACATAACTACACACATTTATGTCCACTGCTGTTATTTTGTGTTAAAGAAACTGACAGAATTGTATGATGTAATCTTTTGCAGCCCTGTGTATCTAGACAGCACTGTAGATATGGAAAAAGCTGCTAAACGAATTCTCTGGGGAAAATGTCTCAACGCTGGACAAACATGTGTTGCTCCTGACTACATTCTGTGTACAGAACAAGCGCAGGATGAATTTATTTCCAAGGCCAAGAATGTTCTGGAACAATGGTATGGAGAATCATCAAAGAATTCTCCAGACTTGGGTCGCATTGTGAGTGACAGACATTTCCAGTAAGTTTATTGTTTTTTTTTTTTTAAGTACTACTCTTCAGCTGTGCATGTTAAATAGAATTTTGCTAAAAATGCTGAGTACCTTCAGAACTTGATTCAAGTTCTCTTGGGGCTGACTGAGATTGTCTCTCAGGATAGTTGTAATATTTTCTGTTAAGTTCCATTTTAAACTTTAATCTTGTGTCAAAATGCATTTCAGTATTATGTACAAATACAGATGTTTCTTCAGCACTGAGTTATTCTAAAAAAAAGAAAAAAGAAGCCATCACAAGAGAAGTACCTCACGAATGAGCCACCTCTTTCTGTAGATAATGTTCAGAAAATAATGTGCTTTTCTCCATTTTTTAAAGTGATGAAAGCTTTTATAAAGAAATAACAACAAAATTTTTCAGCTGTTAGTTGGGAGCTTGATATAAATATTCATTTGAAGGCAGTTGAACATATGTATGTGATTTGAAACGTGTGTTTTATGTAGTGTAGAGTCCCATTAATCCCAACTAATTGTGTTTGGGTCCATTTAGAATTACAGATTTTTTGGAATATCGGAAATTGCTTCTGAAATGCAGTATTGCATAGAAAATACCAAGGTTATATGTAATGTATTGACATTAGGTGTGCGTGTGAGCATAGGAGTCAGTATCGGGTTGCCAGTATGGTTGGCTGAAACGTTGGAAGTAATGCCATGGAAAACTAGCAGCACCCCAGTTACTGAATTGAATGAGAAATGCCTGTTGCTTTGCCTCAGTCTCACTTAGCTGCTGTCATTGTCTTAGCTCTCAGCTCTCTACTTAACAATGAGTATGTTTTCAGTAAAGCTTTTGTATCATGTTTAAACCTTTTAAGTGATCATGAAATGGCAAGCAAATGAAATAAATCATGTATGCTAAAAGAAAAACTTGGAACTATCTCTTGAGTTCAGTATTGGAAAAGCTACAATACTTTATTGGAAGAAGTACTGTGTTAAATTGAACAGTTGGATGATTGTTTTAGTGGAAGCCATTTCTGTTCAGTTTTGACTTAGTTAATCTGTAACTTTGAAATTTTTCCATGTCAAAACTAAGAAAATCAACCAAGCAAGTGGCTGCGCTTTTTGGGTCACATACATTAGCTATCAGCTTGCCTTCAGGATATAGTGGGTTCGAACCACACTGTCAGAAGCCCTGAAGATGGTTTTTCATGGTTTCCCTTTTTCATACCAGGCATATGGGGCTGTACCATAATTAAGGCATTAGTCGCTTCCTTCCCACTCCTAGCCTTTTCCTATCCCATCATCGCCATAAGACCTGTCTGTGTCGGTGCAATGTAAAACAAAATTGTAAAAAAAACTAAAATAACAAAACAATTTTCCTTACTCTTCGTAAAACATCAGATACTTTTCCAGTTTCCAACCTTCAATTTGCAATAAGAAACTTTTAACTACAACAGGATGCTTAATACTTCTGTCAGGACCTAATCCAGAACATGACTAGTATTGATTGCAATGTTATTCATAGAAAACTTGAGTGTGTCATGAGTTTAAGCTGATTCTAATTAATCATGTTTATCTAGATTGTTAGATCCAGTTATGTGAGTATTTTCAATCTCAAATGTGTTACAGAACATACTGAAAGTCATTATGCCATTTATTAAGTCCTCTTTGATACTGTGAAGCTGTGCACCTGTATTATGTTGTACCTATTTTTATACATACTTCTCTTTTCTTAAGGCGATTGGTGAAGCTAATGAGTTCTGGCAAAGTAGCAGTTGGTGGAGAAACTGATCCTTCACAAAAATACATAAGCCCAACTATCTTAGTGGATGTAAAGCCTTCAGATCCCATCATGCAAGAAGAAATATTTGGACCATTACTCCCAATTATCACCATAAAGGATGCAAATGAAGCTATAAAATTTATTAATAGCAGGTAAGAAAATGAAGGTTGTAAATTTGTGTTTTAAAATATTACTAAAGTACTTTTATCACTGTACTGATCACGGGGTCTTTGGAGGTTTATAAACTGGACTAGTCCAGAATAAACAATTTTACTTGATAACTAGAAAATAACTCGATTGAGCCAGTTTATTAATTTTTATTTCTGCTAATTTTTGTAGTTTGTACATGTATGGTTTCAGATTGATGTATTTAGTTGAGCTACAGGATTTCTTTTATTTTATATAGGCCTAGAGTGGGTAATTTTAAATTACTTACCAGGTGAGTCGGCCTTGTGGTTAGGGGTGCGCGGCTGTAAGCTTGCATCCAGGAGATAGTTAGTTTGAATCCCATTGTCCGCAGCCCTGAAGATGGTTTTCTATGATTTGCCTTTTTCACACCAGGCAAATGTTGGGGCTGTACCTTAATCATACCTGCCAACTTTCCCGATTTAGGCGGGAGACTCCCGATTTTTGACAGTTTTTCCTGCCTCCCGATTATTTTATTATTTCTCCCAATTTTAGCTTATTTTTTGGTGAACTTCAAACGTTTGTTTTCAAATCCCGCCATTTCAGCTTGTTTACGCGAGTGGCCGGAAGTCCTTTGCTCATTGGGTGCCTTCAAATGAAATATCTACATTTATTATTGCGAGAAATCTGCGCAAATGTACAGTGTTTATTGAAACCTGTATATCACGCCGCGTATATTGATCGTCAATGTCTCGTTCTGACGTGCTATGTTCTTGTTTGTTCATACCAGTCTAGTCGATTCTAGAGATTAGTCGCTAGATATTGAGTCTTTTTTAGTAATTTAGTGATAGAATTTCAATGATAATGACTAGTGACTTTCCTAGAGATTTTAGGAGCCATTTGGAGACAATTCTGACTAATTTTAATTTATCTCAATATAAATAAAATAAGAGTGTCTGTACATTGCTCAGAATTTGTAATGAATGATATTTCTGTACCGGCCTTGACCACAGTAACAAGGAAAAATGCACGTTTTAATTTTCTGTAATGTCTGCCTGCCTGTCTGTATGTATGTATGTACGTACGCACGCACATCACGAGAAAATGGCTGAAGAGAATTTAACAAAAATGGATATAGAAAGTCGGGGAATAAGTCGCTACAATCTAGGCCATAAATAATTGTGTTTACATTGAGTGAAATAGTAGTATAGTGTAGGGGAAGGCCTAAAATTTAACTCTCACGTATTTATGTTATTATTGGCCTTATTGATAAATACTACATAATTAAAGTTATATATTATTAAATTCCCTAACATTTATGTCTTATACATTTTTACCTTACCGGCTATGATAGAGATATTCATGAATTTGGATATTTGTTGCTAAGTCTATATCAGCGCCGAGGTACGAGAAAATGGGTGTTCAGAATTTAATGAAAATCGATTTGTAAAATCAGGGAATAAGGAACTTCAGTCTACGCTATAAATAATTTTATTCACTGTGTTCGAAATGATAGTTTAGGGGAAGGTGCCAAAATTTAATTTTTAATTGCCTATCTAAGTGGTCATATCGAAAGTACTACATAATCAAAGTTATAGAGAGTACAATTTCTTATTATTTATGTCTTATTCAGTTTTACCGTACCATCTGTACTAATATGTGAAGATGATTATAAGATTGAGAAAAAAATCATGAAGGAACAATTGCTTGAATAATAACACAAGAGGGAGTCATAAAAGAAAGGACGACTCACTTTACATTAGATGCTCTAATATCATAGAGTCGGAAGAAAACTAAATGTGAAGGCTTGCAATATAGACGCCTCATAAAATTGATCAACAATAACATTACATTGACCAATGTTTGTTGGGTGTTGCTTTGTGTATTCTTCTGCCATTTATCTCTGATAGATGGGATTACTGCTGCGTATCTAGTATAACAGCCTGTCTGAATATTGGCGGGAAGTAGCTGGGGAGTTAGATCTCTCTCTTCTTTAGCATGCCATTCCTCTGGTTCATAAATTTTCTAATACTACTAGTACGTAACACACTGGATCATAATAGTATTCCAGCTATACGATCCCTGCTCTTAGGCAATGATTGGAATGAGCAGTGTGCACATTTAAATGGAATAACCATGAATCTACTTCATTGGCGTAGCAGGGGGGAGAGGTAATACTACCACGTGGCGTGTTCCAAGTGGCGGATAGGGGGTCCTAATAGCTTGCCGGTGGACTTGAGCGAAATAAAATAGCTCTCGCAGACCAAACACACACCCCCTGTGAGTGGGGGACACAGGCGAAGAATATACTCACGGTATCTCCTGCCTGTCGTAAGAGGCAATTAAAAGGGGCGACCTAGGGATGTTTGAATTAGAACCATGAGACTACTTATAATTAGTACCACCACACTGGGTCGCTTTTACTTGCGTGTATTACCACTGTGTTAGGTACACAGTAGCTTTGTGATTAGTAGCGATAGTGTGTGAATCAGGATGAGTTTTACAGTACCTATGATTAGTACCACTGTTATGAGAGACATCATGGGTCTGCCTTGCCTATGATTAATAGCCACTATGTGAGGAACACCACGTTTTGAATTCTGGTCAATGGATGATTTTGGACTTTTAAATTGTCATTACATTTCGTCTCATTTTGTACCATTAGAGGCCGATGACCTAGATGTTAGGTCCCGTTAAACAACAAGCATCATCTTAAATGGAATAATGACACAGGAGTGTTCGCGGCAGTCTGCGGCCTGGTCATTCTAGCTTTGGAACTTTGAACTGTTAGATTGACACTGTGGTACTTTTCTTTAAAAGTGAGAAAATGTGCTGTTTTTCATTTTAGCGAATATTTCATATGACAGCATTACTTTTAATCGTGACATTTGTACTGACGTCATTGTAATGACCTATATTGACTTGTTGGGAAAACTATAAGGACAGTCTTTCTGAGAATTCCGTAGCGAAGCACAGGTACAACAGCTAGTTACTTGATACAAATAGCATTGCTCTTTGCATAATTGCACAGATGCTTGATGCAATATAATCTATGCATTTGCTAAGTAATGGCATTTAAGTGCAAGACCGATTCATACGTGTGGAGCATGAGTTCATACCATTTTTGGGAGGCTTATCAGAGACTGATCATCTTATTCACATACTTCCTGTGAGGTAATAAAGATGTGTAATTTTTAGCCGTGTAGCCTCGTTATACCAACAGTCAGGCTTTGAGAGAATAAGTGTTATAAGTATATCATAGTATTGTATTCAGTAAGACATGTAGAATAAGCAGTTTTGATCAATTGTATCTCCTGATTTTTCCTGAATTTCATATCAAAATCCCCTGATTTTTGGTTTTGTAAAGTTGGCAGGAATGCTTAATTAAGGCCATGGCCGCTTCCTTCCAACTCCTAGGCCTTTTCAATTCCATAGTCGCCATAAGTCCTATCTGTGTCAGTGTGATGTAAAGCCACTAGCAAAAAAAAAAAAATAATTGAATTAAGTGAAATTATTAGTCACATTAGGGTGTATATATAGATGGTTTTACTAGTTGACAAAAGGGGGCATAATTAGTGCAGTGACTTAGCTGCTGGCTTTCTGTCTGGACGGCCAAGGTTCTAATCTCAGTCGATCCTGGGTTGAAATTTTTACTTGCAGTATCACTTGGTATCAGGTCTTGAACCTCTGACCAGTCATGGTTCCAGCAGTGTAGAAATATCTGGGACAAGCTCAAGGAAGTAAGTTTTTACCAGTTGACAAATGTTTCTTCAGAACCTTTCCTGTTTCACTGAGTACGTTTTTCTGTCGTTTTCTTCATCATCATGAGCAGTTTTCAGTCTGGCTGGATTTGTTGTTGATTTTGAGACATAATGTTATGAAAATTTAATGTTACATTGGCAGCTCTAACTGTCACTGCTTTATTTCCAAACTGTGGCATACCAACAATGGAAGAAGTGGGCAATCAAACCACAGAAGTGACAACACTGCAGCCCAAGTCTTTGATTGTCAGCACAACCACCAAAGAGATAAGAGGTGCCTTCCCAGCGCGGATTCATGCCAGCTACGGAGAGAAGGCCCTCGATAAAACACAAACAGAGGAAAGGGAAGCGATGGACTCTGGGCAAGGGCCAATAGGTCCACGGCCATAACAGAGGCTGGAAGAGGTTAACAGGGTAGAACAATTCACTATAATAACAATTCACTATCACACCTTAAGGACCAAATTTTAATATAAATTAAGAAAAGCAAAGGGGTAGGTGGACTAACAGTAAGACTAGAATACATAATTGACAGAGAACCAAGTACCTATTTATCAAGTAGGTCTCCGAGAAACTATTCAAATACATGACCATTAGCTTAAGGTCCCCAAACACACTGGAAACAACAAGGCTTAGAGTTTAAAAGAAAATTATATCAACAATGTTAACTTCTAGCTCGGTATTAAAATGAAATTTAGAATAACGAGTACTCTTGAAGTTCATAAGTAAGGTGCACCATTCCTGGGAACGGCCGTCCCTAAATGTACCTAATTAACAAACTAGTTCTTAGTTACATTACTTACAATTATTAAAATACTTCCAAATTATTTTTCAAAAAAACAATAAATTGCCAACAGGCCCTACGACCACACATACTCAGTGTCAAAGATACCTTAGTGAACACAGAAGGGCTTTAAGGTAACAACTATCCGCGTTCCCAAATCAGAACGGCAATGTCCAGAAGTAACATAAGATAGGCTCAAATAAAATTAAGGAAGAGCCCACTTCAAAAGAGAATCAATAAATGATAGAAAGAAATCAATAATAAGGAAACACAATAACACTGAAACAATTTAAAACTCATCTTGTGACCCACTTCATCACACCAACGGCATAAGATCATAACACAACAACGTACGCCAGCACATTCCAAGTATTGTTGCAAACTCTGGCTATACGCCGCGATAACGCAAGCTAATCAAACCGTTATCTAATCAACAAAAGAAAGAAGCTTTCCACAACAATGCCGTTAACGGTGGACAGCCCCGGAAACCAAAACCACGAATACGAAGCTATGACAATAAGAGATGAAATGAAATGTCGTATGGCCTTTAGTGCCGAGATATCCCAGGACGGGTTCGGCTCGCCAGGGGCAGGTCTTTCCATTTGACTCCCGTAGGCGACCTGCGCGTCGTGATGAGGATGAAATGATGATGAAGACAACACATACACCCAGCCCCCCTGCCATTGGAATTAACCAATTAAGGTTAAAATCCCCAACCCAGCCGGGAATCGAACCCGGGCCCCTCAGAACCGAAGGCCAGTACGCTGACCGTTCAGCCAACGAGTCAGACACTATAAGAGATAATAATAATTAAAATAATAATAATAAAAATATTCATAATTAAAATTTAAGAAAATCAAGGAAGGCACAGATAACTAGAAAAAATTAACTAGAATCACTCTTCAGTATTCAGCTTGGTACAGAATTACAAATCATTACATTTACAATGAACTATTACGAAGTGATTTCCCTTAAGGTGGTCAGCCTTCCGAACAGATCCCTCAATTTGTAAAAAAAAAACAAAAAAACCCCACTTCATTTTCAGTTTTTACACAGACGTGAAACTTCTGACAACATTATTCCACTCTTCAAGATAAGTAACAACCAACCCAGTTAGATTGCAGATAATCAAGATCGCGCACCAACAGTTACCACAACCTTTCCAACAATTTTAAGTTACGCGGTTCAATTAGTGAATTTCCACCTAATTAAATAGTAGGCATATTGAATGGACACGTTGAATTTCACATTAGAGAATAATTTCCAGCACAGGAATGTTCGCATCTTTAACAATTACCAAATACGATGCCGAAAGTCACTCTCAGGTGCAATGTAGTAAAAATATCTCGTGTCGTTCCGACATTTTGAATATCTCAATACCGGAGTTCCAATGTAACGATGCACTTCAGGCATCCACAGATGAGAGGTAATTCATACAGGTTCTGACTTACCGAGGTGATGACGATGATGCATAAGGTAAATCCTTCACATAACTTACTATAGGAAATAGCAGTAATGCCTTGGGAACGGGCACGCACAGCACTAGAAGTGACGATCACATAGAACACAAATTAAAATACATTTTGGTCCAAATAGTTGAAATTTCCACCCACCACACAAGTTTTACAGATTAAGAAGCACTAAATAATCAGCTAGGGTGGTTCGAAGATAGACACTGCCTATTTACAGGCCATAGTTACAGGAGCCAACTCTACCAGCATCTTGCCTGTTGGAGAGTCACTTCACAACAACCCGTTTCATGCGGCAGGCACAAGAGTGCGCTTCATAAACAGTTGAAAGTCGAGCAGCGAAACTCGCCAATACTCAGATCGTAAATAACAATGTACCACTAACATCCAATAACGAAGTGATTGTCCGCCGTTATATATAAATTAGTCCAATCAGGTCTTTAATATGTATGACAATTAGCTATTTATGTCCAATTGCTGTGTTGTATTTCCTGGTGCCAAGTTAAATGATGGTTTCCGTTCTGCTTTTAAATTCCGCACCAGTAGTTTTTCGGTGTAGCGGTAATTTTACATAGTCCCCAAATTATACCACTTCAAAACAGTGCTTACTTTCTACTGTAATTCAATCAAGATTTTTGGCATAGATTCTTGTGAGTAGCCAGCCCAGTAATGTAGAAATAGCATCTCTGTTTCTAGTTTTTTTTGAGGCTCAGGGTTCAGTTCCTAGCTCAGGGGTTTTTCGCCTTGATCACAGAATAGAAACTGGGTCCACTCAACCTTGTGAGAAGTTGTCTGATTTTATTGACAGTGAACCCATTTGAGGAAGTCAAGCAATGCAGCTGAGAGTTGTCACACTCGCCACATGCCATTACAATATCTGTTTGAGCTGCAGTCATTTTGGCTGGATCAAGCTCTTCATATACATTGTATACTTCATGTGTTTGGCTTAGTGTAATTATTTAGCTATAAATGTAAAAATGTTATTATTACTTATAATCGTTTCTGTTACCGACCTTAGTTGAAGTAGAGGGGAAGAAGTGGCAGGGCTGAGACATCTGGACAAATGACCACACAACAACTTTTAAATTTAGAATATATTTCCAAAATGATATTTTCTTTCCTTTTCTTTTCAAAGTAACAACAATAAAATTTACAATGAATTAAATATTATAAGGGTAAAGCTTGAGAGCTTGATACTTAACAAGGGAGAAGGAGCTACCGTCTTACAAGACTTGTCAGTCCTAGATACATAACAGATATATTGTCTTTGGAATAAATTTTAGCGAGAATACCTCGTCTTAGACACCATCATTGATACAGAAAATCTTGGGTGTGGAATTCATAGATTCAGTAGAAGATTGTCAGAAGTTGGGACCCAAAACAGAAGATAGAGAGGGAAGATACATTAAAATTCCTATTAAGCACATGTAATTAAGGCATGTATACAAAGATTTTGTATTTTATGATATTCTAATAGAGTAAGTTTTAAGTTTGTGAAAAATGGTCTAATAGTTCTTAAGTCATTATTTACGTATATAACAATTATTCGAGATTCAGATTTGGCTGATGATGCTCTGTAAAGGAGCGAAACATGTCCCACATATAACTTTTTAACCAATGAAGATATTTTAAATGTGACAACATTATAAACTATTGAACAGGTGGATTCATAATAAAACTTTGTTATTTTATACATACCACTTAGTCGAGCAGCTCTTCTTCTTTCTCTCAATTCCTCCCAACCCAAACTTTGCAACATTTTTGTAACGCTACTCTTTTGTCGGAAATCACCCAGAACAAATCGAGCTGCTTTTCTTTGGATTTTTTCCAATTCTTGAATCAGGTAATCCTGTTGAGGGTCCCATACACTGGAACCATACTCTAGTTGGGATCTTACCAGAGATTTATATGCCCTCTCCTTTACATTCTTACTACAACCCCTAAACACCCTCATAAACACGTGCAGAGATCTGTACCCTTTATTTACAATCCCATTTATGTGATTACCCCAATGAAGATCTTTCCTTATATTAACACCTAGATACTTATAATGATCCCCAAAAGGAACTTTCACCCCATCAACGCAGTAATAAAAACTGAGAGGACTTTTCCTATTTGTGAAACTCACAACCTGACTTTTAACCCCGTTTATCAACATACCATTGCCTGCAGTCCATCTCACAACATTTTCGAGGTCACGCTGCAGTTGCTCACAATCTTGTAACTTATTTATTACTCTATAGAGAATAACATCATCCGCAAAAAGCCTTACCTCCGATTCCACTCCTTTACTCATATCATTTATATATATAAGAAAACATAAAGGTCCGATAATACTGCCTTGAGGAATTCCCCTCTTAATTATTACAGGGTCAGATAAAGCTTCACCTACTCTAATTCTCTGAGATCTATTTTCTAGAAATATAGCATCCCATTCAGTCATTCTTTTGTCTAGTCCAATTGCACTCATTTTTGCTAGTAGTCTCCCATGATCCACCCTATCAAATGCTTTAGACAGGTCAATCGCGATACAGTCCATTTGACCTCCAGAATCCAAGATATCTGCTATATCTTGCTGAAATCCTACAAGTTGAGCTTCAGTGGAATAACCTTTCCTAAAACCGAACTGTCTTCTGTCGAACCATTTATTAATTTCACAAACATGTCTAATATAATCAGAAAGAATGCCTTCCCAAAGCTTACATACAATGTACGTCAAACTTACTGGCCTGTAATTTTCAGCTTTATGTCTATCACCCTTTCCTTTATACACAGGGCGTACTATAGCACCTCTCCATTCATCTGGTATAGCTCCTCTGACCAAACAATAATCAAATAAGTACTTCAGATATAGTACTGTATCCCAACCCATTGTCTTTAGTATATCCCCAGAAACCTGATCAATTCCAGCCGCTTTTCTAGTTTTCAACTTTTGTATCTTATTGTAAATGTCATTGTTATCATATGTAAATTTTAATACTTCTTTGGCCTTAGTCTCCTCCTCTATCTGGACATTATTCTTGTAACCAACAATCTTTACATACTGCTGACTGAATACTTCTGCCTTTTGAAGATCCTCACATACACACTCTCCTTGTTCATTAATTATTCCTGGAATGTCCTTCTTGGAACCTGTTTCTGCCTTAAAATACCTATACATACCCTTCCATTTTTCACTAAAATTTGTATGACTGCCAGTTATGCTTGCCATCATGTTATCCTTAGCTGCCTTCTTTGCTAGATTCAATTTTCTAGTAAGTTCCTTCAATTTCTCCTTACTTCCACAGCCATTTCTAACTCTATTTCTTTCCAGTCTTAGTCTCTCTATTTCTCTATTATAATAAAGTGGGTCTTTACCATTCCTTACCATCCTTAAAGGTACAAACCTGTTTTCGCATTCCTCAACAATTTCTTTAAACCCATCCCAGAGTCTGTTTGCATTTTTATTTACCGTTTTCCACCGATCATAGTTACTTTTTAGAAACTGCCTCATGCCTGCTTTATCAGCCGTATGGTACTGCTTAATAGCCCTACTTTTAAGACCTTCCTTTCTATCACATTTATTTTTAACTACCGCAAAAACAGCTTCATAATCACTAATACCATCTATTACTTCAGTTTCCCTATAGAGCTCATCTGGTTTTATCAGCACCACATCCAGGATATTTTTCCCTCTGGTTGGTTCCATCACTTTCTGAATCAGCTGTCCTTCCCATATTAACTTATTTGCTTCCTGTTGTTCGCATTTCCTTCCCAATTGACATCTGGCAAATTCAGATCTCCTGCTACAATCACATTTCTTTCCATGTCGTTTCCCACATAGCCAACTATCCTATCAAATAATTCCGAATCCACGTCAGTGCTACCCTTTCCCGGTCTGTACACTCCAAATATATCAAGTTGCCTATTATCTTTAGAAATGAGCCTTACACATAGAATTTCATGTGTCTCATCTTTAACTTTTTCGTAGCTTGCAAATTCTTCTTACACCAGAATGAATACTCCCCCTCCCACCATTCCTATCCTATCTCTACGATACACACTCCAGTGCCGTGAGAAAATTTCTGCATCCATTATATCATTTCTCAGCCATGATTCAACTCCTATTACAATATCTGGTAAATATATACGGTATCTATTAAATTACTTAGTTCTATTCCTTTCTTTACAATACTTCTACAGTTCAACACTAACAATTTTATGTCATCCCTACTTGATTTCCAGTTCCCTGTTCCCTTATCACTGCTCCCTAGACCACACCGTTTCCCTGAATGTACCTCCCTATTACCCTTCCAAACAAATTTCCTAACTTATACGTACCACTGCGGTTTAAGTGAAGGCCATCTGAGCGCTGATCCCTATCTCCTACCCACCCATTAGGATCTAGAAATGATTTAGGAAACAATATAACATCAAAAATGAGATTGTATGCAGATGATATAATTGTTTATAGGGAAATTAATAAAATAGAGTATTGTACAGAATTTCAAAGGGACCTTGACAGTATCCAACAATGGGTTGAAGAGAATAATATGAAAATTAATGGAGGCAGATTAATTCTCACATCATTTACAAGCAGGAGCTTAAAAACTGAATTTAAATATACTTTGGACGAGGTAATTGTCTCAAAAGTTGGCAAGTGCAAATACTTAGGTGTGAGATTTGAAAGTGATTTGCACTGGAAGGGTCATGTTGATGACATTGTTGGGAAAGCATACAGATCGTTACATCTCATAATGAGGCTACTTAAAGGATGCAACAAAGAATTAAAAGAGAAAAGTTTTTAAAGTGTGGTTCATCCATTATTGGAATATGCAAACAATGTTTGACATCCTCACTAAATAGATGGTGTGCAGAGGAAAGCAGCAAGATTTGTAATGGCAGATTTCAGGAGAAAAAGTAGTGTATCAGAAATGTTAGAGAAACTTGGGTGGGAAGCTTTAAGTAAGAGAAGGGAGAAAACTAGACTTATAGGATTATATAGATCCTATACAGGAGAGGAAGCATGGGAGGAAATCCGTGAGAGGCTTCAGTTGGAAAATAATTATATTTGTGGCAGCAGTAGGTGAGCGTGGCCACAAAATAATAATAATAAAACCAGTAATAATAATAAAAATGAACTCTGAAAACATCAATGTAGCGGCAGATTTCACATCTAGGCTGGGAAATACAATGGTTGACTTATAAACATAACTTACAGGTCTAATGACGACAACTAAAGGAGGATTGTGGCACGTGATAGGAACCCTAATAAGGCCATAGGATCGTATCTCGTTGTGGCGAAAGGGAAACTCACATCAATCACCCTTTAGCTCACATGTATTAAAATTAACAAAGCTACAAATTCAAATAAACCAAAACAATGACAAGCCAAAAACAAACACAACTAAAGGATATTTGAATAAATTTGTGAATCACAAGGTTAAACATAAGGTTGTTGCTGAATCACAGTTAGTTGCCAAAAACAAGATACAGTGACTGCCTGTCGAAAACATAATCATTCAGAAAGGTGAAAATGGTGAATATGGGAATCTAGAGCAAACTCCAACACGTTGAATTTAAATCATTAAAAGTTACATTAAACGAGAAAATACTGAAACACTAAAAGAAATTAAATAAAATCAAACATAATAGAGAAAGCATAGAAATAGCACTTACCAAGATAGGGTGGGGACACCTGGAGGGTAGCCCTCGAGCGCAAGCGCTCACGAGGACGGTCAGATAGAAAAGACGCGGACAACACACATCACACACGCGAAGCCGGCAGAAGGCTGGAAATGGCCAGATCACAAGTAACCAGTAGGACACTGAATTTCTCTAGATTTGTGTTTTCGCCAATTGGAAACATCGTTATTCTGACCAATCCAAATGCTTTACCATATATGGCCAATTCCTAAACCACTGATGCAAGCAGAATTGCATCACCTACTTGCTACATATGCCAGTACCTGTTGGTTCAAAATTATGTGCTGCACGCGTTTTACCCAAACAGTATTACAATTTTCTTCCAATTACATTTAAAAATATTTCTTCAAGATCCAGAATGTCTTTTCTTCACGCTTCTTGAAATCAATTTAAATGATACACAACTTCTTCAAAATTCAATAAGACACAACTTCATGAAATTTAAATATAAAAATCACTTCGAAAATAATTCTTGCGATGTAAATAATTTCTTGATCTGTTCAGAAAAATAAAATGGTAAAATTCTTGCGATGTAAATAATTTCTTGATCTGTTCAGAAAAATAAAATGGTAAAACAACATATTAAGCTATTCTATAATTGATCGTCTTCAAAGTTCATGAGTCCCAAAGTTTATTCTTGAGTTTTCTTAAAATAAAAGGTGAATAGTTTACATTTCCAAACTAAATAATATAATTTTATGAAACACAATGCTTATTTCCAGTTCTCCTTCCTACCACAGGTGTCAATATTAGCAGGGCTGATCACAAGTATAAAATTAGATGGGATTTTAGCAGAAATGATTGGGTTAAATTTTCATTCATTGGGAAGGGCGTGAAGGAGTGGAACAGTTTACCTGGGGAAGTGTTTGATCCTTTTCCAAAATCTGTACAGATATTCAAGAAAAGAAATGTTACAGGGCATTCGACCTGTGTAGGTTATTGTAATAAAGTATTTTTGTGAATAAATTAATTCTTTTTTGTTGTTGTTGTTATTTTGCTTTACGTCACACCGACACAGATAGGTCTTATGGTGACGATGGGACGGGAAAGTGCTAGGAATGGGAAGGAAGCAGCCGTGGCCTTAATTAAGGTACAGCACCAGCATTTGCCTGGTGTGAAAATGGGAAACCACGGAAAACCATCTTCAGGACTGCCGACAGTGGGATTCGAACCCACTATCTCATGGATGCGAGCTCACAGCTGCGCACTCCTAACCGCACAGTCAACTCGCCCGGTAAATTAATTCCATCCCCTTGTCTATGGAGACTGGACAGCTGAGGGGACTGCCTGTAGGAGTGAAGTATAGGGGGGACTTCGAGAGCCCCGGGACCGCTGCAGTATCTGTGAAGGCCCTTCAGGAACTCTGAAAAGCAGTGGCCAAAGAGGCTCCAGTTAAGACGCAGCAGGTCGTTATGCATGTTAGATACCAAAATGGGTTAAAAAAAAAAAAGCTATGTTCATTTAAATGATATAGCAATGTTGTATAGTTTTTTTTTAAGTGATTCCACGTACTGTATATGAGTTGATTATGTGTGTAAGTACAGAAGATATTATGAGTAGAATTTTGTAAATAATATAAATTTATTAAGGATGAGCTGTGTGTTTAATAGAAAAAATGTTAATGTAAATTGTATAATACTGTATTTTAGGAAAATCTCTTCTTTTCTTTTTTAACTTAAAAGGTAGTTTTTGAGAATAATGTATTTTTGTGTATCATTTGCCTCCAAGTATTTTGATTTGATTTAATCTCTGGTATTGAGAATCTTTCGTTTTCAACCCAAGAAGTTGAAGTTTCCTTACCAATTCAAAAATATATGGTACAGGAGGTAGAACTCCTAAATTTTATTATCAATGGCCAGATGGGCCACGAATTCACATTTATATTTAGTTCCAATAGAAACGTTAAACAACTTAGCATGACACATACTGCCCTTATCACAGTGAAAAGCAATAACAAAAGAGAGATCAGAATGATCTAGAACACAAGAGCAGAAGCTCATACTATATGGCCAAAGAATGATCAAAACAAAAGGTTAGATAAAAATGGCCAGAAACAAAATATGGTGGGATGCTGAACCACTCAAGCAATCCCGTGACATGACTTGCCATTAAACCTAATGGGGCAAAAGGCACGGTTATAAAGAGGTTAAGCCATACTACTTAGTGCCTAAGATGAAAAGAAATTTAAGGCCGAAGTGTGAAAGGAAATATATTTAGAATTTAGAAAAGCTTAGTCACCAAAGTGAGTAAGGGAAACAAAGGTACACACTCGTACATCCTAATCACATCATGCCATTAGGGTAATTACTCTCCATCTGCAGACAGCCTAGAAACCTACATATTAAAAAGTAACAGGATATAAAAACCTACATTAAAACTAAGGTAATCATGGCACACCCTAACTGTTACATGCTAGAGGTGAACACTGGTATCATCTCATCACTATATACAGAATAGTTCACCAGATAGAGAATGGAGTCTAGCCGCCTACCTTACACGCTGCCCCAGCCTCATCTGTAGTCCCCTTGTGAGAAGAATGTTGCTTATTCTCACACAATACAAGATTCAGAAAGATACGTAAGGTTCAAGTTAACAGTATTTATAGGGATGAGCTGGGTGCTGATTGGTTGGTTTGAACTGACCTGGCAGTAGTAGCAACTTAGAAACATATGACAAAAGTTCACTGGTGCCAACGTGCAAATTGGCATGGCATAACACTCTACTAGTGCTTACACATTCCAAGTATACACACTCGTACATCCTAATTACATCATACCTATTCGGGTAATTATACTCCATCTGCAGACAGCCTAGAAACCTACATCCTTTATTACACGTAACAAATCCTTGATTTTAGTTCTGGCACATTTAATTTATCTTATTTCTTTATTTATTTAACCAAAGTCCATTCATTTCGAACCAACTTAGATTGTATTTAAGGGTTTATAAATTTTATAGTTTTGTGTCAATACATTTTTTGACAAGTAAAAGAAGTTTGGTGTGATAAAATTGCAATACCCCAGCATCTTTGTAATTCACCTCAATTCCCAATGAAATATTCAAACCTTTCATCATCATCATCATCATCATCATCATCATCATCATCATCATCATCATCATCATCATCATCATTTCCCCTTATCCAGCTCCTGCCAGGAGCTTCCTAAGTTGCTACTACTGCCAGGTCAGTTCAAACCTACGAATCAGCACCCAGCTCATCCCTATAAATACTGTTAACTTGAACCTTATGTATGGTACTTCTCCATCTTCCTCTTTCCTTCCATCATTCCTCTTCCACGATCTTGTCCGTCTAAATTTCGTCTTCTTATGCTGCTCGTCACTAATTCAATCCGTCTTGTTGTAGGTCTTCCTCTTGCTCTTTTGCCCTCGCACTTTGCCTCCAGCATCTGTCTTGGAATTCTGTTCTCCTCCATCCTCTTTACATGTCCAAACCACCTTATTTATTCTTTTCAACTCTCTTATTTAGCTTTCCTATCCCAACTTCGTTCGTAACATCTTAATTTCTCACTCTGCCTTTCCTATCATACTTCTTAGGAATTTCATCTCACTGGCTTGAATTCTACTCTCTTGCCTGCTAGTCAAAGTCCAAGTCTCAGCTGCGTAAGTCAGTATGGGTACATAGTACATTTTGTACATTATCTTGTTACTTTTCCTTGGTACTTCTTTGCTCCAAACAAGTTTTCTTACACTTTGGTAGAATGCATTACCCTGCTGTACCCTCCTGCTAATCTCCAAGTCCACCCTAGCATTTTGCATTAATTCACTTCCTAGGTATTTAAAGCTGTCCACAATTTCCAGACACTGACTTCCAGTTTCATAGTGCCCTTTCCTTGCCTTTCCCCTCTTGACATCACCTTGGTCTTGTTTTTCTTTGTACTGATTTTCATGCCATACTTCC
Organism: Anabrus simplex; assembly: GCF_040414725.1. Taxonomy (NCBI): domain Eukaryota; kingdom Metazoa; phylum Arthropoda; class Insecta; order Orthoptera; family Tettigoniidae; genus Anabrus; species Anabrus simplex. The sequence continues at coordinate 119,798,007 of NC_090269.1, forward strand.
CAATTTTCTCATTCAGTACATCTAGTTGTTGTTGCACTTCTTTGCTGTCCTTTCTCCAGATCACATCATCATCTGCAAATAGCAGTATCTTCATATCTTTATCTCCATAGGCTTCCTTTGTTTCGTTTACAATTTTGTCCATGACCATTATAAACAAAAGAGGTGACAGAACACTCCCCTGTCCAAGTCCAGTCTTATTCCTAAACCATTCTGTCTTTCCAACTGGGTCAGTACTCTGCTAGCACAGTTGTTGTACATTGCTAGCACCATTTCTAACATTTCTCTTCTGAGTCTCTTTTTAACCATGGTTTCCCATACCTTCTCTCTGGGTACACTATCATATGCCTTTTCTATATCAATGAAAGTCGTCCTTTCCATATTCCCAGTTCTTTTCCATCAGCTCTCTCATCCTAAGATTGGGTCCACTCTAGATCTTCCACTCCTGAAGCCATATTGTTCCTCATGTAACTGTCCTTCAATCTTTCTTTTTATTCTTCTTTCTAATATCCTTTCCAGTATTTTAACTACCTGTGATATAAGTGTGATTCCTCTATAGTTGCCACAAACGTTCTTGTCCCCTTTCTTAAACACTGGTATTATTATCCCTTTTTTCCAGTCTTATGGTACACATTTGTGTTTCCACACACACTTTAGTAGCCGGTACAAGCATTGCATGCCAACAGGTCCAGCAGCCTTTATAATTTCCACACTGATTTCATCCATCCATGTTGTTTTTCCCATCTTCATCTTTTGCACCGCTAACTCCACCTCCCGCATTGTTATATCATCCTCTGTTGTTGAGTCCTCACACTGTATTGCTTCTACTCGTATCTCTCCTAGTGTTCTATTTTCAGTCCAATCCAGCCTAATACGTCTGAAGTAAAGTAGTGCCTAGTAAACGTGTGTGATTTAAGGAATTTTTCAGTATCATATTTATGTTCCAAATGGGACATATTGACCCTGACCATGTAAACTTTGAATAGATGTCCCAAGGATGATTTTCTCTTAATATCGGGTTTCTTAATCCAGCCTAATTCTGTCGAGTGCCAGTGATTTTGGTCGTTCTAGAAATGTTTTATCATGGTTTCTCCTCTTCACTTCGTGGTTGATACTGGGATTGTATCTAACATAATGACCATGACTGCTTCCTTCATATTCCTAGCCTCAAATTACATATACAGATACTAGTATATACACCACATTAGCTCAAGTTACTAAATTTCCCACATATTCTTTCTCTAAGTGAGTTCTTGAGCACTGTCCAAGCCACTTACTGTACATTAATGAAAACAAGAGAGTGAATGGCGGATGGGTTTCACATTAGAAGTGTTTTTTTGCCCATGAATTAAACAGAAATAACTTGGTTTTCATAAAAAATAAAGTTCCTAGAAGGAAACTGTAATTTAATTGCAAACATTCAAGCTCTTTAGGTTTTTTAAATCGTGAAACTACCAGCGTTTCGCCCCAGTGTATCAGTGGCCTCATCAGGTGGATTGCAACACCTTTCCAAGATGCTGGCGGCTAGTGCGCCGTTGAGACACCACTGCAAACCTCTTGTGTAGGACAATGCAGTGACGGTGCACTAAGGTGTACTTGGTTTTTATTAAATATCTGGTGTTTATTAAATATCTACATGTAGATAGGTACACTGTAACAATATGGGATCCCAAAATAGGAAAAAGAAACAGAGGACATCCACTACAGAGGTGGTCTCAAGAATTCAGAGAAGTGCTCAAGGACAGCAAGAGACAGAGTGAAGTGGAAAGAATCATTCTTAGTCTTAAAGTGATTGGAATAGGGACGAATAATAATTTGTGAACATAAAATACTGGTCAGAACTTTCTGAAGGTTAAGATTATTGGAATAAGGACAAAGGATAATAATTAATGATTAATAGCTTGGCACCTACCACAATAGGAGAAACAAACTCGCAGGGACTAGCTCACCCAGTGAGTTCAGCAGAGCTATCCCTACTGGATAGTAGGAGGCCCTTGCCCTCAAGGGCTTTATAAATTAGCATACCTGCCAACTTTCCCGATTTAGGGGGGAGACTCCCGATTTTCGACATTTTTTCCCGCCTTCTGATTTTTCTCTTATTTGCCCGATTTTGGCTTATTTTTTGGTGAACTTCAAACATTTGTTTTCAAATCTCGCAATTTCAGCTTTGTACGCCAATGGCTGGAAGTCCTTTGCTCATTGGCCGCTTTCAAATGAAATATCGACGTTTATTAATACAAGAAATGCATGCAGATGTGGGATGTTTATTGAAACCTATATATCGCGACGCGTATATCGATTGTCAATTTCTCGTTCTTGCATGCTATGTTCGTAATAGTTGGTCCGTTATTGGACATTATACATTTTCCAGCTAACTCATTCCTGGTTGTCAGCGTTTTGCCCCAGTGTGCCAAGTTGGGCTCCTCAGTTGGTAAATGGCACACCCACCAAGACACATGGCTAGTGCTCATTCGGAACAAATATTTCAGGTTCCCTGTGGAAATCAACATCCTTATCATTCTATGTTCATGTTCGTTCACATGAGTCTAGTCGATTCTAGAGACTAGTCGCTACATTTTGAGTCTTTTGTAGTAGTTTAGGGACAGAATTTCAAAGATAGCAACTTTTTTAGATAGGAGCTATTTTGAGACAATTCTGGCAACTTTTAATTTATTAGCTACTTGATAAAAATGGCATTGCACTTCGCATAATCGCGCAGGCACATGATGTAATATATTAATCTATGCATTTGCTAAGTAATGGCATCTAAGTGCATGACTGATTCACACATGTGGAACATGAGTTCATACTATTTTCGGAAGACTTATCACAGACCGATCATCTCACTCACATACTTCCTGTGAGGTAATAGAGATGTGTAATTTTCAGCCTTGTAGCCTCATATAGCTACAGTCGGGTTTTGAGACAATACATAGTACTTCTGTATTGTGTACGACAATGAATAAGCCGTTTTGACCAGTTGTATCTCTTGATTTCTCCTGATTTTCATATCAAAATGTCTTGATTTTTAGTTTTGTAAAGTTGGCAGGTATGAATTGGAAATTGTAAAATGAGAGTGAGGGAATGGCCTTCCTTTTATATGCTATTACTTCTTTTGTGCACATGCAGTTGAAATGGATTTTCAAACTAATCTCTTATTTTGTACAGGGAAAAGCCACTTGCTTTCTATATCTTTACTGAGAATGCCAAAGAGAGGAAGTTGCTGATAGACAGTGTGTCTTGTGGAGGAATTTGTTGCAACGACACAATAATGCACCTTGCTGGTATGTTATTGATCTTTGTTTCTGTCTTTTTAGTTATAGTGTATATGTGACCCGTTTCACGGAAAGGTACCCAAAGTCGGCAATGTAAATTTTACAGCAGGGCTGAACAAAAGTGTCTGGGGTGTGAAAATTGCATTTCTATGTGTTGACTTCTAATGCTACCTATGGGTCTTGTTAACAAACTAAGTTATGCAGCAGTTCGACTCTTTGCCACTCGATGTAATGAGTATAATTGGTAAGAAAATCAGTGAAAGCTGTAAATTCATTTTTCTCGAAATACAGTTTTTTTAAAAATAGGAACATTCAATAATTAGTATCTTCTGAGGTATTTCACCTAGAAAAGCTCAGTACCTTATGCCAATTTTAAAACCACAAGATCATACAAATGAAAAACCTGACTTTATATCTCTTTCCGCACAATGGGTCACCTCAGTACCTTACGCCAATTTTAAAACCACAAGATCACATAAATAAAAAACCTGACTTTATACCTCTTTCCACACAATGGGTCACATATTTAGAGCAACCATGTGCACTTAATGAAAACTGTGTGTACAGAAGGATGGATGTCATAATCAACACTTGACCTATAGGCTGTATATCTGTCATACAATATTGTGTTGATTGCCCAAGTCTGATTTAGGGCTTTGGTAAAATCTTTTGTATAAGGTAAATAATTTCAGTTATGAAAAATATTTAGAAGATGATGTAACTAATGACTGATCAGTAAGTAATAACTTTGTGCAATAAGAACAGGTAGGAACTTCAAAAAAATAGTACAGTAGAATAGAATTGGAACAGATAGTGAAACAGACAGAGCAGTTGAAGTTGGCATCAAAGTAAAGTAAAGTAGGGGAGAGTTGAAAAGGTTATAAGTTAAAAAGGAAGAGTGAGTGGAAGTATTCAAGAAGAGAACTAAAAGAGCTCTTGTAGCGTTTGAGATTGATAGACTGTTTTTGTTTCATGTGGACTTAGAAGGGTAAGCATTGTTACGAATACAACACAGTCTCTTTTATTGGACTAATTTAATCTAGAATAATCCAATCAGTGGCTGGAGAATGAAGTAAAGAAATTAGAACTCGTATTTCTGGTTATTGGACACTGATATCTGCCCTCAGATATAATTTTTGGACTCATTGAGAAAGACCGGAAGAAAATGACGACTACAATAAGTCCAGATGAATATCGTGAGGTGTTCAAAATTTACGGCACAGTGAAAGTGATTGGACAAACCTGGGAATCACTGAAGTGGAAAGAATAATCACATGTTTATTTGAAATTAGCTAGTCAACTTCATTTCAAGATTTCACAGTGTAAGAAAATTGTACTCATTAGCACGGAAAGAGGCAATTTTGTAGTTAAAAGTGAGGTAGGCTACTATTTGAACACAGGTATTGAGCACAAGATCACAAAGGCAGGACAGGCAAGTCTAATGTTAATGAGTCATTTACCTGTTGACATTGGCATGAATGTAAACCCACAGAAACTTAAAGATGCTGACAAATTACTAGGTAAGCACTTTGGAAACGAGTGAAAATTAATCACCTCCCTTAAATGGCATGTCGAAGCCATTAATAATAACAGTTGTAGTGAAAATGTTCAAACTGTTAATGATTATGAATGTGATTGTTTTGAAGACCTGTGTGAGGACTAGAGTTTCTTTGCTCAGAAATACAGTGAAGCAAGAACTGAAATGAATCTTAAAATTGTTAACAAATTATAAGTATAACCTTATTTCTCTCATATTTTTATTATACTTCTTTTAAACAGATGTTTACTTTCGTGTCATCCTGCAACTTTGTTGCAAAATATTGGGATAGTTTGTTTCAAAAGTGGTCAATTACAGGGATGTTTGTATCAAAAATGGACAAAAGCCAATCTTAGTTTCAAAAATGGACATCGTCATATTTGAAAGTGTTTTACATTGTCTTAGAATGAAATTCTTAAGTGTTGACCATGGTTTTCTTGTTCATAGAGCTGGCAATATGCCACACAAAAATTTTCACACTCATTTCAGGAGGTTAACATAAAGAAACAAAAATGTGGCTATACTGAAAAATTAACAAAATGGCTTTTGTCCATGTTTGATACTAGGCACCTCAAACACTGTAGATCCACATTTAATATTCTCCTTGGACGAGGCCTGGTTCTACCTCCATGGTTGTGTATGTACACAAAACAGTTGTTACTGGAGTACTGTTAAACCCAGCTTTGTGCATGAAGTGCCCCTTCATGATGCAAAAATTGGTGTATGGTGTGCCATCAGTAGTGAAAGAATCATAGGGCCATCATGCAAATACCATACTAACCCTGTTTTTCAGAGAATTAACCAACAGGGGGCATGATTTTAGCATTTTTTTCAACAGATCTCTGCCTCTGCTCACACTGCAAATATTTCCATGAGCGAACTTCACAATGTGTTTCTACAGAATCAAGTTATTAGTAGGGATTTATGGCTCTCCTTGGTCCCCCATTTTATCTGGCTGTGATTATTATTTCTGGGGTAATTTAATAATCCTCTATACAAGACGAACCCGCATACCATACAAGAAATGAAATATAATATTTGTCTGGAAATTGCCAGGATTGCGATGGGATAGGAAAAGGCTAGGAGTGGGAAGAAAGTGGCCGTGGTCTGGTGTGAAAATGGGAAACCACGGAAAACCATCTTCATGGCTACAGACAGTGGAGTTCAAACCCACTGTTTCCCGAATGCAAGCTCATAGCTGCGCACCCCTAACCGCACGGCCAACTCGCTCAGTGTGTGGAGAATGAAGGCAAGCAGTTTATAATTTGGTAAGTAATGAACTTCTTAAAATTGTTTGTGTTACTGTTGTATGGTTTACCATCCCACTGCTGACCTCAACCCGCACATGGCAAATGAGCGTGCGCTTGTCCACAGTAAAAACTCAGCGCTTGGAGTAAAGCATATTTGATCACCCTGTGCTAGAAGCCAAGCGTAATGTATAGCTTGCTTGTTGGATAGCGAGACTTGATAAATGCTAACAACTAAATAGAATCTGTTATCTGATTTTCAATAAATTTATTTTATAGTAGTGTTCTTGGAATCTTATAATAGACTTATTGATAAGAAACTTTTAACATTGTCCGCATTTATTAGACCTACAGTGTTCAGTAGCTACATGTTACCATCTTGTGTATCTACAGTTAATATAAAGCTATATTTTAGAGGGCAAAGATGACATTATTTACACCCTGATTTGTAAAATTTGATGATGCTGATAATATTCTGATTTGTATTTTATTTTCAGTTGAATCTCTACCATTTGGTGGTGTGGGCCACAGTGGAATTGGAGCATATAACGGATATTATTCTTTTGATACCTTCACACATAAGAAGAGCTGTTTGGTTAAAGATTTCAGTGTCTTGGGTGAAAAGCTAGGATCGTAAGTTTTTAATTTAATACTTTAGTCCGCTTATACACTGACTGGCAAAAAACAAAAGGGGGAACACTTTAATTTCTTATGTAAGATCTCCTCCTCTGCGAACTATGTGACCTTGCCGCGGTGGGGAGGCTTGCGTGTCTCAATGATGCAGATAGCCGAGCCGCAGGTGCAACCATATCGGATGGGTATCTGTTGAGAGACCAGACTAACGAATGGTTCATCGAAAGGAGGGTAGCAGTCTTTCGGTAGTTGCAAGGGCGGCAGTCTAGATGATTGACTGATACGGCCTTGTAATAATACTCAACATGGCTTAGCTGTGTTGATACTGCTACACGGCTGAAAGCAACGGGAAACTACAGCCGTAACTACCTCCCGAGGACATGCAGCTCTCTCTGTATGAATGATGTACTGATGATGGCTTCCTCCCGAGTAAAATATTCCGGAGGTAAACTAGTCGCCCATTCGGATCTCCGGGTGGGGACTACACGAGAGGGGGCGACATTCTGGATACTAACATTCTGCGAGTCGGAGCGTGGAATGTTAGAAGTTTGAATCGTTGTGGTAGGTTAGAGAATATGAAAAGGGAGATGGATAGACTAAAGTTAGATGTAGGTGGTATAATTGAAGTACGTTGGCAGGAAGAACAAGATTTTTGGTGAGGCGACTACCGAATTATCAACACAAAATCAAACAGGGGAAATGCAGGAGTTGGTTTAATAGTGAATAAGAAAATAGGGCAGCGGGTAAGCTACTATGACCAGCATAGTGAAAGAATTATTGTCATCAAGATACGACACCAAGCCAATGCCCACCACAATAGTGCAGGTCTATATGCCTACTAGTTCAGCGGATGATGAAGAAATCGAAAGAATATATGAGGAGATAGAAGATTTAATACAATATGTAAAAGGTGACGAGAATCTAATTGTGATGGGAGACTGGAATGCAGTGGTAGGCCAAGGAAGAGAAGGTAGTACAGTAGGAGAATTTGGATTGGGACAAAGGAACAAAAGAGGAAGTCGACTGGTTGAATTCTGCACTGATCATAATTTAGTCCTTGCTAATACTTGGTTCAAACACCACAAACGACGGCTGTATACGTGGATGAGACCTGGAGACACTGGAAGGTATCAAATAGACTTCATTATGATTAGGCAGAGATTCAGAAACCAGATGTTGGATTGCAAAACTTTCCCAGGAGCAGACGTGGACTCTGACCACAACTTGTTGGTTATGAAATGCCATCTGAAGTTGAAGAAATTGAAGAAAGGAAAAAATGCAAAAAGATGGGATCTAGACAAGTTGAAAGAAAAGAGTGTGAGGGATTGTTTCAAGGAACATATTGCACAAGGGCTAAATGAAAAGGCTGAAGGAAACACTATAGAGGAAGAGTAGAGAGTCATGAAAAATGAAGTCAGTAGGGCTGCTGAAGAAATGTTAGGAAGGAAGAAAAGATCAACTAAGAATCAGTGGATAACTCAGGATATACTAGACCTGATTGATGAACGACGAAAATACAAGAATGCTAGAAATGAAGAGGGCAGAAAAGAATACAGGCAATTAAAGAATCAAGTGGATAGAAAGTGCAAGGTAGCTAAGGAAGAATGGCTGAAGGAGAAGTGCAAGGATGTCGAAGGCTGTATGGTCCTGGGAAAGGTAGATGCTGCATACAGGAAAATCAAGGAAACCTTTGGAGAAAGAATATCTAGGTGTATGAATATTAAGAGTTCAGATGGAAAGCTACTTCTAGGGAAAGAAGACAAAGCAGAAAGATGGCAGGAGCATATACAACAGTTGTATCAAGGTAAAGATGTAGATAATTTGGTTCTGGAACATGAAGAGGCTGTTCATGCTGATGAAATGGGAGACCCAATTTTGAGGTCAGAGTTTGACAGAGCTGTGAGTGACCTAAATAGGAACAAGGCACCTGGAATTGATGACATTCCCTCTGAATTACTGACTGCCTTAGGAGAAACCAGCATGGCAAGGTTATTTCATTTAGTGTGCAAGATGTATGAGACAGGAGAAGTCCCATCCGATTTTCGGCAAAATGTTGTTATACCTATTCCCAAGAAAGCCGGTGCTGACAGGTGTGAAAACTACTGCACCATTAGTTTAGTATATCATGCCTGCAAAATTTTAACACGTATTATTTACAGAAGAATGGAAAAACAAGTTGAAGCTGAGTTGGGAGAAGATCAGTTTGGCTTCAGAAGAAATGTAGGAACATGTGAAGCAATCCTGACTTTACGTCTGATCTTAGAGGATTGAATCAAGAAGGACAAGCCCACGTACATGGCATTCGTAGATCTAGAAAAGGCATTCGATAATGTTGATTGGACCAAGCTATTTATGATTCTGAAGATGATAGGGATCAGATACCGAGAACAAAGAATTATCTACAATTTGTATAAAAATCAGTCTGCAGTGATAAGAATCGAGGGCTTTGAAAAAGAAGCAGCAATCCAGAAAGGAGTGAGGCAAGGCTGCAGTTTGTCCCCTCTCCTTTTCAATGTTTACATAGAACAGGCAGTAAAGTAAATCAAAGAGAAATTTGGAAAGGGAATCACAGTCCAAGGAGAGGAAATCAAAACCATGAGATTTGTCGATGATATTGTTATTTTATCTGAGACTGCAGAAGATCTCGAGAAGTTGCTGAATGGTATGGATGAAATCTTGGGTAAGGAGTACAAGATGAAAATAAATAAGTCCAAAACCAAAGTAATGGAGTGCAGTCGAATGAAGGCAGGTGATGTAGGAAATATTAGATTGGGAAATGAAGTCTTAAAGGAAGTAGATGAATATTGTTACTTGGGTAGTAAAATAACTAACGATGGCAGAAGTAAGGAGGACATAAAATGCAGACTACCACAAGCAAGGAAGAGCTTTCTTAAGAAAAGAAATTTGCTCACTTCAAACATTGATATCGGAATTAGAAAGATGTTTTTGAAGACTTTCGTGTGGAGCGTGGCATTGTATGGAAGTGAAACATGGACGATAACTAGCTCAGAAAGAAAGAGAATAGAAGCTTTTGAAATGTGGTGTTACAGAAGAATGCTGAAGGTGAGATGGATAGATCGAATCACGAATGAAGAGATACTGAATCGAATTGGTGAGAGGAGATCGATTTGGGTAAATTTTACAAGAAGAAGGGATAGAATGATAGGACACATCTTAAGACACCCAGGACTTGTTCAGTTGGTTTTTGAAGGAAGTGTAGGTGGTAAGAATGGTAGGGGCAGATTAGAGCAGATGTAGGATGCAATAGTTACGTAGAAATGAAAAGGTTAGCACAGGATAGGTTGGCATGGAAGGCTGCATCAAACCAGTCTATGGACTGATGACTCAAACAACAACATGTAAGATCTTAATTTATTCCACTAAAATATAAAGGTTTTCCAACATTCATTTAAATTTTAAAAAGCTAGATGTTTGGCTGCAAAAAATACCAAAATATGTTGTACAACTTGCATTAACTCACAGTTTTCCTTACATTTGCAGTTGTAGAAATTTTTCAGTAAGTTTTCTTTTCAGTTGATTTTTGTCAGTTGTTATTAAATTTATAGCCAAACAAAACAAAATTTTTGTACTGCACTTCTTGAGACACTGGTCACTAAAAATGGGTATTTCTACCCCCTAGCTTCTATGACGGCCTGTAAACACTTAGGCATATTGTTCAAAGTTGTTGGATGGCCCCTGCTAGGATGAGATCGCAGTTGCCCAGCATTGATGCTCTCATTTGTTTCAAGGTGTTAAACAGCTAGTTTTTTGTAAGATTTGAATGAAGATTGAAAAACCGAATACATTTCAGAATAAAAATCATTATTGTTCGTATTGAAGATACTGAATGTAGGATGCTAAATGGATGCTAATAGGTGACAAAATAAACCATTTAGCATCCTACATACATTTCAGAAGAATAAATTAAGCTTTTACATAAGAAACTAGTGTTGTACTTTTTTTTTTGCTGGTCTGTGTAGTTATCCTTATAGATTATAGCTTTTATTTACTTCAAAATGCAGTTCCTCAACGAGGTATTTGGTATTCTGTCTAAAGAGTAGGCTCTGTTTACATAATATACGAAGGTCGATCAAATATAAACAGGATTTTTGTTCCTGGACATCAACAGTTGGTAGGACTGGCCCCGCATTTCTGCTATCTTAGGGAGGACCGTTAGGAGTGGGGAGAGCGTGCTGTTAGATATTTGCCGCCGTTTTGTCACTAACGCTCACGATGTCAGAGCAGCAGGTGCACCCCTACACTGCGCTGCGCATAATTATAAAATTTCTTGCTCGTGAAGGAGTTAGAGCGGCAAAAATTTGCCAGAGATTGACTACACAGTTTAGTGATCAAACATTGTCAAGGATGTGTGTGTTTGCTTGGCATAAAAAATTCAAAGAAGGACAAGAACATGTGGAAAATCAGCAACACGATCACCGTCCTTGGATCAGCATTACAGACGAAAACATTTGTGTGGTTAAAGACATTATTGACAACTATCGACGGGTGACAGTATCAGAAATTGCAGAACAAGCCTGAATCAGTTATGGAAGATGTCAAGCAATCATCACAAATAACCTACAGTTCCATAAAGTGTGTTCCAGATGGGTCCCTCGCCTTTTGACCAAAAATCTGAAGTTGAGACATTTGGAGGTCTGTCAGAGGCTTACAGCAAGGTTTGCGGAAGAAGGTGATACATTTTGAATCGGATCGTCACCTGCGATGAAACATGGGTCCACTACTACACTCCCAAATCCAAACAAGCCAGTAAGAAGTGGCGGAGGAAAGGGGAGGCAGCACCAGTGAAAGCCAAGACTCGACTGTCAGCTGGCAAGTTTCTTGCAACCATTTTTTTTTTGATTGTCGAGGGATTTTGCTGATTGATTCTTTTGCATGATCGTCGCACAATCAATGCTGCTTACTATTGCGAGCTGTTGAACAAGGCGAGGGTTGCATACCGCTGCAAAAGACGAGACTAACCGATTTAACAGGTTATGCTCTTCCACGACAATGCGCGGCATCATACTGCAACTCGAACTGTCTCCAAGCTACAGGAAATGCATTTGTTTGGACTGCTTAAAGTGGCTCTAGGAGGGCAACGATTTGAAGATGACGAGAGTGTGGAAGACTTCGTGTGCAACTGGCTGGTGACACGACCCTATTCTTTTTATGATGAGGGCATCAAAAAGCTGCCCATATGCTGGGACAAATGCTTTTCCAAAGCAGGAAACTATGTGGAAAAGTAAATTGTAATTTCCTTGTGATTTTCAATAAATGAATTTCAATAAAAAATATAGTGCAAGTAAAAAATAAGCCCAAAAGCCTATACAGATCATGTGTAAATAAAATCCTGTTTATATTTGATCCCCATCGTATATATATATATATTTTTGTAGTAAAATATATTTTTCAACACAGAAGTTTAAATTGTCATAGATTAACTAAAAGAGACATGTATTCAAACATTTTAACTTACAGTGCTCTTTTCCTTTGTAACTACTGCATACTTTCGTCATCTTGGTTTTGTCTGTGATAAATGTTAGTAGCAGAATACTGAGCTTAAATTTTAGCAAAGGAATATTGTGCATTGTAAGGATACTTACTATTGCTCTTGATATTCATTTATTTTCCTTTCAGGAGCAGGTATCCTCCTTACACCGAGAAGAAGACTAATTTCCTTACCATGCTGCTACTAAAGAGAAAAGGGTTGGGTTTAAGTAGGACCTATCTTACTCATACCCTGATATTCACTCTTGGTATTCTTGCTACCTTGGGCTTCCGTACCTTCTTGAAGGTAAATTTTCTCTACAGTTACAAATAGCTATAAAATGTTAGGACTTGTACAAAAGTTAAACAGTGATAATGGAGTGCATAACCATAGCTCGCTACGATGTTCTTTAAGCCTTAGCATCATGCCTGCTCGCTTGTTATAGGTATAAGTTTCAGATTTCTCCATTTGGCGCTGATAGCTGACTCCTGAATATTAACTTCAGCATGTCGTGTCTTGAAGCAGCAACTTCACACGCAGAACTTCGCGGCTTAAGAGTTTGCATTTTATTTCAGTTTTTTGAACACTTCCGTTGTTGCTCAAATTATAGGCCATATATCAAAATTTGTAGTAAAAATGTACATACCTGCCAAATTTCCAGATTTTTGACAGTTTTTCCCACTCCCTATTATTCTATTATTTCTCCCGATTTTAGCTTATTTTTTGGTGAACTTCAAACATTTGCTTTCAAATCCTGCCATTTCAGCTTTGTACGCCAGTGGCCAGGAGTTCTTCGCTCACTGCCACTTTCAAATGAAATATGGACGTTTATTAATACCAGAAATGTGCGCGAATGTGCGATGTTTATTGAAACCTGTTATCGCGACGGGTATATCGATTGTCGATCTCTCGTTCTCGCGTGCTATGTTCAGTGTTCGTTCTCTAGTCTATTCTAGAGACTAGTCACTAGATTTGAAGTTTTTTAAAAAAAATAATTGTGACAGAATTTCAAAGATAGCAACTAGTGACTTATCTAGAGATTTTAGGAGCCATTTGGAGACAATTCTGGCGAATTTTAATTCATCACTGGATAAAAGTAGCATTGCGCTTCGCATGATCGCGCGGGCGTGTGATGCATTTGCTAAGTAATGGCATCTAAGTGCATGACTGATTCACACGTGTGAAGCGTGAGTTCATACAATTTTTGGAAGGTTTATCAGAGACCGTTCATCTCACTCACATTCTACCTATATATAATTTTTAGTCTTGTAGCCCCATATAGCAACAGTTGAGTTTTGAGACAATAAGTGTTATAATATATACCATAACACTTCTGTATTGCGCAAGACGTGTAGAATAAGCAGTTTTGACCAATTGTATCTCCTGATTTTTCCTGATTTTCATATCAAAATCTCCTGTTTTTTGGTTTTGTAAAGTTGGCAGGTATGAATATATTTCTCACTCAAAAAGTCGACGAGCTTCACTGTATTTGTAGCCTGAATGTTGTACAAACTTCTTATTGTGTTCCCGTTATATCTTTCTCTCCATCAAAAATGGTTCTTTCAAGCAACTGTAACTTTAGATTCTTAACAACCGAGTGAGTTAGGTGTGTGTTTTGTGTCACATAGCCGTGAGCTTGCATTTGGGAGACTGTGGGTTCGAGCCCCACTATCACCAGCCATAAGATGGTTTTCTGTGGTTTCCCATTTCCACACTAGGCAAATGCTGGGTTTGTACCTTAATTAAGGCCACGGTTGTTTCCTTCCCAGTGTTAGCCCTGTCCTTTCCCATCAATGCCATAAAACCTGTTTGTGTCAGAGGGACGTAAAACAAATAGTAACCCAAAAAAATAAAACTCAAGGATATGATATGGGTCACAGAGGTGCCAACTATTATGGATTATCCATAATTATTAAGGATTTCACCTCACGATTACGACATTACGGTCAAAGGGGATATTATTACGAAAAAGCGACAATATCCCCAAAAAATAATTTTCTACAGGGAAAAAAAAGGAAATCAGGAAAAATCAATCCTTTCGATCATTACTGCTCAACCCTCTTCGTTTCAGTGCTTGTGAGTTGGCAATGATACTTCAGTCGTCACTTCCGTTTGCTACCCATGAGCGTTGAAAATTCATTGTGATTGAAAGAGCTCTTCTCCATTATAAAACCTTAGGTAATATTGTATTTGCAGTATTAAGTGTATCCGATAGTAACTCTCCCACAGAAAGGGTTTTCGTTGTTGAAAGAAAAAATTGGACAGAATTCAGATGTACGTTGAGCACATCTACACTGGAAACTCTTATGGTTCAGAAGGCAGAAATTCCATCACAGAGGGAAGGATGCTTTAAGAAAATCCACACTGAAAAGCAGCTGCTGGGTGCAAAACAAGCTACAAAAATGTTTTATAACAGAACTAACTGGTAATGTGCAAATTTTGTTGGGTTATATGAAATACTTCAGAGTAGATTGCTGTTGGAAATGACAAAGGGGATATCATTATCAAGAAGGTAGGAGATACACTTTGGATTTGACTAAAAATTTTCCAGGTGGGCAGGGGGTGTGTGTAGGGGATTACTGAAAACTTACTTCAAATGTTGGCACCTCTGCTGTCGGAAAGGACAAAGGGGATGTCATTATCAGAAAGGTAGGAGATATACTTTGGATTTGACTCAAAATTTTCTGGTGGGGGAGATTACTGAAAACTCACTTCAAAGGTTGGCACCTCTGGGGTCATAGGATAAAACTAGCGGCTGACTTGAACTTTCTGCATGAGGTACTATGCTCTTCATTTGCTTGCCTGTAGAAAATTATTTCATCATAGCTACCTGTTCATTGGTCTTACGGTTATCAGTTACGACGTGAAGTACAAAGAAACCACATCCTTCAACTTCTTTGATGACATGCTTGGTCAAGGTGTGAAGTTAACCTGATAATTTTTTCATAATGAAATATGCTATAGGTAGTCTGTATTTAGTAACCAGATCACAAATTAGGAAGCACAATAATCTGTTCACTAAAACTGGTCAGTTTTTACTCAGTGATGTGCCTTCTTGAATGTCTACATCGGAAGCTGGAATTCTTTAGTGCCTGAATGTGGCTTGAATTGTCGTCTTATCCAAAAAATAAGTCAGTTTTAGCACCATACAGGAGCTGCTGTTTGATTGACATTTCATCAGTAACTAGACTGCATAATGATTTGGTCTTATTAAGATTTTCAGCTTCTGCCGTGAGCTTAGCTCTAATTAGAGGCATAACTCCTGTTTCAAGACAGGTATTTCCTACAAAACGAGACAGAGTTCTTTTTCTCGGCAGTTTAATGATATAGTCTCTTGTGAGTTTAATCCTTTGGCGAGCAATAATGCCATAGCATGCACTATTTCAATGAAATTTGTGACCCTCTTGCTGTTAATATTCTCAAATTCAGTATTTCATCCAATAAAAATGAATGGTTGGAATTTTTGCTACAGTCTTCCAAAAGTAAGAACTCAACAATTTTGTGGTACTCATTATCTTCAAAATACAGTAGAAGTTCGTTATAGCGAGAATTCATAAGGGCAAAAAATTTACTCGTTATAGCGGATTGTCGTTATATCCGATTGTTGTATAAAATTTGGAAAATCCCCCATGAACATTCAAATCGGTATGAAACGGCAATCACTTTGTTCAAAACTTGCGTTTTCGCAGATGATATCCACACTACGGCTTACTTGTTTATTTTTCGTAATCCAATACTACGTGAAAGTGTATGTTTAATTTCGTTCTGAAAAAAATATAGTACCGTATTTCTCCGAACCCAAGATGAACCCCACTTTTTCCTTCAAAAAATTTAAATAAGGCTCAAAAAGAACTTTGTAAAATCATACGAATGCCTTGTTGTACAGTAGGCCTGCGCATTTTTAGACTATTTTTAGACGCGAACATTTGATTTTCGTCATGCCGTATTTCTTTCTTTTTACGGCTGCACAATTATTCTTTATTTCCGCGGGTTTAAGGACCATTAACTTAACATTGGCATCATAAAACCGAAGAGAACCCGTTGAAAATTTGCCGGCAATACCTATTCCGAATTCTCCGAATCCAAGATGAACCCCACTTTTTCCTTCAAAAAATACGCATGTAGAGAAATAACCTCCTCGCAAAAAGTTACACGTAAACAGCATTTCCGAAATTTAACTAGATGCGAGAGGATATGAAATATCCTCTGAAATCAGTGATGTACTCTGCCATATCTTGAGGTGTATCACATTCTTACTTGTACTCTGCCATATCTTGAGGTGTATCACATTCCTACTTACTTCCGTACATAACATTAAAATTAAGATATCGTTTACTTCAGTCTTTATTTTTAATGACTTAACAACTGCTATCATCCACATTATTTACGCATCTACAATACGACGATCCATCAGGAAATTATTCTTGCTGTCTATAAAACTCTTACTTTTAGTCAGCGTCAGATATAACCGGCTACCGCTACAAGCACGTCTCGCTTGCCGGGTTCGGCCAAATTCAGCAGGTAGCGATGTATAGGCCTAATCGCGGACGTTGAAAGTCAACAAACAAGTTTATTGCGCCACGGTATGGAAATTCCGCCCTGGCGTTTTTCGTGCACATATATCACAATTTTAATCTTAGACTTTTTAAAGCATCCTTGCTGCGGACCACTGAATGCATTTTTTGTACAGTACGCATTTTTTTTAGCACTTTTGTCTTCACGCTAACGCCAAATATTGGCTTTAGTTAGGTCTATGCCGTATTTTCTTGCGGCTGCACAATTATTCTACATTTCCAAGTGTTTAATAACCATTAACTTAAAATTGGCATCATAATATCGACTAGAACCCGTTGAATATTTGCCGGCAATACCCTTTCCACGTATCTTTACAATACGACTAACCATCACGAAAATATTCCTGCTGTCTATAAAACTTAATTTTACTAAGCGTCAAGTACAATAGAAGCGTTATAACTCTGCCACTGAGTAGCCATTTCTTTTCTAAGAATTCGAAGGGTCGCATGTTTTGATGCCATTCTGCAGATTTGAGAAAAACACAGGCACTGTACAACCGGTTGTCGTGGCTAGCGATGCATAGTAAAGAGGCGGTCGTTTATTGTCAACGAGTTCTGTGCGCGTGTGAAAAGAAGCGTGGTTACCGCGGTAGTTGCCAGTGGTATCCATTAACTTTCTGTTAGGCCGCGAATGCAACAACCCTTGAGTTTTCGCATGGAATTCTGAGGGATAAAAAAGTCTTGGATTCGGAGAAATACGGTATCACTCCAGAGACTTCTGTGGCAAACACCTCAGCTTTCTTCTTCAACTGTGTCACCTAACCTAACCGTATGTATCACGAAAACGTGTTTGAAACGCATGTAGAGAAATAACCTCCTCGCAAAAAATTTACATGTAAATAGCATTCCCGAAATTTAACTAGACGCGAGAAGATATGAAATATTAATTGAAATCAGTGATGTACTCTGCCATATCTTGAGGTGTATCACATTCTTAACAGTAGTTATTTCCGTATATAACATTAAAATTAAGATATAATTTACTTCAATCTTTATTTTTAACGAGTCAACAACTGCTATCGGCCATGTTATTTACACAATTATTACGAAAACCTGTTATCCTCTTTTATTTCGAATTTTCTTTAGAGAACAGCAGTCGAAGGGTATTACTAATCAACTCCAACATTGCCTTTGAATGTCAACGAGAGAGCTCGCAAATGCACAAAGTGAAAAAACTATACCGTACCGAAGATGATCGATCGCATTTTGTTGCAGATGTTCCAGCTTTCTTATTCAAACAGCGTCACGTATCCTAACTTAACCATACTATACGTATGATGAAAACACACTTCAAGTGCCAGTAGAGAAATGATAACCTCGCTATAAATTTTCATAACAGCCTTTCCGTAATTTAACCAGACGCGACAAAATATAAACTAACCTCTGAAATCAATTAAGCACTCTGCCATATCTCAAGGTGTATTCCATTCTTACTTAATTGCAGTATTTAGCCTCAAAATTAAGTGGTTGTTTAGTCAGCCTTAATTTTTAACAAGTTAACAACCGTTATCGGACACGTTATTTACGCATTTATTACGTAAACGTGTTATTCTCTTTCATTTCGAATTTTATTTAGAGAACAGCAGTCGAAGGGTATTACTTATCAACTCCAACATCGCCTTCGAATGACGACGAGAGAACTTGCTAGTGCACATAGCGAAGACACGATGTGCCGAAAGTAATCGATCGCATGCAATATCATTGCTGGGCTGCATAAATATCGGTAACGGAAAAAATTGGGTGCGCTTAATTGCTCGTAATAACGGATGCGTCAGTGATATGGTTCTCGCTGTAACCGAAGGACGATACACAGTTTAATATAAGAATCTTGAAGGGACAGAAAAAAAGTCGTCGCTATGACAGAGTTCTCGTTATATGCCGTACTTGCTATATCGGACTTCTACTGTACTCACACTTTATAGCTGATTCCTCGCGCTTTCTTAAAATGTCTCTGAGCTTGTTATTGGCCTGCTACAGTTTACACCTTAAGGCACCATTTTCCCTTTGTAATTTCTGTGACATCAAAATGGAAGCTCCCCCGTCTGCACAGCAACTGAATTGAAGTTCGGTTGGTCATTCCCTTTTAGGATTGCTTCATCATTTAGTGAACAAGAAGTAGGCTTGTAATTATTCTTGGGCAGACTACGCTTTTGTTTTCCGTTTCTTGCCAGCACATTTGGTTTAGTTAATTCCCATCTTGGTGTTGCAGTCGCTTTTTGGGGTAAATAGTTTGGGAAAATACTTGGCACACTACCTGTTTTCTGAAAAATATTCACTAAAATCTAAAAATGACTTACACTTCATGTTAGGGTCAAACTTATCTCGTGAAAACACTTTTAGCCATTTACTTTTAAATTAGGACAAGCTGTGTTTTAGCATTATAAGTTGTTATTATTAAGATGATAGGTTCTTCAGCTGAAGATGTCCCACTAAAAGGGTCGAAACCGGTACTGACATATTAGCATGTTCTAAGTACTTCATAATATAATAAATGTATTGATTAGATGGAAAGTTCCTGTCTTTATATTTGCGATTACTTTCACCATTAATACAGACAATGAAGTTAATAGATTATAACATTTATAATATATGGTAGCCACTTTAAATACAGATACCTGCCAGAAAAACTTGTTCATTTTGGCATCAGACAGAGCTGCTGTTTGATAGACATTTCATTGAATGGTCTATTTAAAAAAAAAATTGTAATTATTTAGCTTACCTTCAAAAGTAGAGGGAATATAGATTTTAAAACAGAAAGTCTCAAGTCTCGACAATTCTGTTTTTCGAACGCACAATCGACTGCAGTAAACATCAAATACATTGGCGCACACTGTCAGGAGGGCACGGCTATCAGAGCTCCTTGCAACAAGAAACAGAACAAATCTCATTCGCTAGCTCTTATAAGATTTGGCAAACTGTTGAGGCTGAAAGGACATCACAGCGGGCTATGGAATACCTAAGTACTGTAATGATAACTTGCAGGCCTCATGGTTTGGAGATATGAGCCTGCTTACTCAGAGGACTTGGGTTTAACTCCTAGTCTGTTCAGGGATTTTTACCCAGATCTGAGGATTGGTTAAAAATCCACTACTTTCTGATGTTGGGATAGCGGACCCGGTCTAGAAAACCAAGAATAACGGCTGAGATGATTTGGTGTGCTAACATCGCACAACCTCATAATCTGCAGGACCACAGGCTGAGCAGCGGTCACCTAGTAGGCCAAGGCCTATCTGGGCTGTAATACCATTTTGTTTGTTCTTTTTGTTTGTTTATAATAAAAATAATAATAGTAATAATTGTATGGCCCCAGTTACCATGTAAGGGCATTTCAATTTGACACCTTTTGGGCTGCCAGTGTATCAAATTTGACATTCTGTTTTACTCTGTCAGAGTAAACCAAATCTCTGTTGGATGATCAATGACTGAGTTTTTGTAATTTTATCAGGTGAACACTAGGTGTGTCACCAGAGATCTTCTACATACCAACATCGTATAACATAAAGTATCGAATGGATTCTTTGCTACTCTTCAAAACTCTGACTAGGTCTGCCAGGTTTGAATGCACGATCTAGGAATCTGGAGGTTGACGCTACCACTGATCCACTGAATCCATTGGAATGTGTTTATAGTCAAACCATTGATGATTAGTGTGCTGTGGGTGTAACATCTCCGTCTATTTGTTTTGTGTGCCGTTTCTACAGTATCCATCTCTGATAAGCACTTTTGTGACATTCTAAAAGTTTTTCCTCCGATGGTTAGATGGCTCTGCCATCTGGTTATTAGCGCACTCTTGGAGTCAAAACCCATTACTTGTCATTGAGAATATTTATACTTTTATGTTGTTCATATTTACTTTTCAAAAGTTGTCAAATCTACTTCTATTCTATGTGCCTATCACTTGCTAGAATGTAAAATAATTCACCAATTATACCCGTTTGAGATTATCCAATCCGTACTCTGGATGTAAAACATTTAGAATATTCTGCCATCTGCCTATATAAGCAGTGAATATTTTGGTCTCCTGGTCTGATATTGTTGCGGTGATTGTGTGTGCGTCTTGACAGAGGATAGAGAGGGTCTCCCTCGGGAGATAGGAGGTGGGCCTGAGGAAATTTCAACTAACAGTGTATGGCAGAACAACATAACTGAATGTTTTATGCTGCGTGTGAAATATAGGGAAGATTTTAGCAGTTTTCATTAGAATGTAATAGTTAGGGTTTCCGTTCTGATTTCATTGTAATGTAGGCTCTTGTGGGCAGTCTTAAGACTTAAGGGAGCAAGAGTGGTTACCCTCGTAATTCTCCCCTTCTAATTTGAATTGGGTGATGGAAGATTTTCTTTACTTATCTAAATTTGACTTGCTGTTTAGGCTTTTATGTTCTCCAACTTAGTCACCCGGTAGCATGGGCTTAATCTCTGTTTCTTTGCTTTAAGCCCACTTGGGATTTTTTTGATAATCGTAAACTTTCGGGATTGCTTGATTTTCCGCCTCCTTTTGATTTTGTTATCGGCAAATTGTAATACTAGCTTTTCTCATGTTTTGTGGCCAAGTAGTATAGGCCTTATGGCTCCTTATGTGCTTTTTTATGAGGATGACCTTGCTATTAAGCAAACTATTAGGTACTGCTTTGAAATAACTGATTGGTCTTACTAAGGTGACCTCGAAAATTATTTCTATAGTCCACGATGGGGCAAATTTAGTAAACCCATGTTGTGTGTTTTACCGGATTGTGACCTGTGAATTGTAAATCTCCTTTGAGATGTGATCTCTTTTTCTGATACGAAACTTCTTAACTATTGAGGCTAGCCATCGTTTGAAATTTAACTTCAAGCCTTGCAAAACTGACTATGTTTGAAATGGGAGTTTCTTCCCCTACTGATTATGCCTTTTAAAGTCTACTGTGCTCACTCCTGTACTTGTTCTAGAGTTATCGAGCTCTTTTGTTGTGTATTTGGAGCTGAAGAGCTCTATATATGTCAAATTGTAATTTTCAAAATTGTAAATATTTACTGAGCACCAATGCTCTTCTGGTTATTGTTTAAGATTTCGGCTATCTCTTATATCTTGTTAACTTGTAGTTGTTGTGTTAAATCTTTTAAACCATGAGAAAAGATAGAAATACAATTTTCTCATATTTGTTAGTGTAACTTATACTCTGTTTTGTGCACTATCCATCTATTCACCCCACACATTTCCTTACTTCTGCTGATCAAGGAAAACTCTGGAACAGTTAGGATTGTTATAGGGTTTCCGTGACTCACAGAGGAATAAGAAGCGCCTGGGATGAATGGCTGGACAGGGGATTACTTAAGAGCAACTTAAACTGTAACAAATTTGGAAATTTTATTTCTTTCCTTTCTTAAAATTCAGAGAGAGAAATTTAATAGTATAGCAAAAATTAGTTGAAAATATTAACAACGACCTCGTCGGCTACAACAATGCCTTGAGAAGTTCTAAATCAGGTACGAAATAATTTGGGAGAAACTCCCAGTTGTTAAATTACATACAAAAGAGCATCATTGCTCCTGACAGGTACAATATTGTGAAAGGGCATAGTTGCTCCAAACAGGTGCAATTTATAGGGTCTCAGCTACAAGATACAAGAGGCTAGCCTCAATCAGGCAATCAGTTGCTTTTGACACTCTTAGTTACATATGGCAACCCGTAGAATGACCCCACTTCAAAGTGTCCATACACGGTTGAGATCTATTACAAGGTTGCACATTTAGTTTAAGTACTGTTCCCAAAGGGAACTGAAATGTAGACATATTTACTCTAAGAACTATAAGAAATAAACAGGGATAATTACTCATACTACGAGGCCTTAAGAATAAAAAAAAGAAAAGGTTACACACAACAGGCCATTAACAAAAGGCAAGGAGGCGAAATACCAGCACTCCTTAAAGAACATTCTGGAAGAGACGAGAACCTAAGTGGGCTTAAGGCCCAAGGACACAGAGGCTAATCCCATACTAAAAAGGGTGACTAAAGGAGGGGAATTTAAAAGCCGAGGCAAGATTTCCAAACTTTCTATTCTATGTGCCTATCACTTGCTAGAATGTAAAATAATTCACCAATTATACCCGTTTGAGATTATCCAATCCGTACTCTGGATGTAAAACATTTAGAATATTCTGCCATCTGCCTATATAAGCGGTGAATATTTTGGTCTCCTGGTCTGATATTGTTGCGGTGATTGTGATTTTGTCAGCCATCTCAAGAGCTGAAGGGAAGACAACTGACGGTCACCACTCGTGCTCCCTTACATTAAATATTTCCCCAGTAGGGAATAGAAATAAGAGTCCGAAGACTGCACAGGTGGCCCTACATTTCAACTCCAGAAAGAAAAGATTACGTGTTAGATATTAAGAAAATGGCTGAAACCTTCCCCTTGAACTACCTGCAGGCACGATTACATGTTTAGGTAAATTCTGTCATTACCTTGTGGCACTAAATCTTCTTCAAGCTGGCCACGTCCAGCCCCCTAGCCCTCCCTGGCCTCCATCAAGTCGCAAACTCAAGAACTGGAACAATTCAGGCAAGACGGCCCTGAAGTACCCTCCTTAAATAGTTCTGTAGAGGAATGTTCCAGACTAATTTAAAATATAATATGCTGATAGGCTGAATTTCCATACACACCTCCAGGTTTGATTGGCTTGAGAATGTATTTACAAGCATTTGATAGGCAGGTTACAATAGAGAAGGAACCAACTGAAGCGTTGACAACCTCGGTACATTAACAAAACAATCCTCAGAAGAAGAAAAAATGTTTCCAACTACCCAAAACAAAATTTCTTCAGCAATTAGTTTTTAGTCCACCAGATATTAAAAAATAGATGGCAGAGCCATCACACCATCAAAGTTTTTGAAAGGTTTTTAAATGTTCTTGTTCACGGACATAGATGGCCATAGAGAAGGTGTGCAGTTCAAGTAGCTGGGGAAGGCGTACCGCTGTTACAAGGATAACTGTTCTCCATTTCACATTAATGTATACTTAACTCTGTTTGAAATAATGATAAATTATTTCTGTCTCTCTCCCTTTCTTTCTCTATCTATCTAAATACAGGATACGTTTAAATTGAGCCCTTCCACTTCAACTGATTATTGATGAACCAATAACACTTTGATGATAAGCGACCGCCTAGCCAAAGTGCCAACGTTTCGCCCCAGAAACCAGGAATGAGTTAGCTGGAAAATATATATGTCCAATAACAGACCATTTGTATTGGTATTATAAATTTACTAATTTGGGACAAATATTTCAGGTTCCCTATGGGAATCAACATCTACATCATCTGATGGCCAGGCATTGGCACTGCCAGTGGCTCCAAGTAGCCTACACAGTGGTCTCCACACTATGCACTCGCCATGCGTTTTGGTAGGTGTGCTATTTACCAACTAATGAGCCCAACTTAGCACACTGGGGCGAAATGCTGGCAACCAGGAATGAGTTAGCTGGAAAATTTATAATGTCCAATAACAGCCCATTTATATTGGTATTATTAAAATGCCTTCATGTCAGAAAAAATTGTATCGTGTTTCCATATCCCTGTTGGATAGTTTTTATTTGTATATTCAGTAGTACGTTTTCTTACTTAACACATTCATTTTTGTTGTCCCCTGCAGAAACGTCTTAACGAGGTTTTACTGTATATAGGTTTGGGACTGTGGGACTGGTTTCGATCTGAGTTGGGATCATCATCAGCCTTGTAAGTCAACCTAGAAATGAAATTGGTGTAGTACATAATAAGATGTATTTACATTGTGATGTTTACTGTTCGCCAACTTTGAACATGCTAGCATATCCAAAATATAGTAATACAAAATACAATGTTGAACTATCAGTTATGTTTGGCTATTAAACATGGAATGAAAATACATTGGTAATGTGTACAATTAGGGATGCTATTTGACAGTTAGATATAGTTAAATGCTGTTACATTGTTTGTGGGTCCCTCCAACATATCATAGAACTTTGATTTTCCATTTCTGTCGAAACATGAAATGTAACACTTAAAACACTATAACATACGTGTGAAAAGATATTAATGACAGAAAGAAATATTTTGTTCTACAAGAACATCCTTAGTTTCCATCAAATTATTTTTAACCATGTGTACTATATTTTTAACGTTGTGTAAACTTGTCAGTGATTGTGAATGGGTGATATTATGAAGAAATTATAAGATTGTTGGATGTCCATTAGTGACATTTTAACCAGTTCTAGTTTCAAGTCTGGTATCTCTAGTGCCCAAACCGGAACTGATTTCAGGTTACTAGCCTCAATTGTTTCTACCAGTGTGTGAGATATTGTATGGAACGAAGATGTGCCAATGAAATTCAAGAAGGTTTTATACTTATCCTATCACAAACCTGTACTGACCTATGCTTCAGCAGCCTGGACGTTGACTAAGTGGAACTAAAGTAAGATACAAGCAGCTGAAATGAGGTTCTTGAGGAGCATACAGAGAAAGACAAGACGAGATAGAATACGAAGTGAGGAAATAAGGAGAAATGTGGGAGTGTGTAAACTTCAAGAAGAGATTGATATAGCAAAGCTAAAATTGTTTGGACACATGATGAGAATGCCAGGAGAGAGAATACCAAAGAGAACATTCGTGGATACAGAGACTGCAAAGAGGCCTAGAGGACGACCTAGAATGAGATGGAGGAGTTCTGTTTTGGACTGTATTGCATATAGAGGTGTCGATAGCAATAAAGTACTAGAAGAGGAGTGTTGGGAAGATCGAGTAAGGCGGAGGGCTTTGGTACACTCATCTACCCAGAAAGAATCTGGAAAAGAGAATGGATGAAGAAGAAGAAGAAGAGCCTCAATTGTGGCTTGTGTCTGTAGGGGAGGTAGGTGAAGGCAGAGTGGAGACAACTCTGTTCAGTGCAGAAAGAGATAGAGAGAAGTGGTACGTGGCTATAGTCTGTTTGTCTTTACGTGGATTAGAAAATGAATGCATGATAATGATTTGTGGAAGAAATTGACGTGCAGCAATGAATTGAAGTGTACCTGCAAAACAGAATTAAGTACAGATAGATACAGTGAAACCTCATTAGTGCGTTCCTCATTAACACGTTTTTCTGCTTAGCACGTCGTAATTTCAAAGTCTCGTCATATTAAATCTATATAAAAATAGCTCATTTATCGCGTCATGCATTTTCGTTATTACCGCATTGTATGGTCACATTTTTCCTAGCGCTGAAAATGTTATTTGTCATCCCTTGCGAAAGAAACGTGGTTTCCAACTGGGATAAGAGCTGTCGCCACACTGGCGTGATTACAGGAAAAGACCTTGAATTCCTAACTTCACAGGATAAGTCGCACCTTCGGGGAGTAAGCCGTTAACCTCAGGAATGTTCAGTTTTGCTTGCCGGTTAGATTGCTGAATAATAACACTAGCGAATATTGGTCATGTGATACGGTAGTCTATATTTGGATTAGGAACATAATTGTGTGAAGTTGACTAGGTGGTGCATATTTGCCTTGTGGTAGTCTAATTATGGATATGGAAAAAGTTGTAAAATTCCTTACTGGTGAAGACAAAATTAAAATCTGTCCGAAAGTGGACTGGCATCTCGTCTTAACGCGCGCACCTTCGAGTTTCAACTCGATCACTGGAGTTGCTTGACGTTTATTCAAAATGGCAGTCAAGTCATTTCCCCTCGGTCGTACATGGTCGGGTGTAACCTCCAATTCATAGTCTAAGAGTGTAACCAGAAACTAATGTTTAATAACCCATTGTTCCAAAATAAATGGCTTCTACTAATATTTGTTTTAAAACGAGTGTGATCTGCAATAATTATTTTATATTTTTATTGGCCCCTGTGCACACGTTTTCATATTTGTTTGATATTTTCACACCTTTCAGTAATTGTAATTTTCATAAGTCTCAGTGGAAAAGGTTTTCATATTTGTTCCCTCATGTTTTTCACCACTTTTAATACTTACTTCTCATCTTTAAAAATGGTAAATATAGTTTTCACTGTATCCGCGGATACACGACGTAAAATACCCTCATGTCGGAAAAAATCGTGTCTAGTGTTTCCATATTCCTGTTGGATAGATTTTAATCTGAAATTCTGGAGTACCTTTTCTCAATTAATATGTTCTTTTTTGGTGTCCCCTGCAGAAACGTCTTAATGAGGTTTTATTGTACACTCATGTTCATAAAAAACAGTACACCTTGAAAGACTAGAAATAGGAAGTTTATATTCACAGGACATGTTCATTAGTATGTTCTGCAGAAATGATTAGTAGTTTAGTAACCTAGGTTCAGCATGTATTCTGTTGCATAGTAGGTACTGGGTCCTGCATGGGCACTGATAATTTGTTCCATGCGTGATGGCATCGATGCATATAAAGCGCGAATGGCTTGAGGTATAGCATCCATACTGCATTCACCTGGTTCCACAGTTCATCTTTGATGGTTGGCATTGGGTCACAGTGCTGCACCCATCGTTTCACCATATCCCCCACATTTTCGATTGGCGACCAGTCCGGCGATCGGGCGGGCCAGGGCAACATTCCGATATCCTGTGCGGCAATATGTGGTCGCGCATTATCAAAGGCTATGGCTACGGGCTGCAGGATGTCAATCAAGTAGGTCAAATTGGTCACAGTGCCCTGGACACGCGCCAACTGTGATTTGTGTTTGTACCCAATAGCACCCCACACCATAAGGCCTCGAGTTGGCGCTGTATGTCTTGTGCGAATGCAGTCAATGTGATGCCTCTCCCTCTGTCTGCGGCAAACCAAAATGCGGCCATCATTTTCAAACAAACAGAACCTAGATTTGTCCGAAAACACTATCTGCTGCCATTCCTGTCCCCAGTGACGTCATTCCATACACTATTGCAGTGTAGAATGTTTATACACGTTAGTCAAAGGTAGGAAGAGATGTGGATGACGCGCCGGTAACCCAGACCGTAATAAATGGCGATGTACTGTCACTCCTTATAGTATACGATGTGTTACACTGTTGCGCAAGAACCGAGGAGGACACAGATCTGTCCTGCAATGCCATTGGGATGAGGTGTCTTATCTTCTCGGGTGGGATATGGTCTGGGTGGTGCGATCAGACCCATCTCATCATATTCTGCAGCCTTCTCTGGACCATTCTATACACACCTGTTGCACTGCCGACACACTTCGTCCCACACGAGCAGCAATTTCCCAGATGGATGCATCACGTTCTCTTGTGCCAATAATGCACCCTCTTTCAGACTCACTTATTTGATGGTACGGTTCTCCCATACGTCTGCAAGGCATCCTGCATGTCTGCTCAAGTTGCACTGATCCATCACCTTCAGTTTATAGTGACAGTGAGAGCCGCAGGCACATTTTACCAGTCGGTGGTTGTGCACCGAGATATTAATGTGGACCTTGAGCCTTAGGGCCAACACGGTTCATTTCTTCAGAACATACCAATGCACATGTCCTGTGAATATGAACTTCCTATCTCTAGTCTCTCAAGGTGTTCCGGTTTTTGTGAATGTGAGTGTATCTTTAAACCTCCAGGGATCTTCAATAACCAATATTTTAGATGTTTAGATAATCTCTAACTCAGAATACAAGACCATGTATCTTCCACTGAGAAGGCCGTGCGACCACATTATTCTCTGTTGACATCGCAGAAAATTATGCTGCATTGTAACAACTACAGAGATAGTAACTAACAATTAACTAGATTCCCAGTTGGAGGATATGTTTAAGAACAGCTTAACAACGCAGATATTAGAGGTCTGCTTG
Organism: Anabrus simplex; assembly: GCF_040414725.1. Classification (NCBI taxonomy): domain Eukaryota; kingdom Metazoa; phylum Arthropoda; class Insecta; order Orthoptera; family Tettigoniidae; genus Anabrus; species Anabrus simplex. Next base: position 119,826,517 of record NC_090269.1, read on the forward strand.
TTTACATAGGTACTAGCGAAAATACAAAGTTTAATATTTGGCGTGTAGTGTGATGCTCATGTGGCTGGACAAAATGAGAGTTACATGCGCCTATCAAAACTCAACCCTCAGAATGCTGTGGAGTGTTTGAAGTGGTGAAAATAATGCAAGAATGCAGATCCCACATAAGCATGAAAATGCAAGGAAGATAATGATTTCTATTTTCTTTGCCAAAAGTCAGATGTTCTAATATACAAATTTAAAACAGAGAGTTATTCCTATTTTGATTTATTGTTGTGATTTAGAACTACTGTATATAGTTGTAAATATATTTAAATCAGATATATCTGTTTACTATCTGTTTTTAATTCTGTTTCAGAGCGGGTACTTTAGGATTCTGACTGATTCTTGGAATTGGCCAAATACTTCATGATGACACTGGAAATGATCAGAAATTGTAGTTTTCAGTGAAAACTATAGTTTCCTCTTTTTTAAATAACAATATGTACACATCTTCAGATACAGAATATTGTGTTATGGTTTTATTATTGACATGTATACTTGTTATTGATTTGGAATTTTGTTTATTTTATAATTTTAGTTGTTGTTGTTGTTGTTTTTTGCATGGGGCTGGAATGATACCAAAGTTCAGAAAGAAAAGGATATTTACTGCACTTCAGTTTGTGTTGTTTTAGTTTTTTGCATAGAGACATTAAGTGACTATCATTACTAGGTAAGAATAAACATAATTGATACCTTGCTAGTTTTGAAATGACTTTTTGGCATAATTTTAATGTTACGTATGAACTCTCTGGATGAAGCTGTACGCATAAACTGGCTTCTGTGGTGGGGTCACGTGAGGCGAATGGAAGAGGATAGGTTACCTAGGAAAATAATGGACTCTGTTATAGAGGGTAAGAGGGATAGGGGGAGACCAAGACGACGATGCTTAGCCTCACTTTCAAACGGTTCAGAGATAAGAGATATAGAACTAAATGAGGCCACAGAACTAGTTACAAATAGAGGATTGTGTCAGCGATTAGTAAATTCACAGAGGCTTGAAGACTGAATGCTGAAAGGCATAAGTCTATAATGGAGATGTATGTATGTACGTATGTGTATATAATTTTTAGTTTAGTTAGTGAAATTTAACATTTGAAAATATGCCATTTACTTTCTTAAAATTCTCATCGCTAAACTTCAACCTCTTGGGGAAAGTACACCTTTTGCATTTGCCGAAAAGAGGCTCAGGGACACTTGAAAGAATACCTGTTTTTAACATATTGGAGGCAGCAGTATTTGAATGTGCTACTCTCCAGAAATCGCAGGATTTTTAATGGTTTTTGAAATTTTTTCAATGCTAGGTTAAGCCATGATTATAACAACTTTTGGATTATTTAGAAAGATCACACTTTCTTCTACACAAAAATACATTTTAAATATTATAGTACTGCAGCAATTTTTAAATATAAATTTATGAAGATAATAAGTTTTACAAACAAAAAAAAATTGACGCAGCTATGGATGCCAGTTCGGTTAATATTTCGAAATCTGCCTAATATTGTGGACATATCTACTGAAACACACTAATACAGTTTCTAACCTAATTGGTCAGTTTGCATCGGTATCCCCATTTACAACCAGGAATTTGCTTTCCCACTGTTCGTTGTTTGATGACAGGGTTGCATCGAGTTGCTGCAGGTACACGAGAAACACCCACATTTTTAGGAAGCATTATAAAGTAGTATTACAGAACCACTTCAGAAAGCGGTATAAAACTTTGTTACACTTCACACCAATTTGAAATTAGCCCATTATCTACATTTACTTGCCTGAAGCGCCAGAATCGTCATGTTTACTTAGTGTGTAATTATTATCCTCACCCTCATTTTCAGAACTCGTGTCTTCCATAAGAACATCCATTATGGATTCATTGTCGAAATTTCCTACACTTGAATTAGACATGCTAAATATTCACAAGAATTACACAAACAAGCCTGCCTCTCGAACACACTCTTCCTGTCCGCATGTACCGTACGGCTCATTTCACAGCTGAGAGTCATTGATGACGCAGCCCCAGGTTATGTAGGAACGTGGCTGTGTTATCAGCCTTGAAGAAAGAGCTCCCGACTTAAGTTCATAACTAGTACATTTTATGCTTATAGAAGCATTCAACAGTATCCTAGTGAAGTCACAGCTCGCTGAACCAGCAGCTACTATTTTTTAGCAACAGTGAAAACGTGCCCATGGATTCTCCGAGCTCCGTCAGCAGCAATGAAATAGTGCGTCCAGTTTCTACGAGTGGCGTCTCCAATGTGTTCATTTTAAGAACATCCCCAGTAGTTATGTATACTGGTGGATAAGTTTGATGTCACTGGATTTACTGAGCTGAGTGACTCAGGCGGTTGAGGCATTGGTCTTGGCTCAGTCCGGTGGTATTTGAAGGTGCTCAAATACGTTAGCCTCGTGTTGGCATATTTACTGGCACATAAAAGAACTCCTGCGTGACAAAATTCCAGCACCTTGGCATCTCTTAAAACATGAAAGTAGTTAGTGGGACGTAAATTAAATGACATTAACATTTAATGTACCTCATCCAGCAGTGGTGAAGCTACTGGTCATGGTTCTGCTGCAGTCTGACTGAAAAAGTTATCTTCATCATCACTTAATTTTTCCCCAATTCTGTTTCCATGCCATGTATTGGGTCAATGTATAAGTGCGTGCGATCCTTATATTTTATACTTTTTTTTTTTTTTTTTACTGTCACTGTCACACGCTGTAACTCACAATCACTCAGTGATGTATACACCTCCACTCTCTATTACCTTCTGCCAACGTTCAGGTAGCAGTTGATTTCCTAGCCTGTAGAAGTGTTTTGGTTTTGACTGGAAGAAATCTGTTAGCCATTGGTCAAGAGAAGCTTCGTCAGGAAACACTTGCCCCTGAATGTGGTTAGAAAGAGAGCGGAAAAGATGGAAATCTGAGGCGGCAAGGTCAGAGTAATATGGAGGATGAGGAAGAGGTTCTCAGCCAAGTTCGGCAATCACACCTTTGGTCAATTGTGCTGTATGCGGACGAGCATTATCATGGAGCAATAAGAGTGGTTGTCTTTGTCTTCTGTTGTCAATAGCAACTGCAAGCCGTCTTAGCTGGTCACTATACACAGCAGAGGTAATCGTTACATCTTTTTTGGAAGACACTCAACATGATTTTCTGTGGATGGGCACTATCCTGGGTACAGGGAGTCGCTTTTATTGATGGGCTGAGCCACTCTTTCCTCTTCATGTTGACATACAGGCACCATTTCTCGTCACCGGTGACAATGTTCGAAAAGAATGCTTCGTATCTATCGCAAGCCATCCGGTGCCAGGCAAACAATGATGAACAGATGTTTACTCGTTGATTTTTGTTACTGTCGCTTAGCACATATGGTACCTGTATACCCAATTTCTGTACCTTACCCATCAAATGCAAATGGCGTACAATAGTTGACTGACCACATTCAAAGACTTGCGCAATTTCCTGTGTTGTTTGATGAAGATTCTCATGAAGCAACTCATTCGAGCAATTTTCTTCAAACTCTGAAGGTCTTCCAGAACATGGATCATCAGACAAGTCAAACTGTCCTGTTCAAAAGCAGGAAAACCATTTATGTGCTGTTCTTCCAGCAATTGCTTCATTTCCATACACTTCACAAATTGTTCTCGCAGCTCCTGCTGCACTGGATCTTTGGTTAAACTCAAAGAATAAAATCTGTCTGAAATCTCACTTTTCTCAACTTGACATTCCATATCCGTTTGTCTGAAATATACACAAATAATATGTTCACAATCAAGAAAACCTGTGTTTTACAACACACAAACTCCAAACTCGGTTAAAACAACGGAATTACGATAAGCAATAAGCGTTGTTGCAAACCCAAAAGAATACCGCACGAACTTGTGCATCGACCCAATATATCGATTATTGAAATGTAACAATTACAATTTTATTTCAAGAAGTAAATTATGACTAAAAATTACATTTTGTAAAAAGTAATGATTACAAGTAAAAATTAATAAAAATGTATTAATTACAAGTAATATGATTACTCAATTACTTCTCAACTCTCCACCTAACATATTAGTGATGACCTCTTTCTTGCTTTTCCTAGCCCTAGACCAAGTTAATTACAAATACGCACACCAGTACAGGCACATGTACATAGGTTATTAGAAAAGACTTTATGCATCTCATATGTCATGCCACATAAAAATTTTCCCAGTGCACCAATGTGCTTTAATTTTAAACTGGATAAAGGTTGTTTGGAACAAAATATCATCTTGGAAATTGAAAAGGAGTAATTTTGTACATAATATTGATATAGTTTTTTATTTACTGCTGAAGTTTCATTGTTGCTCCCAAGCAAACTTGTTGTAAATATTTCTAATTTTTTCTTAGTATATTAATTAGACAGGATATACATAGAATCAGGTGCTATGCCTTCAGCTTGTCACTGTTGTTAATAAAATGTGTAGTAAATACTACGTAAATAATAAATGGTATTAACAACTATATGTTGTTCTTGATTTAACTTTTTAATGGCAACATGGCATCAGTTTCAGCATTCTCTTACTCCTGCACTAAGCAGCAAAATAGAGAATTTTGGGCTGGCAAAAGGATTCTATGCCTCTTCTTTTTACGGGTGGTCTCTGAACATCTTGCCAAAGATTATGTAGTTGCCAACATATATGATGTGGAAGCTTTGAATGTTCGCATCTTTAAAATAATTAATTATTTTGTCTGTGATCTAGAGAATGTGTGATGTATACTTGATCCTGCTAGACAGTATATATCTCTTATTAAGGAGTTTTAATGACCATATGTCCTCAGTTGTTTCCTTTAATACTACAGATTAGTTTTTTTTTTTTTTTTTTTTTTTTTTGATACTTGTCTGCATCAGCTAATCATGGCATTTTTAAGTCTAAATGTTTGGTATATAGTGGTTTTCATCTTTTCTTTGAAGCTACAGCATGCCCCTTACTGTACAATCCTGAATCATATAAAGACTGATGGGAAATGGGAGCAATATTTTACTTGTATTTACTGCACATACATTGTAAAGGGAGGCTGTTTGTTTTATTTAAACCTGTAGGGTGTGAATTACTAATACAAGTAATTGTTCCAGTGATTGTTAGTATACATTGTGTATATATAAACACATATTATTTGAATAGCCACATGAAAAATAAAACTGAATTTTTGTTATGTAATTTCATTTGGGGTATCATGATGCAAATGTATACATGTATATAAGTGAAACGTAGAAATAGAGAGAAATACTTCTTATATAATGCAACCCCATTGAGAGTTTAGAAATAGAGAGAAATACTACTTATATAATGCAACCCCATTGAGTTTTTTTTTCTCCTGTGTTCATCTTCTGCCACCTGTATAAATAATTTTTTCTCTCTTCTAATTTTTATTGTTGTTATTCCGCTCTTTCCTTATTCTAATCTTCCAAAATTAAGACAGTGTAGATTCTCCACCTCCTAAAACTGTGAAGCTGAAACAAGCTTGTAAGGGGGACTGAGAGATATAAGAAGGATTAGGATTAATAAGGAGAGAGCTCATCAGTTTAAAGATGACATTTTATTAAGGTATCCAGTTTATACATATTATGTATGTAGCATATGTTAATTGTAATAAATATGCATTTTATCCCAATTTACACGTTTCATTATTTAATTTCTTATAATCTTTTGACATTATCTCTGTATATTTCCATTACCTACTAATATTATTACTTCATATACAGTGCCTTTCCCGTACTATCTATTTATTTATCATTGCTTTACTGTTTACGAATGATTATTCATAGATCACTTTCATATCTCCAGAAATATGACTTATATCCTACTCCTCATGTCACTTAGGCTTTCAACATTCTATGTTTACAAGTGAACATCTCCAGCACAAATTATCGATCTCATTCAGGAAACGTACCATGAATACACATGTAGAGTCATTCATGGGGGCCATATATCTGAGCCTATATCTGTACTTTCAGGAATTTGTCAAGAGTGTATCCTGTCGCCAACTATGTTCTTGGTTGTGATTGATGCAGTAATGCGGAACGTGACTCGAAGTGTGAAACATGGTATCCAATGGGTTTTAGTCAGTAGGCTTGAAGATCTAGAATTTGCTGACAACTTGTTTCTCCTGTCTGAGGCACATGGGGAAATGCAAGCAAAGCTTGAAGATTTGGTAGAAGAAGGGAAAAAGGTGGGACTAATGATCAACTCAAAGAAGACCAAGGCCCTAAGGATTAACACCAACAAATTAGATCCATTTGTCTTCATTGGTGAATCTATTGAGGATGTGGATAGCTTCACTTACTTGGGCAGTGTAGTTGCCAAAGATGGGGGAGCTGCACAAAATGTCTCGCACCACATTCAAAAAGCAAATGGTGCCTTTGTTCGGCTATATCCAGTGTGGAAGAACAAGAGAATATCTATCAGGACCAAACTCCGCTTCCGAAATAATGTCAAGTTTGTTCTGTTATATGGGTCCGAGGCTTGGAAAGTGACTGGAGTAATCACATCCAAGTTGCAGACCTTTGCTAACCACTATTAGCAAAGGATTCTTAACATTTACTGGATGGAAGTAATCTCCAACCATGAACTCTGGAGTAGGGCGGGAGAGAATGAGATGACCATACAGATAAAGCAGCGGAAATGGAGATGGATCGGGCATACACTGAGGAAGGGGAACGAAGCAATTGAGAGAGAGGCGCTGGACTGGAACCCGCAAGGTAAAAGGAAGAGAGGGAGATCAGTTCACATGGAAGCGATGGAAGAAGGCAAGACCTGGAGTGAGGTAAAGAGGCTGGCTATCAACAGGACCAGATAGAGATGCTTTGTTGATGTCCTATGTTTCATGAGGAACAACAGGAATTAAGTAAGTAAGTAAACATCTCGTACTAAGTTCAAAGTATTTGCATAAATGGCAGTGCTAAATAGCATCGGATTTCACAGTAAGCAGACCACATTAGCTCATAGCATTCGCTCCTTCCAGACCCCTTGTTTTTGTGTTGGTTCTGTTCTAATCATGTTGGCCGTTATCACATTTATCTGTGATGCAGGCTTCCAGTTCCAGCATAAACCCACATGCTTGGAAGTTCCATTACTGAAAATTTTGAAAGCTGGACAGATTCCTATAGTTGTTGGACAAGGTATTGTCCTTTAGATATTGCTCTAAAGAGAATGAGCCTAGTCTCCCAATACCAGCATTCACCCGTGTGTCCCTGAATAGGATCAGAGGGATTATGGTCATCAGACACTCTCACTTGTGATATGCACATATTAATGTTACAGTTCACACTGGTTATGAAGAAAGTATTGAAGTGTGAGAAATATGGATATGCAACCAAGGGGGAAAAAAAGTGAAACACTACATATTTCAGACAAAATTTAATTTTAGTCCATTTGAAACCTGGTAAAAGTAAAATACAATACAATACAACAATATGGCAATGTATTTTAAATTAAATAACCCATTTGAAAAGTTTCAGCTCAATAATTGAGAAGGATTATTGACCACGACAACTGTCCACCAATATGAATTTGGAAATGTCAAAACCTGGAGCTCTGCAGCGTTTCGTATACAGTCCATTTGTCCACATGTTTTCAACACATTTCTATTGCCTCAGTAATGGGTATTACCACCTCTAGCTGCAGTTACAGCTGTGATTCAAACAGGCATGCTGAGGATGCAATCTCGAATGTTCTCTTATGCTATGAGCTCCCATTCTGCCTGGAGTGCAGCCCGAAGTTGAGCAAGTGTATCTGGGAAATGACACCTAGTACATCTCCCAAGCATAACACAGACATGCTCTATCGGGTTTAGGTTGGGACTACAACCAAGCTACACCATGCGCTCAATTTCGACTTAGTCCAGGTAAGAGGAGGACTCGCATACACAAATAGCAAAGTTTGGGCGAGCATTGTCATGCATCAGGATAATGTTCTTGGCAGTGAGAGTTGGAAAAGCACGACGTTTTCCATTAAAATCTCGATGTATTGTTGGGCTGTCAGATTTCGATTCTCGACAAGCACAAGCTCTGTGTGCGCATCGGTTGTTATCCCAGCCCAGACCATCACTGAGCCTCCATTAAACGGTATCCTGGCTGAGAAAGTACAGGGTGAATAATGTTCCCCAGACCTTCTCCATACTCTCTCCATTCTATCTGGTGTCCTCAAACAGAATCTGGATTCATCCGTAAACAGCACTGAGCTCCACTGGTCCACAGTCCAGTTTCGATGGGCGTTGGTGAATCATATCTGAGAGGCACGGTCCTCACGTGTAAGCAGAGGTGCGGTTGCGGGCCTCTTGGACTTTTAATCCGCTTCATATAACCTCCTCCTTACTGTCCTTTCGCTGACGTTCGTGCCCCTTGCTGCAAACGATTTCTGGCCTTCACAGCTGTTGAGTGTTGATCACAAAGAACTTGCATTACAAGAAAGCAATTATCACTCTGAGTAGTGCTTCTCCTATGACAAAAACCGAGCCTCCTGCTGTAGATATTATCCTGTCTGTACCTTTTAACAGTTCTGTACATGTTAAAACAACACATGCCTATAACATCTGCTACATACCATATAATGCACCCATCCTCCACTACTGCTCTTGCTGCATTTTCAGGTGAAAGAGCCTTATTACCTCACTTAGAAGCAAGACGAACGGTTGTAGACAAGCTGTTATGCCCACAGAAATATGCAGCATGAGAATTCACACCAATAAACCTTAAAACATTTATTAATTGCTACTGTATGAAAACAGAAATGAAAACTTCTATAAAATGTTGCAACATCAAAAGGACTAAATAATGATTACACAAAAATAAAGAAAGCAAGATATTATTTAATAAAAAAAACTACACTACAATTCTAAACTGCGCTGTGCAGGTCTTGCCTTCTTTTTCGAGCCTTTTAACACATAGCTGACCGGATGCTTGAGCTTGTCACATACCCTGTGGACCAGATATTTTTCTGCTGAGCATACTAGAGTGCACATGATTATAAAAATGTACATAAATATTAAACTAGTCAAGATTTTATCTTTAAAGTTGCAAATATCTTAATTGAAATATCGAAAAATAAATCTTCGAGCGTTGTTGATTGAGAATCAGGTTCGTAGAATTGCAGTAGAGTTGTTGGCTCCAAGTGATTGCGTGATATTTTCGATATTTCAATTAATCCACGCTTCATTAATATCAAACAATTTGTACAATCCAAATGTATGTCAGATTATTATGACTATGTCTCGTTCTACAAATAACTAATGTGTACTTTTTTAGACGAACACTAGTATTCATTCCATATACATACAATACTATGACAAGTTGATTATTGAATTTTATTTGCATTTAAGCATCGCTTTCTCCACAAACTAGATTTTATGACTGTTTTATCTTGTATTAAAGCTTGTATTATACTTTAATGAGAAACCCAGTTCAGGGCCCTGACTTAGCTTTAGATTAAGTATGGCTGAAGATGCTTACAAAGCCTAAGCAAAACATGTCCCATTTTAACATATATGGAATATTGGTATCTTAAACTTAAAGATTGTAAAGTATTGGACTGGTGATTTTTAAATAAATTTGTTTGAAACTTTTACATTCTGTACTCCAATACGGCTATCATAATGAGACTCATAACGTGTAATAAATGGTATGTTCCGGAGCTGTCAGAGGAGAGATGGCGTGGGAGGACATCAGTAGACGAATAAGTTTGAGTGGTGTCTTTAAAAGTAGGAAAGATCACAATATGAAGATAAAGTTGGAATTCAAGAGGATAAATTGGGGCAAATATTCGTTTATAGGAAGGGGAGTTAGGGATTGGAATAACTTACCAAGGGAAATGTTCAATAATTTTCCAATTTCTTTGTGATCATTTAAGAAAAGGCTAGGAAAACAACAGATAGGGAATCTGCCACCTGGGCGACTGCCCTAAATGCAGATCAGTAGTGATTGATTGATTGATTGATTGATTGATTGATTGATTGATTGATTGATTGATTGATTGATTGATTGCCTCAAAGTTAACTATGTAATTGTATATAGTGGTGTAAATACTGTAACATTTATTAGTAAATCTTACATAATTTGTATCATGGTATAATTTTTTATATATATGGATATCACCGGGCGAGTTGGCCATGTGGTTAGGGGCGCGCAGCTGTGAGCTTGCATCCGGGAGATAGTGGGTTCAAACCCCACTGTCAGCAGCCCTGAAGATGGTTTTCCGTGGTTTGCCATTTTCACACCAGGCAAATGCTGGGGCTGTACCTTAATTAAGGCCACGGCCGCTTCCTTCTCATTCCTAGGCCTTTCCTATCCCACCGTAGCCATTTTTTTAAATAGCGATATATGGATAAACAATAAATAATTAAATTGTACATTATGCAACAAGCCTATAATGGCAATAATTAAGACTCAAGTATGTTTATAAAATGAGCTAAGCGAGTTTTATAATTTCCATACAAGTGTCTTAATTACCATTATAGGTGAGTTGTCCGGCTCCATGGCTAAATGGTTAGCGTGCTGGCCTTTGGTCACGGAGGTCCCGGGTTCGATTCCCGGCAGGGTCGGAAATTTTAACCATCATTGGTTAATTTCACTGGCACTGGGGCTGGGTGTATGTGTCGTCTTCATCATCATTTCATCCTCATCACGATGCGCAGGTCACCTACGGGTGTCAAATCAAAAGACCTGCACCTGGCGAGCCGAACATGTCCTCGGACACTCCCGGCACTAAAAGCCATACGCCATTTCATTTCATTTTCATAGGTGAGTTTCAAATGACTGTTTATGCTCGACAATAATTATAACTATTTTTTAAATATTCATAAATTTCTGTTGGGATGTCGCTTGACAGTTGAGTTCACTGAACAGAGCGCATGCACTGGGTTATTGATTTTCCGTGAGTGGATCAGAGACCTTGACAATGTCATATGTTTTCAAAGCTTTAATAGACGATCATCATAACCTAGTTTTATTTCAAATACAAATTATTTATTATACAGTTGGTGAAGTGAATTTGCAGGAATGTGTCGTGTGGTTATGGAATATTGGAATTAGAAGGTGCATTGACGTTAATATGTGTGTCCGATATGTTTGATTTTGGAAACAAGTGCAAAGCTAGTGCGTTGAGTGCAGGTGCGATGCTATCCTTACATAATTGGTTAAACAGTTGTATCATAATGAACATCTGAACTCTGATTGGTGGAGAACCTGTATCATAATGAAAATCTGAACTCTGATTGGTGGGGAACCTGTATCATAATGAAACTTGAACTATAATGAGTCTCATTAAGATTCAGTTTTCTGGCATATAATATTTCCATTTTGGCATCGTCGAGCATAAAGAAATAAACAGTTAAAATCAGAGTATAAAAATGCTCTCCATTCATTTACTGTGTTTCCAAACGGTCAAGACTTACCAGTAAACATGATATGGGGTTCACTCAGTCTGCCAGAGAGCTGTTTAAAGCATATGTTGTGGGTTGTGTTCAGAAATATTGCTGAAAATTGTCTATGTTCCTATTTTTTAAGCCATTTCCAGTCCAACAAGTTTTTGTTCTTCTCACAGATATTAAGTGACTATAAATATATTGACATTTTAACTACAGTTCAGTAGCCCTTGTCAAAACGAAATGGTATGGGCTGAGTTGGTGCCCAGTCTTTTATAGCAATTGTTGTTCCCAGGATTTCTGTAGTATGACCCACTGTGCTTATTCTTCTTTCGTCTAGTGGTGAGTGAATGTTGACAAACTGTGCTAATCTGTAGCCTCTCTTCTTTGCCTTCTCTTTTCTTGATCATGAAATGAAATTGGAGAAAACCACAGTTCTGGCCACTACCCTGTATCATGTGAATTTTGATGGAGAAGCTATATAGACAAAATATCATAATTGTTTCAACAGGAAAGAAGAGGGGCTACAGATTAGCAGAGTTTGGTGACCGTTATTTGCCACTAGACAATGGATGAAGGACTGCACTGGGTCACACTATGCAAGTCCTGGAAATATCAATCTGAGAGTGAGCCAAGCAGATTCCGGTATCACCACCTAGCCTTCTCATTGCTATAAAAGTCTAAACACCTACCCAGCCCATGTCAGTTCATCTTGACAAGGGCTTCTGAACAGTAGCTGAAGCATCGACATATATGGTAGGCCTGTATAGTGAACATATTTCTTTGTAAAGGAAGGTCTAAAAGGTACAAAGTTAACTATGTAATTGTATATAGTGGTGTAAATATTGTAACATTTATTAGTAAATCTTACATCTTTGGTATCACTTTTGATGTCAACATGTCTTGAGATCCTACAAGATCAAAACCTGTCATTTGACAGTCATTGTCCAATCCATATTGACACCTAGATTTTTGCATGGGAGATTCCATTAATAAATATTTCAAGTGAAAAGAAAAGAACCAAGGTTTTGATAAGAAAAAGTTATTGAATGAATTGCAGTGTAAATTCTATTAAATGCATACCTTTATTGTAAAGAATTTGCAGTACAAGTTTTATTAAGTGCATAGCTTCATAATAATCATGGTTGTACCATTCACTAGTGCATACTAAACAGTGCCTCTCACCTTTGTATAGCAGTGTATCTCAAAAACAACTCAAATCCAAAACATCATTTTTTATTATATTGGTACTGCACATGATTTGCCAGTTCCAAGTTCATGCAATAGAGACTTCTTCCTTGTAAGGCATATTCCATAAAAGCTGAGGAATCAAAATCAGAATATTCCAGTCCATGGACAATGACAATTTACCACATTTGTTGCAAAGTACCATACCTTATTTTCTGTGGTTACCTTCAAATTGTACCTCTGAACAATTACATTGACTCACACAACTACAGCTACCACATTACTCCACTAATATACCTAGGTATGTTGTCAGACTATATTCAGTTTAGTATTAGTACATTGATATGATGACCACGATGACTTTTATCAAAATTAACAATAACATTACAATGAACACTGTGCAAGCAAGGAGCATAGGCTACTGATCATGGAAGCCATCTGTTCACAAGTTGAAATTCATGCTGTTGGCATGGTTGTTGTATTGCCCACATTGACTTCAATTTTCTAATTCCATGCACAGTCTCCCTGTTGTGTTTCCTTGATTTCCTGTAAGAGAGTGATGTTAGATTACTTCATGGCCATTTTTTCAAGGTTAACTGTATCACAAATACAAATAGAACTGTATCACTCAGAAGGGGATGTCAGGCCATGCCATGAGCTATTGGATAAATGCTAGTTTCACTGATCATTCCTCTGTGGATTGACTAAGAATATCATAAGTTGTCAATCATAGTGCATGCCAGTGCTCTCTATATATTTTTTAGAATTATTACCTTCTCCTAGAACAGTGGTGAATTTCCCATACATGCGGTTGATGTGTTACATATCGTATCAATGCAAATTATATGAACTACCTCAATCAATCACTACTGATCTTCATTTAGGGCAGTCGCCCTGGTGGCAGATTTCCTATCTGTTGTTTTCCTAGCCTTTTCTTAAATGATTGCAAAGAAATTGGAAATTTATTAAACATCTTCCTTGCTTAAGTTATTCCAATTCCTAACTCCCCTTCCTATAAATGAATGAAGGCTCCAATCACAACTCAAACTTTTTCGTCTACTGATGTCATTCCATGCCATCTCTCCTCTGACAGCTCGGAACATACCACTTGTATACCAATATAAATGGTCCGTTATTGGACATTATAAATTTTTCAGCTAACTCATTCCTGGTTGCCAGCGTTTCACCCAAGTGTACTAAGTTGGGCTCATCAGTTGGTAAATAGCACACCCACCAAGACACATGGCTAGTGCATACCGTGGAGGCCACTGCGCAGGCTACTCGGAGTCTCCAGCAGTGCCAATGCACTATGAGAGACTTTGTCTCATTACCAAAAATTGATGCCTGCCTGGCCATCAGATGATATAGATGTTGATTTACTCATTCGGGACAAATATTTCAGGTTCCCTATGGGAAAAATCAACATCTATATCACATACCACTCAAATAATAAAGTTTAATTATTCCACCTATTCAGTACATAAAAAGAGAATGTTAATAAAGAATTAAATCTGTAAATAAAACTATAGGGACATGTTTCGCCCTTTAATTAAGGTCATCTTCAGCCTAATCTCAATCTGAAAGTTAATTAATCAGGTACCTGATTGTAATTAAAATACCTATGATTATGAAGATGATGTTGGAAATGTGTTTCAAATGATGAGCGAAATGGTTGACAATAGTTTTGGTATTCTTAAAATGAAACCTTAATAAAGTCTAATATACAAATAGTCGTAAATTTATGAATGTCCTTGTTTAAAAATTGGTAATGTTCCTATAGTTTTATTTACAGATTTAATTCTTTATTAACATTCTCTTTTTATGTATTGAATAGGTGGAATAATTAAACTATTATTTATTTGACTTTATTGTACATTTCAATACGGACTAAAATATGAGAATTATAACATGTAACATACCACTCAGTCGAGCAGCTCGTCTCCTTTCTCCCAAATCCTCCCAGCCCAAACTTTGCAACATGTTTGTAATTCTACTCTTTTGTCGGAAATCACCCAGAACAAATCGAGCTGCTTTTCTTTGGATTTTTTCCAGTTCTTGAATGAAGTAACCCTGGTGAGGGTCCCATACACTGGAACCATACTCTACATCCCTTGTATTTTCAACAAAAAAAATATTAATTGTTCATATTTTAATGGAAGTTATTTGTATGAAATTCAAACACACAGTTATCAATACTCAGAGACGGATGAAATTAGGGTTGCTGGCTAGTGACTGCTACTAATAGCCGAACTATTCCAGAGATGGCAGCACGAGCATTGGACCCTTGTTATTTGTTGATCTCTTTTATGGGGTTAGAATGCGGAATGAACAACCACATTCGTCAAGAGGGCGGTGCAAAGTGGAGTCCTGTAAGTTATTGTGTGTGGCCAGAATTTATTTGCTGTTTCGTGAAATACTGGAGTTCTTACTCGTGAATGGTTCTTTTCTTGTGCTATAAATGATGATGTATGACAAATGTGTGTTGTTGTAATATAAATTATTCAATCGAAACCGACTTTCAACCTATTAGGTCGTGTTACGTACATTTAGTACGTGTTGAAGAGATGTTAATTACAGAACAAAAATGGCCAACCAGACACCAGTGGGATTACGTACTAAATGTACGTAACACAACCTAATAGGTTGAAAGTCGGTTTCGATTACAATGCGGTCATGAAAATTCAATATTCATAAATTATTCAGTTTCGTGTGCTTGTAGTGTAAATATCAAATAAAGAAAAGCGAGAATGATGCAATTTTGAAATGACATCACACCAAACAGAGAGTAGTTCAGCAGGCACGGATGTAGGAGCACCAGAGTCACGTGTTTCTACCGCGCAATCCGAATTGAATTTTGACCATTGTGTAATTGAACGATTCTTAAGAAAACCATTTAGTATACTTTCTTTTATGAAGAAAAGCAGAATTATACATGAAGGACAGCCGCATCCAACTCTGAATGTAACTACACAACGTAAGTCGTACGTTCATCATTTTAACAGAAATATTTATGAAACACACCATTGGATTAGTGGATGTGAGATCTTAAATAAACTTTTCTGTTGGCCTTGTTTGTTGTTTTCTCTTGAAAAAGTGTTCGGAATGACAATCTGTTTGCATTGATGTTTGCAATTTTTTTTTTCAATTATATCCTCTAAACCAAAAGTCACGAGTCGCCCCTGTCCTAGAATGTTGTTATTCATGACTATAGATCATTCCATGTTAAGGAAACAGTACTGCTCTTATGGACCTACAAGAAGTGAACACACCCCCTCGTAGATGCCCATAATTCCTGACAATTAAGGAATGTTATAATGCAATTTATATTGTATTGTGAGAGAAAGAGGAAGGACAAGGCATTTTTTTTGGCCCATGAGTTATTAAACTAACTATTTGACATTCTCTTATTTCCTAAATACATTCACAGGGAGAAAGCACAAAAGCAGGAACAGCCATTGCTTTGTTGCCTTCTTTCATTTTCCTTCCGAGTTGCTCTGGTACATGTAATCTGTTATGCTGTGAATCACCAACAGCTTATCACGGTTGAAGAGAAGGCATCTGTGTTTATTTATACGTGTTCTAATATTCTCATACTGTACAGCAGTTGTTACTGAAGATTTTGATGCTGTGGTGTGCAGCAATACATTACAGCATGACTTGTACCGGTACAGAAATTCACTTCGATTTCTATCTGTGGTTGGTTTTGTTATTTAGCTGTGGTTTTTTAAACACATTTATTTTTAAAACTTATTTTACCATTTCTTTCCACAGGTACATTCAATTTACACTATTATTTTTGTGGAGTACCCACCATTGCCTTGGCAAATTTAAATGCAATTAACTGCATCCCCCACTCCCGAGCTTATAAAAAATATCTGTTGTTATTTTCTCCCCCGGTTTGCCTTGAACTTCAATACGTAAGTTTTGTATATGCAGCAGTTTTTTCCTGTTACTGTATAAACCTAAATAAGAGCCTGTACCCTAGATTTCATAAAAAAATATTTTCAGCTTAGTCTCTTTTCTCTTTTATCTTGAACTTAAATATTGAATTTCAAAAATGTATGCACCACCGTTTTCCCATTATACCCTAGAAAACAAAATAACCTTCCTCTAAACCCTCTGTCCCCTTAAGTTCATAAAAATAATATTGCAGATTAGTTTCTTCCTCATTTTATCTTGAAATTAAATACAGAGTTTCACAAATTTTTGTGCCACAGTTTACCCATATTGCTGTGAAAACCCTCCATCCCATAGAGTTAATAAAAATAATTTTTTGCTTAGTCTCTTCCCCCTTATATTTTTAACTTAAATATTGACTTCCACAAATTTATGTGCCAACATTTTTCCATATTGCTGTGAAAAACAGAATGAGAACCTTTAAAACCCCCATACCCTTGAGCTTAATTTCTTCCTCCTTTTATCTTGAACTTAAGTAGGCCTACCAAGTTTCACTAATTTTTGTTCCACGCTTTCTCATATTCCTGTAAAAGCCAAAATGATCACCCTATAAACCTTAGTCTCCTTGAGCTCCTAAAAATATTCAGCTTAGTTTCTTCCTCCTTTTATTTTGAACTTAATTACTGAGTTTCACAAATTTATGTGGCACCGTTTTCCCATATTGCTATGAAAAACAAAATGAGCCCCCTCTAACGCCCCCCCCTCCCCTTGAGTTCCTAAAAATAATTTTCAGCTTAGTTTCTTGCCCCTTTTATCTTGAAACTAAATGCCGAGTTTCACCAATATACAGGGTGTATCGGTGATGTTAAAAAGTCTCAGGGATCAAATGAATCAATTTGAGGTATGGAACTGTAGTCCGGAAATGTTCGAGTCAAAAGTTATTAATAATCCAAGTTGTTTAACATACGACCGTTCTTAACAGATCCCAGGGTGTCAGAATTTTGTCCTGCAGTAGTTCTTTAACGTGCCGATATCCGACAACTTGGGGTTGTCACCATTAAACATCCTTAAATGCCACCGACCTCAGTCGGGTTTGAACCTGTTAACTTAGGATTAGTTGACCAACACAATAGCAGGTCAGTTTGCGAAGAGGGAACAACAGAAATAAGAAAAAAATGAAATGGCCCATGGCTTTTAGTGCTGGGAGTGTCCGAGGACATGTTCGGCTTGCCAGGTCAAGATCTTTTGATTTGAAGCCCTTAGGCGACCTGAGCGTCGTGACGAGGATGAAATGATGATGAAGAAGACATGTACACCCAGCCCCCGTGCCAGAGAAACTAACCAATGATTGTTAAAATTCCCGACCCTGCCGGGAATCAAACCCAGGACCTCTGTGACCAAAGGCCAGCATGCTAACCATTTAGCCATGGAGCCGGACACAGAAATAAGAGATGTGGATAAATACAGAAACACAAAAAGACAGTAGAAACTAAAGGAACAACCTCCTTAAAAATGGCTCCATTTATTCATGCATTTGAAATTCCTGTACCAAACAGGCACTTCATAGAAGGTGTCAGTCTAATTAGTGGACTTTTTATATGTTTTTAAATGCCCATGGATTTTTTGATTTGCCGATGAGCACTAGTTTGAGCTTATAACTGTCTGTTGCATTGCTGTATGCCAAGATTGTAACTTTCTCCTTACTTCTTTTATAGTTTGGGCCTGATTTTTCTTCCCTTGGAGCAAGTGTATTTGAAGGCAGCATTTGAAAATTCATACTTGACTCATCAGTCATCACTCATCATAACTAGAACTGTGCAAAATGACGTGTAGACTCGCTCAAACTCATTCACAAGAAATGGGTCCTGCTCGGTAATGACTCATTCATAGCTTCCTGCTTGAGCACTCTGTTCAGTGAGTGGTTGGAAGGACCAGGCTTCGAAAGGCACTCAGCTTCACAAATTAGTCTACTGAACTCTTTATGCTTTCTGATCACATTGAGCGGAAATGAGTCTGGACAGACCGAGCAGCTCGAAAATTCTTGTACAGCATATACCGTATTTGCTCGCATATAACTCACCACCGTGTATATCTTGCACCCCATTTTTAATATTTGAAATTGCAAGATAAAAATCCTTTCACATAACTAGCATTAATTGTCTTAAAGACATACAGTGCATATACAAAATAAAGTTTGGGTATTCTGTGGACGTGCCTACATCAAATATCGGGACTGTACCAATTGTTGTTACAGTACTTTGTACGTGACTAGAGGCATGATTTTTTCGCATTAATTTTTGAACAATTTCGCGAGAAGGATACTAATTTTCGCGTCATTTCACGAAATAGATATTGCCGTATCGCTTTAATGAAATTCTAAAATTAATCGTTAAAGGTTTCATTACTATCACTGATCGTTGATTGTGGAGGTTTAATTGATAGACTGTACATACCTGGTACATACTTTTGAAGTCATTTCCGGACTGCAGGGTTGTCTACCTTCTCCAGCGGGATGTTGGCTTTGAGTAGCATCGCTGTTGTTTCATGAATAAATTCTATTTTTTTCATTCTTAGCTTTCTTTTGCATATCTAATGAGAATTCTATTGTTGCCTGCCGTTTCACTGTTGGAGTGCTAAATTTACGTTCTGAATGGTCCTTATTTTTAAAACAATGTTTTGAGACAGTATCTTTTTCTCACACTCGATACGAACATTACAAAATTTACATATTAAAATATTGCTTTCCGAAAGGTATAAACCTTCACTCGCAAACTGTTTAGGTCTCCTGTGCACCGTAACGCTTGTCGGGCGACCCATCTTCGCTACTGTCTGTGATCACTTTCTTAATTTTACCTGACCACGAAGACGAAATACACCAGTCAATTGTGCTGCTTGTAGACGTCATTAGGATTTCCAGGATTGCACAGTGCCGTGAGGAGACAGGCTTGGGTGGAATTGCCAGCCACCACAAGAACAACATTCCTAACATTTCGTTTGGCAAGAAGACTGGAACCAACCCCTTTTCTTTGATGCCATCTCTTAAAGAGATTTACCAGAACATTAATGATAACATATTTCTTTCCTGTTGATGACTTTGTTCGCTCTTCCTTTTCTTTTCATACATAATCTTGGAAATTCGTTATTCACTACAGATTTCGCTGTAATATTGTGCTTATCGTGAAGTAATTGAATTTCGCTTTAAAATGGCCTTATCACTTTAATTCGCAAACATAATATCAATATTTTCTTAACCAGAAACATATGATTTGTAAAGATTTCACAAAATTGCTTCAAATAATTTTTGTCGCGTTTATCGTTAATGCGAAAAAATCATGCCTCCATACATGACAGTACAAGAAGGAGCTGCATTTCTTTCTCTACTTGCAGAATGGTTGAGGCTAGCTGTTGTAACAAAAATACCTAACTTGCAAACCCCCGCCCCAAGGCTGCATTCCTAGCCAGTCAGTCACACTCAGCCATCCCTCTCACTCTTCCGTCTTCATCAATATGCTTATCGCTACCTGTCTGGCAGAGCTGATCACGTGAACTAGGAGGGTTTCCTTGTACAGGCAGTCAAGTGATCACAGTATTAGGTATCGTCCATCTGTTGTATTGTCGACAAGTTCCAGTATTCTGTCTTCACTTTTCATTCTTGTTTCTCAGTTAAGTTTTCTAGTAGGTCGATCTTTAAGTTATGGAGAAATGTGGGAGTTATATGGCTGGGTTTAAACTCAAAGTGATAAAATATGCTGAAGAACATAATAACAGAGCTGCCAGTCGAGAATTCAGTGTGCCTGAGTTTAATGCTTGCTACTGGCGTAAACAGAAAGCTGCAGTAGAAACCACCAACCAAACACGTAAGGCATTCAGAGGGCTGAAAACTGTTAACTTTGGGCTGGAATTGAAGGTCATCGGCTCCTAATGGAACGAGATGGACGGCATGATATATGATAGTTAAAATTTTAAAATGTATCCACTGACTAGAGTAAAAAAGAAATGGTGATGAAGAAAAATGAGTATGAGATTAAAACAATCATTGGATCTAATTTGCAATACTTTATTTTCTAATAAAATAAGAGAAAATACAGGAAACAAAGTAATAAGGCATTGCCTTGAAGTACAGGTATAAATATATATATATAATTTACATTAGTCATTAAAAAAAACACATTAAAATATGCAACACAAACTAAAATGAACGCACGATAAAAACGACCATTATCCCTCATAAAGCAGATGACGAGGTCTGCTGACTGCTCATCATCTTGCAGGATGAGGGAGATGGTACGTGAGAGTTTTAGACTACGGCGCAGATCGACCAGGTCCACGCACTTCGTAAGGATATGTACCACAGTAAGATGATCGCTGCAAGTACACACCAGAGGGGGTTCTCTTTTCAATAGATAGGAGTGAGTCAGGATATCATGGCCAATCCAAAGACGACATAATACCACTGCTTCCCTCCGCGAAGCCCGAAGGGAAGTCCTCCATACCTTTGTTGTACCTTTTATTGCTCTCAGCTTATTTGGAAGAGTAGTGGCCTGCCACTCGATCTCCCAATGGGACATAAGATGTCTCAGCTGAGAGCGAATATCACTTGCTGGAACCTTGTACGGCAACGGGGGCAGTGTAACTGCCTTCTTGGCAGCCTGATCTGCTAACTCGTTTCCCTCTACACCCATGTGGCTTGGGAGCCACAGAAACATGATTCTGGTGCCGGCATCCAAACACCCGGCCAGCAGGTCCTCGATCCACTGCACCAGAGGGTGCCGAGGGAAACCGGTATTAACAGACTGCAGCAAACTCAAGGAGTCAGTATACACAAGAAAGTGTCGGCACTCATCGGACAGTGCGTACCGCAGAGCTTCACAGATAGCATAGAGCTCTGCTAGCAGGAAAAGAAATCCAAATTCAAACATTTAGAAAAGGTTGCAGTAAGACCAACGGCAAGGGATTCCTAGAGAAAGCATAAGAAACCCTACCTATCATACTGTACATGAAAATGATCCAACTGCGGCACAACTGCCCAAACACACAGGGAATAAGTTCATACTACAGTACTTTGCGATAGAAGAGCAAGTGGAAGGTTATTTGTTTTATTAGTTCCATTTTTCTTGCTTAACCCTTTAACTGCCAACGTCCTATTGATCGGACGTTCGAGGTTCAGTCTAAAAATGCCAACGTCCGATTGATCGGATGTTCTGGAAAAAATACTTTCCAAGTTATTATTTGTTTTAATAATGTATAATACATGTTTTGGACTAGTATTGGATTAAATGACTATATACAACAAGTTTGGTTGAGGAACTTGCTGCCGAGTGGCTTGGTGGCTAAGCGGCAAATCAGCTCCTGCGGGCGGGTAACAAACCCTTTACTATTTTACCGGAAAAAAAAAAAGGAACGCAACTGTTCCATATTGAGAAAGATTAGTACTAGTCAAGGTGGTAAATGGAAAAAAACCCAGATACATTTGTAAACAGTGTAAGAAGGGTGTACACCATTTATGCCTCCCTAAGCACATTTGCTAGAACACGTCATAAACATGTGTAAATATTAGTAAATAATTTCTTGTATCATATTTTAAGGCAAAAAGTGAATTTCTGAGTGTTAAGTCTTTGTGAAATAGACATTAGTAATAATTTTTTACTTAAAACAAACCAGGAACTGCAGCATTTGCATATAATATAAGATTAGAAAATTTCACATTAATGTAATAATAATAAAAATATTGTAACTGTAATATTGTACATAAGGCTCTATTTTTTAGATGTAGCATAGGAAACACCACCTCTTTAAAATAATGCAGCTTTTGATAGTAAAAATAATTTTTTCTTACCAGTTTTTGATCATGAAATACTATTTTTTTTCAAAGAAAGGAAATACACTGACTGACAGAGCAAATGCAACACCAAGAAGGAGTGGTCAGAACTTTATGCCAATTGCAGGGTAGACTGACGTCACTGAGGTATGCTCATGATGTGAAATGCGCCGCTGTGCTGCGCACGTAGCGAACGATAAATGGGACACGGCGTTGGCGAATGGCCCACTTCGTACCGTGATTTCTCAGCCGACAGTCATTGTAGAACGTGTTGTCGTGTGCCACAGGACACGTGTATAGCTAAGAATGGCAGGCCGCCGTCAACGGAGGCATTTCCAGCAGACAGACGACTTTACGAGGGGTATGGTGATCGGGCTGAGAAGGGCAGGTTGGTCGCTTCGTCAAATCGCAGCCGATACCCATAGGGATGTGTCCACGGTGTAGCGCCTGTGGCAAAGATGGTTGGCTCAGGGACATGTGGCACGTGCGAGGGGTCCAGGCGCAGCCCGAGTGATGTCAGCACGCGAGGATTGGCGCATCCGCCGCCAAGCGGTTGCAGCCCCGCACGCCACGTCAACCGCCATTCTTCAGCATGTGCAAGACACCCTGGCTGTTCCAATATCGACCAGAACAATTTCCCGTCGATTGGTTGAAGGAGGCCTGCACTCCCGGCGTCCACTCAGAAGACTACCATTGACTCCACAGCATAGACGTGCATGCCTGGCATGGTGCCGGGCTAGAGCGACTTGGATGAGGGAATGGCGGAACGTCGTGTTCTCCGATGAGTCACGCTTCTGTTCTGTCAGTGATAGTCACCGCAGACGAGTGTGGCGTCGGCGTGGAGAAAGTTCAAATCCGGCAGTAACTGTGGAGCGCCCTACCGCTAGACAACGCGGCATCATGATTTGGGGCGCTATTGCGTATGATTCCACGTCACCTCTAGTGCGTATTCAAGGCACGTTAAATGCCCACCGCTACGTGCAGCATGTGCTGCGGCCGGTGTCCCGTACCTTCAGGGGCTGCCTAATGCTCTGTTTAAGCAGGATAATGCCCGCCCACACACTGCTCGCATCTCCCAACAGGCTCTACGAGGTGTACAGATGCTTCCGTGGCCAGCGTACTCTCCGGATCTCTCACCAATCGAACACGTGTGGGATCTCATTGGACGCCGTTTGCAAACTCTGCCCCAGCCTCGTACGGACGACCAACTGTGGCAAATGGTTGACAGAGAATGGAGAACCATCCCTCAGGACACCATCCGCACTCTTATTGACTCTGTACCTCGACGTGTTTCTGCGTGCATCGCCGCTCGCGGTGGTCCTACATCCTACTGAGTCGATGCCGTGCGCATTGTGTAACCTGCATATCGGTTTGAAATAAACATCAATTATTCGTCCGTGCTGTCTCTGTTTTTTCCCCAACTTTCATCCCTTTCGAACCACTCCTCCTTGGTGTTGCATTTGCTCTGTCAGTCAGTGTACTTGTTTGAATTATCACTTCATAAAATAAACATTTATAAAATAAAGGTGCATTAATTTACATCAATAAAATGCCAAAGAATTATCTTCGAAACAAAAAAATGCCTATCCAATTTAGATAAATTGAACAGAAGTTATTACGAATAATTTACTGCAATTCCACGCCATTCCAGTTCCAGGCCTTGGCGGTATAGGACATGGACACCGTGTACGAGGCTGGCGGTCAAACGGTTAAATCTGTATCTTCAGAGGTATTTAAAGTAACTTATTGATTGGTTTATTTGCATTGCTTAAATCTGCTTCTGCCAGAGTCTGTGGTTGCTGTGTGTTTGAACTGGTAAAACGGCTGCGTGGATTTACAGTTACTGCATTTTTTTTCAAACGTACATTTTTTTAATGAAACAGTTATTACATATATTTTATTTTAATTCATCAGATGCAAATTATTTATTAAATCAACAAAATAATATAAACAGGACTATAATCATATCTATCTCCAATCAATCAATCACTCAATCAATCAATCAATCAATACTGATCTGCATTTAGGGCAGTCGCCCAGGTGGCAGATTCCCCATCTGTTGCTTTCCTAGCCTTTTCCTAAATGATTTCAAAGAAATTGGAAATTTATTGAACATCTCCCTTGGTAAGTTATTCCAATCCCTAACCCCCCTTCCTATAAATGAATATTTGCCCCAGTTTGTCCTCTTGAATTCCAACTTTATCTTCATATTGTGATCTTTCCTACTTTTATAAACGCCATTCAAACTTATTCGTCTACTAATGTCTTTACACGCCATTTCTCCGCTGACAGCTCGGAACATACCACTTAGTCGAGCAGCTCTTCTTCTTTTTCTCAATTCTTCCCAACCCAAACATTGCAACATTTTTGTAACACTAATCTTTTGTTGGAAATCACCCAAAACAAATTGAGCTGCTTTTCTTTGGATTTTTTCCAGTTCTTGAATCAGTTAATCCTGGTGAGGTTCCCATGCACTGGAACCATACTCTAGTTGGGGTCTTACCAGAGACTTATATGCCCTCTCCTTTACATCCTTACTACAACCCCTAAACATCCGCATAACCATGTTCAGAGATCTGTACCCTTTATTTACAATCCCATTTATGTGATTACCCCAATGAAGATCTTTCCTTATATTAACACCTAGATACTTATAATGATCCCCAAAAGGAACTTTCACCCCATCAACGCAGTAATTAAAACTGAGAGGACTTTTCCTATTTGTGAAACTCACAACCTGACTTTTAACCCCGTTTATCAACATATCATTGCCTGCTGTCCAATTCACAACATTTTCGAGGTCACATTGCAGTTGGTCACAATCTTGTCTCTTATTTATCACTCTATAGAGAATAACATCATCCGCAAAAAGCCTTACCTCCAATTCCACTCCTTTACTCATATCATTTATATATATAAGAAAACATAAAGGTCCGATAATACTGCCTTGAGGAATTCCTCTCTTAATTATTACAGGGTCAGATAAAGCTTCACCTACTCTAATTCTCTGAGATCTATTTTCTAGAAATATAGCAACCCATTCAGTCACTCTTTTTTCTAGTCTCATTGCACTCATTTTTGCCAGTAGTCTCCCATGTTCCACCCTGTCAAATGCTTTAGACAGGTCAATCGCGATACAGTCCATTTGACCTCCAGAATCCAAGATATCTGCTATATCTTGCTGGAATCCTACAAGTTGAGCTTCAGTGGAATAACCTTTCCTAAAACCGAACTGCCTTCTATCGAACCAGTTATTAATTTCACAAACATGTCTAATATAATCAGAAAGAATGCCATCCCAAAGCTTACATACAATGCATATCAAACTTACTGGCCTGTAATTTTCAGCTTTATGTCTATCCCCCTTTCCTTTATACACAGGGGCTACTATAGCAACTCTCCAATCATTTGGTATAGCTCCTCCGACCGAACAATAATCAAATAAGTACTTCAGATATGGTACTATATCCCAACCCATTGTCTTTAGTATATCCCCAGAAATCTGATCAATTCCAGCCGCTTTTCTAGTTTTCAACTTTTGTATCTTATTGTAAATGTCATTGTTATCATATGTAAATTTTATTACTTCTTTGGCCTTAGTCTCCTCCTCTATCTGGACATTATCCTTGTAACCAACAATCTTTACATACTGCTGACTGAATACTTCTGCCTTTTGAAGATCCTCACATACACACTCCCCTTGTTCATTAATTATTCCTGGAATGTCCTTCTTGGAACCTGTTTCTGCCTTAAAATACCTATACATACCCTTCCATTTTTCACTAAAATTCGTATGACTGGCAGTTATGCTTGCCATCATGTTATCCTTAGCTGCCTTCTTTGCTAGATTCAATTTTCTAGTAAGCTCCTTCAATTTCTCCTTACTTCCACAGCCATTTCTAACTCTATTTCTTTCCAGTCTGCACCTCCTTCTTAGTCTCTTTATTTCTCTATTATAATAAGGTGGGTCTTTACCATTCCTTACCACCCTTAATGGTACAAACCTGTTTTTGCATTTCTCAACAATTTCTTTAAACCCATCCCAGAGTCTGTTTAATGAAGGAGTAGTTATCCACAAGTATCTCATTAGATGCATCAGTTACCTTGGTTGCAGATTAATCATCTCAAAACAAAATAGCAATAATTGGAGATTCATATAATATAGACAAATTTTAGAAATGTGTAAGAATCTTTCCATCCATTTCATGAGTAATACATAATAGTGGTATACTATCAATATTTTAAAGAAAATAGTGAAGTACTTTCTTACATACAACCACCAAACACCAATGTAACCATAGAATAGAACAACCAAAAAAGCATTTTTCATACTTCTGTTCAATGCTGACAATCATACAAATCACAAAGTTCCTATCGCTTGCTAAAAAAACATTCCTCATTATTTCTGGAGAATTCTGCAGCTTCAACGGTATCAAACGAATAGCTTTTATGTTTTATGGCCTATATTCCATCACAGTATGAGAGGGTTTGAGAATTTATATGTTATTTTATTAAGGATTCCAATTTTTCTTAAAATAATGGGTGAAATTTGGTGATAGGTTAGGCAAAGGAAATTCTAAGATGGGCAATATTACAAGAATGTAATAGCCATTACTCTGATACAACTCAGTGCTATTACACCAAACATGTTTTAGGTCTAATGATGACATTTCATGAGACATTGTTGTTTTAAGGACATAGCTATACCCAAATCAGTGACAAACTTAAGATATTTCAATCCATTTGGAGTCTTAAATAATAGTTAAGACTTGGGTAGGAAGGAACCTTTTCATTGTTACATTTGGAATATCAAATTAATTATAGGCATAGTATATGAGACCCTGGTGTTGCTACTTCATAATTTTAAATAACTGATAAAAACAAATTTGCATATAAGGTATGCATTTCTATATTTATGATTATTCATGTAATGAGTATACATTATGCAGTAGATAAACTACTTCAGAAAGTTATCCTATGTTTCCAAAATTAGGAACTCTGATAGTTGTAAATTTCTGGATTTGTCATTTGCAGATGCTGAAACTCAGATATCTTCAACAAGCATCAGAGAGTATAGGTTACCCCTATAGGGTGCATTCTGGTGTAACATTAAATAGACTGTGCTACATTCTTACAGTTTTCAGTGTTTTCGAAAAATTGAAAAATTATTTTTATAACAAATTTTTCTCTTTCTTACATGTGTAAGTAATTTACTTAAAAAGAATGTCATAAACAAAACTTCAGTATAAAGAGACTTACCTCGTATTGACCAGACATTCCACCAAGAGGACAATAATAGCTGCTACATTTCCGAAGGCTAAGATGACAAATGCAAAACTGAGACCTTCTAGCGGTACAGACTCAAAGGTAGCTTGTGGACAATTCAGATTGAGCGGGGCTTTTACAATACTGTTCAGCTTTGAAACAATACCCGTTTCAGTCAGCTTGATTGTTCTGTAATTGACATAAAATGCTTGGATTAAAAAAGTATTTCACAACATGGAAAACTAGATATCATGAAACAATTTGAATTTATGCCATGTGATATGCTTTAAATCCTACAAATTCTTGCTTTCATAGTGGACATCATTTTAGAAGTAAGTGCATGTATTTTGTTTGATTCATTTCAGAGATTAAGGACATTTACTTATTTATCTCATTGGGAGCCAAGAAGAGATGAGTAGAAGAACTGGGGTCGATGAAGTGAGACTATCTATATGAAGATGTGGAGATTGTCCTTTTGTGTTTTCATTGTGCTTGTCTTACAGGACAAAATTCCAGCACCCCATCAACTACAAAAACTATAAAAAGTTAGTTAGGGGGACATGAAACCAAAAGTATTATTTATTAGTATCTTCTGCAGTGAAATGGGTGTAGCTTCTTAGCATTGCATGAGCACTGGACCAAACTGACAAATGTTCCTGTTGAAGTTCTAGCAATGTCAGGTGATGTCGTATTCAATCCAAGGTCCAAGAAAGTGAGATGATAGCTTATGCTTGTCACAGAATATCTCAGCTTTGAGATTGATTGATTGATTGATTGATTGATTGATTGATTGATTGATTGATTGATTTGTCAAGCAAGTATTCTAAGATAACATTCTAAAAGAATTTAATTGTATAAAGTCCACCTGTTCAATACAAGTTTGCCATTTGATAAATGGTCTGTGTGTGGACTGTGGAGGTCAACACTGACCCAACCTGATCTACACAAGCACAGAGCTGGAGGAAAGAGGAAATCCTAGCCATCCTTGTATTTTCCATGAAGAGATTTTATGGATTTTATACTTCACTCCATTTCCAGCCACATGACAAATAGATAAAATTTGACTGTCTTCACAACTTTAAATTATTCCTCCAGCCAACCAATAGTTGTGATAAATACAGTTGGATCCACACCTGTTACAACTTGATTCATCCAAGATTGAAGCTATGAACATTTTAAACATAGACTGCTATTGCCCTTGTTGATTGTATTTTATCTTAAGTTGTGTATGTATGACTGTTCTTGTATATGTCTTTCATCTTTGTGTTATTTTAGCTCATGATGACCTCTAGGGTAGGTCGAAACATGTCCTATGTAGCTTTTTAGACAGACCATTCATCAAATGGCAAACATGTATTGAACAGGTGGACTTTATACAATTAAATTATTTTAGAATTTTATCTTAGATATTTGAAGTCAATACGTAACTGGAATGAAGTACGTTACTTGTCTTCTTCTCAATCCTAAGATTGGTTGGCAGCAATTCGTCTTCTCCACTCTTCTCTGTAATCCGCTAATCTCTTCATTTCCACATATGAGCCTGGTCCTACATCATCTGTGATCTGTCTTGCATATTGCAGTCTAGGTCTTCCTCTTTTACCTTGAATCATTCCTTCTATGACATTAACTATGAAACCATTGTGCCGATAGAGATGGCCAATTAATTGGTATCTTCTCTTTCTTATTGTTGCTAAAAAGGATCTTTTTTCATCTATTTGTCGAAGAACTTCATTTGTGAGTTTTGCTGTCCATGAGATCTTTTCCATCCTCCTCCAGCACCACATCTCAAATGCTTCCAGACGTTTCTTATCACATGCACTAATAGTCCACGTTTCTGAGCCATACAAGGCCACACTCCAGACATAGCACTTAATAAATGTCTTCTTAGTCTCCACATATACTTTCCTTGATGTAAGTAGTATCCTTTTCTTGTAATAAGCAATCTTTGCTTGGGCAATTCTGCTCTTTATATCGACTGAACTTTTGCCATCTGGAGTGATTTTACTTCCTAAATAGGGAAAGACATTTACTTGCCTTAGTGGTATATCACTAATTCTGATGTCGACTGCAATATGTTGGCAGTTGCATACCATAATTTCGGTCTTTTTTGTATTAATTTTCATATTATATTTATCTCTCAATATCTTATTCATTTTTATTAATGCACTTTGTAGTTTCTCTTCATTCTCCTCTATGACAGCTATGTCATCAGCAAATCTTATCATTTTGATTTCTACTCTATTTATCTTCATCCCTTCCATTTCCTCTTTACATTCCTCAATGCCTTTCTCAGTATACAGGTTGAACAACACTTGTGACAAATTACATCCCTGTTGTACTCCCTTCTTTATATAAGCCTCCCATACTTCACCATTTATGTTTACGATGCCTCTTTGGTTGTTATAGTTTATATACTATTCGTCGATCTCTAAAATCTAGACCAACACTAGTCATAATCTTCATTAACATATTCCAGATCACATTATCAAAATCTTTTTCTAAATCAATGAATGCAATAAATAAAGGTTTTCTTACGTCTAGCATTTTGTCTATAACCTGTCGTAACGTTAGAATAGCTTCTCGTGTGCCTCTATTTCGTCTGAATCCAAACTGATCTTCAGCCAAATGTGGTTCAATTTTATTGCTTATTCGGTTATATATTATTCTTGTCAATATTTTTGACATGTGCGACAATAGACTCAAGGTGTGATGTTCTTCACATTTTAGAGTTCCAGGTTTCTTTGGTATAGGGATTATGAGAGAGTTTTTAAAATCTTCTGGAATTTCTCCGGTTTCATATATTTCCGTGATCAGTTTAAAAATATAGCCGTGTGTTTCATCATCCAGTCTCTGTATCATTTCTCCAGTTAGTTCATCATATCCTGGCACTTTATTAGGTTTCAATTCTTTCACAGCCTTAAGGTATTCTTTTGTTAAAGAGGGTCAGTAGGATCTTCATATAATCTTTCTATATATCGCTTCCATCTTTCTCCCACTTCTTTACTCTCAGACTTGTAATGAGCAAGTATTCCATTAGTTGAAATGCAATTTTTGACAAATCCAGCTCTATTATGGTGGAACATTGAAGCAATGTTTGTTATATTGTTTATTTAAATATAAATGCTGTAGGACTGTGGAGCAGCATGGCTTCTGTGAACTTTTCAATATGGGTCATCCTCTCTCCCGAGATGATGATAAGTATAGAGGGCCCGAGCTCAGGGTTACAGATGAAGACCTTCATGACTTGTTAGGTGATGATGATAAATTTCATACTATGATTGAAGTGGCAGAGGTACAACATATTCCCAAACAGTGACTTTACTCCACTTAAGTGGCTACAAAGGATATCTATACTGCTATATTCCTGCTGGCAGTAGCTCTAAATTACTTTGTGAGGCTGTGAGACAAGCCAGCCATTGAAATACCAGTAAATCATTCAATGCTGACTAAACTCATTCATTTCATCCACAGATTGTGTGTGTGGTGGGGGATAATGATATGTTTCATTGTATAAATACTCATCTCTTTCTGTTTACTTGGCAGGATGCTGAAACAGGATTGGTACAATTATTTGTGTCATGTATACTATGAAAATTTGTAAATTTCCTACTTACCCCCAGTTAAACATTTCCTGATATTCAGAATTTTTTGGTACTGTCATTGATAATGGAACTGTAGCATGAGGGAGGTCAAATGAACCAAGTTTGCAACGTTGTTCTGTAGAAAGTGGAGCTGTCATGAGTCTGATCAGAAAGTCTGCTGTGCTGTAGCAAGTAAATCCTTTGAGTACATAATTCATACTTTGAGTCAGGGCAAGCCTCTTTCTACTTCTTCCCATCTGCTTAATAGCAGGATTAGATGGGTTCTGCAAACATACAAATGATTATTGGAAAATCAAGTTATTACTATACTGAAGTTCATACTTTATTGTAGATAATTAACTGTAGTTTGGACACAGAGTTCTTGATGATAGGAAATATTAGATATGACTGAATCTCTAAAGTTTAAAGATTTCTTTGAAATCATTTAAGAAAAGGGTAGGAAAACAACAGATGGGGAATCTGCCACCTGGGCGACTGCCCTAAATGCAGATCAGTAGTGATTGATAGTCAGCCTTGATCTACTCCTACCGTTCTTACTGCCTATACTTCCCTCAGAACTAACTGAACATGTCCTGGGTGTCACAAGTTGTGTCCTACCAACCTCTCTCTTCTTCTCGTTAAATTTTGCCAAGTCATTCTCCTCTTACTAGCTTGATTCAGTATCTGATCCTTCTTATTTTCATCACATTGAAACTTATTTTTGAATGATAAACAAGCAAAAAAGTAACAAGAAATATGTCAAAGAAAAAGGTACTATTTTATTCCTACCTATTCTTATAGAAAAGACCCTGGGAAATTTACTTTCTAATAACTTTTTTAGTATACAGAATACACTTACCATAAAATAGAAGTCGAGGTATGGGTAGTCATCAATGTAGAGTTGATATTTGAATTGAACCAAGTCTTGCATTGAAGAGATTGGATTATCTTTAGTTGATAAGAGTGATATCACCTGTCCTGAATAATTAGAATACAGCAGGAGAAGTGGTATGAGTAATGCAAGGGTGATTATGCGAGCTGACCATGCATGTGGTGTCCGTGCTGAACCTGTTTTCAAAAGAATAATAAAGATTGTTGAGAGATTAGTTTTTCGATTACTAAATGTTCAAAATGATCTGATCATGTTCTGGTTTTGATAGTTGTCTCTGTACTGTGGAAAAACTTTTCATGATGGAAGGATGTTCTGATCTTAGGAACAATGGTGTCAATTATTCTGTTTGTAAAGTACAATATAATTTGAATTAACTACTCTGAACATAGTATCCAGTTCCAGTACTAGTTTATTCTGGGTATACCTTCCACATTGGCCACAGCTACAGTACAGTTTCAAAGCAGATACCCAATACAGGCAACACTGAATAACTCAGACCCTGATATGTCAGACTTTGGATAGCTCGGACAATGTTTTCCAAAAAAAATCTGGCAGACTAAAATGTTACAGGTAATGCAAGAGGCTGGTGGAGATCTCACAATGCAGAGCTACTATCCCTTTCATCCCACCATTTGCACGAAACACACACAGCATGCCATGCCAGCGCCAATGTGTCTCGGCCATTGATCTCAGCCAGTCAAGTGGAGCTCGTGCGTAACAATGGCATCGGCCAAAAGAAAGTGTGATTCTTTAAGTGTTGTAGAGAAACTGAAACTTTTTGAAAAGTTAGAGTCCAGTGCTTCTGTGACAAATATGTGTAAAGAATACAGCATAAGTGCAAAATATCTTCATAGGTTGACTCCCCGAACAAACAGCATTAAAAAAAGAATACAGCATAGCTTTGGACATAAGAAAGAACAAGGATAAGCTAAAGATGTTTGCTGTGCAATGTGATGTTGAAACAACAGTTTCCAGTAGAAAACAACTGAAGTTACCTGATGACACAAATCTGTAAAATTTTGTATATAAATGGTACATGCAACGGCGGTCTAGTAGTGTTGCAGTCTGTGGTGTAGAGCTTCAGGCAGCAGCTGAGAGACTTGCTAAGTATATGAACATTCAATTTCAAGCTAGCAATGACTGGCTCTAGCTCTTCTGTAACTGTCATGGTATTGTAACAAGAGAGTGTTTGGTGAAGCGCTAAGTTGCAATTTACAAATTTCATTATATAGTGTACCAGTAAAAGAGCCCGACTTTAAGATTTATTTTCAACGAAAGTATGGAATAGTTCTCAGGGCTAAACTGGATGAATATTAGCCAGGGCTTGGTACAGGAGGCAGGGTCCTATCTACAAGAAAAGTTTGAATCTGATTTGATAAGAGTTTATTCATGTAATGCATATTAAATTGCAGATCACCTCAGGGCAGATAGGGGTTGTCTTCCACATTGTCCTTTAAATGGCCCGGGTCTCCAGCTCACCAGGCCGTACCGGCTGGAACACGTTCCAGAAGATGCCCAAGTACTCCGTCAAGATGCGGACGTGATGATCTCCGCTGGTTCCTGACGATGTTGAGGGTAATCACATTACCCAAGTACAATGAGTTGATGCCCACAAAACTCCGAAAATGTGTTCTTCTTCACTCGCAGAATTGATAAGTCAAAGTTCATGAAAACCTTAAATAAGTTTTCACACCATTAGTAAAATCACTAGTCAATGTTTATAAAGACTTTCAAGAATTCACTCTTTAACACTCATGGAAATGACAAGTCCGTGTTCATGAAGACTTTCAATGATGTTATTGTTCATCAATGGCAAAATTTACAAGTCTTTAAGTAATCACTGGCAAGAATCACAAGTTTATGTTCATGGAAACTTCGAACAAATTTAGAGTTCATCACTCGTGAATATTCCAAGTCCTTGAATAATCACTGGCGAAAAGTTAGAGTCCAACACTGCTAAATATGACAAGTCCTTGAATAATCACTGGCGAGAAGTTAGAGTCCAACACTGGTAAATATGACAAGTCTTTGAATAATTACTGGCGAAAAGTTAGAGTCCATCACTGCTAAATATGACAAGTCTTTGAATAATCACTGGCGAAAAGTTAGAGTCCAACACTGGTAAATATTACAAGTCTTACTGGTGAAAAATTAGAGTCCAACACTGGTAAATATTACAAGTCTTTGAATAATCACTGGTGAAAATCACAAGTCTACGCTCATGAAAATTTTGAATAATGTTAGAGTTCATCACTCGTAAATATCACAAGTCTTTGAATAATTACTGGCAAAAATTTAAAGTCCATCACTGGTAAATATTACAAGTCTTATTTATAAAGACTTAGAAGAATTCAGAGTTCCTCAACACTCATAAATATTACAAGTCCCATTTATAAAGACTTAGAAGAATTCAGAGTTCTTCAACACTCGTAAATATTACAAGTCCCATTTATAAAGACTTAGAAGAATTCAGAGTTTTTCAACACTCGTAAATATTACAAGTCCCATTTATAAGGACTTAGAAGAATTCAGCACTCGTAAATAAGGACTTCGAGGAAATTCAGAGTTCCTCAGTGAGACTATAACCACACGAAGATAGCTTCCAACGATAATGGCAGCGAGTAGAGCCACGCTGACTACTCGACTGTCACTGACTGACTGAGATATCAGGCTATATTGAGCCCTCCTTATATTTGGTTTGGGGACATCTACGTCACATATGCCGTGAAGCTGGTTATCTCCTAAATCCCTCGATGGTTTTTCTTGAAATTCAAGCATTGCGACGTTTATGTAATTCCCTTTAAAATGACATGTTGATCAAGTTGCTACCACAATTATTATAGGAGTTTTAAATTTTTTCTCCATCAAATGTTCTGGAAGGTGTGACGCTTGAATCTGGAACATACGAGTTCAGGCTAGCTGCACGTGGCATGACAGGCAGGTGATCTAACTAGCCCCTGCGGCTACGTCACGCATACAGCTGTTCTCAGCTTGCTCGCTCGTCCTGCTGAATGTAAACAAACCAGGCTTGCACGGAATAATACGCGTGGTGATAAAATACGATCAACTCTCAAAAAATATGCATGTACAGGTCGTAACCGGTACAATAGGTCCATATTGATACAGCTTAATTAAGAACTAATATTTGTTTTTATGATCCACCCAGTCAATACACTTCACTTTACAAGTGAGAACACACGTAACCTTAAAAATATTTTATTCATTCTTTGGTACATGTTTACTTAAGACTTCTTCAGCCATATCATTTCAAAAATTATTTGATCTAATTAAATTGCAGAATTGTTACTGTCCAATAATTCTGTATTTTAATTAGATAAAATAATCTTTGAGATGCTTTGGCTGAAGAAGTCTTATATAAAACTTAACTGATAGGAAGCAATAAAGGGCCCATCTACAATGTTAAACATGGTGTCCCACAAGGGTCAGTGCTGGGACCATTACTGTTTTTAATATTTATTAATGATATAGGTTATCATGAGTTTACTGGTAAGATATTCCTGTTTGGAGATGATATATTTATATTTTATGACAGCAGTTGTGAACAAACGAGTGTGGAGTATATGCAAAAAGATCTGGACATACTAACATCATGGCTGAACAACAATAACCTAGTTATAAGCACCTCAAAAACAAAATACATGATATTTCATAAACCAACACAAATTATCAATACCTGTAATGTAGTAAAAATTGGCAATGAGCCCATTGAAAGAGTAAAGCAGTTTTCATATTTAGGCCTGGCTTTAGACAATAACTTAAGTTGGAATGAGCATATCTTAAATGTAAGGAAAAAAATTATTAGTGTAATTGGAGTACTAAAAATATTGAAAGACTATGGAATAAACAACCAACACTTAAGAAACATATATACACACCTTATGTACATGAATATAATATGGGGAAATTGTACACAGGAAGCTATAAAGGGACTAGAAGTACTCCAAAAGAGAGCTTTAAAAATTATGTATGGATATGATTTTCTAAAACCATCTGTGGAAGTTTTTCAGGAAACAAACATATTACCAGTACAATGCCAGATTAAATATTCTCAAGCTTTATTTATGTTCAGGTATAAAAATAATATAATTTCTGTTAATACAGAACTACGATACAGCAAGGACATTCACACCCATAACACAAGATCAGCAAACCAGTTTTACAAAGATTCCACTAACACTACCAAATATGGTGTTAAAAGCATTTCTTATTCAGCAAGCACAGCCTTTAACAATCTACCTCCCAAATTAAAACAAATCAATAAGTTGTACAGATTTAAGAAAGAAGTACGCAGGTACTTCCTTGAACAGTATGTTGGAGAATAAATCGATAACCACTGTGTACCTATTTTTCCACCTAAGTTTAGTTTGTTTTTAATATCTTCTTTTTCCATGTAAAATAATGATATTATGATGTAAATTAATAATTGTAAATATTCCTTGTTATATATGTAGGCCTATGCCTTATCTGTTAAATGAAACTTGAAGCTGCCAAGCTGTGATTGTAAAGGGCAGTGCCTCCTTGAGCCACTAGCTCACTGGGACATTCTGTACCCAATAAATAAAGTCTAAAAGTCTAAAGTCTAAAAAACGAAACATAAAATATTTTAAGATTAAGTGTGTTCTCACTTGTGAAGTGTAAAGTGAAGTGTATTGATTGGGTGGATCATTAAACCAAATATTAGTTCTTAATGAAGCGCTAAGCGCCGATAAAGCTAGTGTTGGGCCATTTAGAACATGACTTGACACACTGAAAAATGAAATGGCGTATGGCTTTTAGCGCCAGGAGTGTCTGAGGACAAGTTCGGCTCGCCAGATGCAGATCTTTTGATTTGACTCCCATAGGCGACCTGCGCATCGTGATGAGGATGAAATGATGATGAAGAGGAGACATACACCCAGCCCCTGTGTCAGCAAAATTAACCAATTTTGGTGAAAATTCCCAACCCCACCAGGAATCAAACCTGGGACTCCTGTGACCAAAGGCCACCACGCTAACCATTTAGCCATGGAGCCGGACTACTTGACACGCTAATCAAGGAAGAAGGATTTTTTTTTTTTGCTAGGGGCTTTACATCGCACCGACACAGAAAGGTCTTATGGTGACGATGGGATAGGAAAAGCCTAGGAGTTGGAAGGAAGTGGCCGTGGCCTTAATTAAGGTACAGCCCCAGCATTTGCCTGGTGTGAAAATGGGAAACCACGGAAAACCATTTTCAGGGCTGCCGATAGTGGGATTCGAACCTACTATCTCCCGGATGCAAGCTCACAGCCGCGCGCCTCTACGCGCACGGCCAACTCGCCCGGTGGAAGTTAGCTGGAAAATTTATAATGTCCAATAACGGACCATTTATATTGGAAGAAGGATTAACACATACTCAAATATACAATGCTGACAAGACCGAGTTGTTTTGACATTCACTACCTGAAAACATGCAAGCTTATAAGTATGAGGGCACTGTACCAGGTCGAAAGCTAAACCGAAGCAAAACTTTCAGCCTTCTTGTTTGCAAATGCAGATAGAAGTCATTGCCTTAAATCAGTTATAGTCGGCAAATCTCACTGGCCTGGTGTGTTTAAGAGCATCATAGATACAGCATCGTAGATACTCTTCCTGTGCATTATACAAATTCAAAAAAAATATGTGGTTTATCCAAGAAATCACAATGGACTGTTTTCCAAAAAGTTTGTTCCTGAAGTGCGATGATTCCAAATCGAAGATCTAAAGATGTCCCCTAATGACGTTTGGCTTGGTTTTGGTTTGTAGCACATCCAACTGTGAAGATGTGTAGCAGCAATGGAAAAAAATAAGTGGCTAGCATTGCCTCTGAATACCACCTCCCTTATCCAATCAATGGACCAAGGTGTTATTTTGGTATGCAAAAGATTGTACAAAAGGAAGTTTCTCGATGAAGTAATGGTAGTACTAGAGGAACCTCAGGACAAAGAAAAAGACACACAAGGGCAAAGAACACTGCAGAACATTTGCACTTACAGCATCAAGTCAACAATTTTTAACTAGGTTTCTGCTTCGAGTAAAAAATTATACGCTTGTCAACTGCTGGAATAAACTTCTTTTCGATACAGCACACGTACAGTGTAATTTGGAGGGTTGTGAGGTCACTGATTATCTTCAGGCATGGTTAGTGGCCAGTGAAACAGGGCCCACTCTAAAAGACATTCACTAGTGGTTACATAGAGAAGATGGAGGCCCAAGCTACCAGATCCAGACAGAAGAAGAGATTACTCGTGATTTCCTGTCTCTTACCACCAAGGACGAGAGTATGGACGAGGAGGAAGAAGAATAACCCTTGTCCAAGCTGACTCTATCAAGTGCTTATGAAGCTCTGGACATACTTATTAGTGTTTTACATTCGACTTCAGATCCTGAACTAGAGCCAGTCTATAGACACTTTCGGACTGCACATGAGATAATTGTTTGCAGGCAACATAAAAACTTTTCACAAAAAGAAGCCTGACAGCTTTTTCAAACATATCAATATTGTAGCAGACCAATCACCATCATACTCTATAATAGTCCTACCAAATCAGACGATGGTTAATGTACTTAGTGCAGAAAGCTAGTACTGTTTTATAGTTCCTGTATACCTACCAGTGTTACTTGGTTTCTGTATTACGGTATCTGATATGTATTGATAACCTTGTTTCATTAAAGTTCAGTATAATATTACTACAACCGAGCTCGATAGCTGCAGTCGCTTAAGTACAGCCAGTATCCAGTATTCGGGATAGTGGGTTCAAACCCCACTGTCGGCAGCCCTGAAGATGGTTTTCCCAGGTTTCCCATTTTCACACCAGGAAAATGCTGGGGCTGTACCTTAATTAAGACCACGGCCACTTTCTTCCCATTGCTAGCACTTCCCTGTCCCATCGTCGCCATAAGACCTATCTGTGTCGGTGCGATGTAAAGCAACTTGCAAAAAAAGATATTACTACTGTATAGGTTATTTACGGTGTTAATTTTCATTTCTTAGGCACAAGTTATTCCCCTTCGATAACTTGGACAGATCTCCGCCCACTTTAGTCTGAGTTATTGAGAGTTAACTGTACCTCAATACCATCAATTTCGGAGAGACCTTCTCATACATAGCAAATTAATGGAGTAATTATCATGATGTTTTAAGTCATTAAAATAGAACCAATTGGTAATATGATATCATAAGATCAGCTATTACAGAAGAACCTCTTCTTGAATCACCAGTCTTGTAGGAAGACAAAGGGAACTGAAGATACCATTAAATATTTGGGAGTAACGTTTAAAGATGAAATGATGAAATCGGTCTTGATACAGAAAATATTATATCACTTAGCCAAGACTTCGAAAACTTGACATCAACACTAATGCTACATCTGGATCAGAATCTAAAAAACAGTATTTATGCCGAGAAATTATATACCTCCTTACAGAGAGCACCATTCCTCCAGCTACCACCAGCTTTTTAAAGGATATAGACAAGATTATTTGAAGTTCTGTTAACCTTCCAGTACTAATAATAATAATGTTATTGGCTTTACGTCCCACTAACTACTTTTTTAGGTTTTTGGAGACTCCAAGGTGCTGGAATTTTGTCCCATAGGGATTTCTTTACGTACCAGTAAATCTACCGACACAAGGCTGACGTATTTGAGCACCTTCAAATACCGCCGGACTGAACCAGGATCGAAACTGCCAAGTTGGAGTAAGAAGGCCAGCACCTCAACCATCTGAGCTACTCAGCCCAGCAACCTTCTAGCACTAACATGACAAATCCTAGCATTGGCCTTTGAGTTCAAAGTTCTAAACATGCATATTTCTTATGTTTTAAAGCAAGTAAATCATTATTAAATGGAAACCACACTACAAACAGCAATTTCTAAGCCTTGCATTGTTACTGTTAACAATAAAGGGATGAAGAAATTCATGCACCATTGTTGGGAGATTCACACAGAGAAATAAACACCATATGATTAACCCTATGTTGTGTGCGTGGCTGCACTCAGTGCGGCAAATTTGTTTGTTTTCACTTTGTTGATGAAAGTAGGCATTTCCCGCTTTGGAAGCCAAGGTATGCTATGTTCATTATATGATGAATAGGTTTCAATTCAACTGATCACTTATCTGCCTTTTAAGAAATACCGTAAAGCGGCGTAACTTCGGCCATACAGGGTAACTTCGGCCACTGACGAATAGCAACAATTATTTTCTCCTGCCTCCTATATTGAAAAAATGAGCCACTTGTAACAACTAAAATGTACGTACAATAGAATGCTCTATCAACACTCGGTATTCCAGAGAACATCGGCGGGCTCATTTTTGAGTCAATCAATTTTTTTCGCAGCTCCGACTATTGTCTTGTCTGGTAACAGCAGAAAACAAACTGTTCTCTAGCTCCAGCATTCAATTCTCTATTCCAGTGATTTATGGGGTCAAAATGTAAGTATGTCTGGTAAGTGATCAACCCAATTTGATGCATTTTATTTAAATAGGTTTTTCAGGAAATAGTTTTGTGATATAAACTGTCCTCTTCCGGGGTAACTTCGGCCATGCCAAGAACATACAGGAAAGTAATACGCGGCGGCGGGTATTGTAATTACAATCCTGTTTACTTCAAGAATGCTTCAGAAGGGATTAATAAAGCCACAATAACAATACACAGGGAAGTTTATCCCAACAGGGCGGGGAAAGACGGATCCCATTTTCAATGATAAATAGACAGACATCAGTTGACATGGATGATGCACATGATGCCTCTGTGGATCAGCGGTAGAGTGTCGGCCTCCGGATCCCAAGATAGCGGGTTCAAACCTGGCAGAGGTAGTCGGATTTTTGAAGGGCGGAAAAAAGTCCATTCGACACTCCATGTCGTACGATGTCGGCATGTAAAAGATCTCTGGTGACACATTTGGTGTTTACCCGACAAAATTCATTAAATCTCAGCCATAGACGCCCAAGAGAGTTTCGGTTTACTCGGTCTGCCATCTAGTGGGGACCTAGAGTAAAACGGAACGTCGAAATTGACAAGCAGACAGCCAGATGGCGTCAAATTGAAATGTCTGCACATGGTAGCTGAGGCCATACGATTATTATTATTATTATTATTATGCACATTTAAAGAACCTGATTGACGGCCCAGATATTTTCTAATTTAGTAGACAGTGCATTATGAGAACAGTCTACAAGATTGCGTCTTTTACGATCTCCTTTTCTCTCTATACAATTGGGCTTTATGATTTTTGTACTTTTTATTTATTTTCTTTTGTATCATTACGAATATTTATGCAATGCAGTGTGTATTTTGTAATATCATACAATGCTTGTACGCTTAGGCCAAATAAAATAGTTTATTCTTTGTGGAAAATGTGAATTTGATTACTATACTTCTCTTTCACCACAAATCGTTTTAATTTGTTTGTGATTGTTGATACTGGGCATTCTGCAGGTTT
This sequence comes from Anabrus simplex, assembly GCF_040414725.1. Lineage (NCBI taxonomy): Eukaryota > Metazoa > Arthropoda > Insecta > Orthoptera > Tettigoniidae > Anabrus > Anabrus simplex. The sequence goes on from NC_090269.1 coordinate 119,868,049, forward strand.
TTATAAAACATTCACAGTGGCCGAAGTAACACTACATCGAAGAAAACTTCATTTCTTGCGTTATTTTTATGGCGGCTGAAGTTAGGGGTAACTCCAGCCACTTTTTTGATAATCATAATTCATTACTGAATAACAATTAGAATTATGTTCATATTTAGAAATGAAGAACAAACATGGAAGAACTTATATTATATTTTTCAGAAAATTGGAGGGAATATTTCACATTTGAATTTTAAAAATATACGAGAAAGCGGCTGAAGTTACCCCGTTTTACGGTAACTGAGGTATTTTTAATGTTCCACCTTTTCAATACAACACACTGTTCTGTGGTTACGTTTATAAAACATCTATATACATAGATTAATGGTACATGTTTTGCCCTTACTAGAGGGAATCCTCAGCCTTTTGTCAAACTAAAATGCTAAACTTGAATATACAATAAAAATGTGAGAAAAGACAATTAACATTGTATGGCTCAAATCAGAATACAAAGTCATTTGTCATGTGGACAATATTAAATTAAAACATGTTTTGATAAAATGGAATAAAATCAACGTCAGTCTAAAACTATGCGTCTGAGGCTAAAACTCAGTCTTTGTCTTTCCGTGACATGTAGTACTTGCATATTTTCGAGCATGTAGTTCCAATATAGTCACCAAAGAATCTTGCCCATAGTTAAAATTTGTGTCCAAATTGAATAAAAATGAGCATCTGTACAAATTATAATTTTCTGTGAGTCGTGAAATCCGTATTTGGAGCATCGTAAATAATAATGGTTGAGAATTCAAATTTTGTCATTATAGACATATAAAATAAGACATTAGCTGAAGTTGTTGTTAAAATTATCTGAAAAGTGAAATGCATATGACAATGTAGTTGCATTGGATCTAAGGCCCTTCGTAGAGAATATTTGTTAGTTGAATAGGACGTCATTTCTCTGAAATGAGACGAAACAGAAAGAAATTTTAAACTCCTGGAAAAGTTAAACGGTCCTCCATTTTAACTGGAGTAGAACAATTACTTACATGTATGTGTGGATGTTATATACGTCCTCCCGTTATAGCTGTGCTAGCTTCTATATAGAAGCAGGACCAACAGACAAGATATCTTGAAAAGGTGGAACATTAAAAATACGGTTTTTTTACTTCTTAAAAGGCAGATAAGCAATTAATTGTGTTGAAACCTATTTGTCATATAATGAACATAGCATATCTTGGCTCCCAAAGCAGGAAATACCTACTTTCATCAGCAAAGTGAAAACAAACAAATTTGCCACACTGAGCGCAGCCACGCACACACTTTGTTATTTCTTATATGAATAACTTTCAATACGGAAAAAAATCATGAGGATAATAACTTGTAATATCTGTCTTTTGTCTGTCGCCTATAGGCTGTGGAAGTTGACAGGTACCGTAACGCCGCACTGAGTGATGTGCGCGCCCACTCCCGTTACAGTTTCTTTCGCACTTGATGTAAGACGTGTTTGCTCCATGTGTGCTTGTTTTATAGTTCATGCAGCTTGTCCATTGTGAAGTGTTATTCGTATAACTCTTCTCGCTGTGAATATTCCAATAGTATTTTTCAAACTGGCAGATATATTTCAGATCGATTTCATTACTGTAAATATGGGAGATTCATTTTGTTTTGTTTGTGAATTGTTTCTTGATCTAAACAAATATTCAAAAGGTATTTTAAAAAAATGCTATTTATTTGGGGCGTCGACCTAGAAAGATCTTTTGCCCCTACTTTGCACTATATGTTATGAACCTGTGTGTATTTGGAAATTGTGGAAGTGTATAGTGTTGAATGTGAGGAAAGGAACATTAAGGATGACACAAACACCAAGTCCCCAGGCCAGGGATATTAATAATTTACAATTAAAAACCCCTGACCCGGCCGGGAATCGAACCTGGGGCCACCGGGTGACAGGCGGACTCGTTGCCCCCTACACCGCGAGGCCGGACTTCAAGGACTTCAAAAGGTATTACTTATCTATTTATTTTGAAAGGGCTGAAAGATTGGCACCCGGCGAGGACATTCGTCAAGTCCTTCTAGAGATTTCTGATGATGATCCATATTTTCAACCTGAATTCTGTAAGGACGAGGACGGAGTTGAGGACGATGATCATGGACACGTACAGTATCAGCAATTGGGAATATGAAGTGGGGGGGGGGGGGGGGCAAAACATTTTTAGACAACAAAAGGTATCCGGGTTTATGGGATGTAGTGAGTGAGTGGGGGGAGGGGGGTTACAGGGTTTATACATCAAAACTGAAAAAAAAAAGAAAAAAAGCATTTTCTGACAGAAAGGTAAGCGTTAACAGTTTACCAACTTAAGAGCAGTAATAATAGTTTTTTTTTTTTTTACTATTTAGATTCAATACTATACAATAAAACTTTCACCAAAGGAAGAATATTATGTACATGTATTACAATTAAATAGAAGTGCGGCGTGTTTATAAAATTAAAAATCATCTAGTATTTGACTACACACTAAGAAGCTAACAAACACTAGAGACTGCCAGACTGACGAATGCATGTGGCAAGCAAGCAGTTGAATCATACCTCAGTGTCCATGACCTTAGCAAAAAAAAAAAAAAAAAAAAAAGAGCCACCGAGCCACCTTGCTACCCTTCCTCACACCCCATGCTATGACAATATACAAATCGGTTAGGCGCGACGAAACAACATTCTATCCATATTTCCGCTAATCATTTTGTTAATCAATTAAAAAATAAAGGAAAGAATTAGCTGATAAGACAACAGGGCTTGTACCATTTTTTAAATAATTCCTAGCTTCACCCGATTAAAATGGAATAAAAATGTAATGTTTCCTCCACAAAGTGGGGGAGAACTGCCCCTCTCCCCCCCCCCCCCCCCTCCCAATCGCAGCTACTGGACATGTAGTTGTGATGGAGGAGGAAGAGGATAGTGATACAGATCAGTCAGTGGATTCGGGAGCAGGTGAACCTGACAGGGGTGGAGATGATTTCAGCAGTGGCGTATACTGAGGGCTACCAAGGCTATTGGTGAAGCCCAAACCTCAAATGAGAACGACGGAAATATAAACTACATTATAATGTAAGCATCTGACACATGTTCCATTTATAAAACTTCAAAGCAATGAGAAAAAACGTCGCATGTATTTCCAAGGGCAAGGCATCGGAGACAAATCTTGCAGCCCAGGCTCTGCCTCCCTCTCCCCTCGACCCACCTCACTCTTGCTGATGTATCTCCGATAGGTGCGGGGACCGGAGGGATAGGTGGGCTCGCTCCATCAGATTGCCATTGCTAACTAACAGACATGCGTTCTTCTTCGTATATACTTCTTCACCTCATACTTATAGATAACAGAGTGCTGATATTTCACTCCCGCTTACTTCTACACCTTTGTAGGTAGACACTGCGGGGCTGCTGTTATAGGAGTGATATAGTTTTCTTTTTATAGGTAGATCTGCTAAAATGAAAAGCAATATTTCAGGTTTTGTTGGTTGAAATTGGACCCGTGATCATGGGTCAGGCACCACCACTGATCACCCGAGGAAGCTAATAAACCAGTTAATGATGGGTACGACCACTGGTAATGCTGTAAAATTCAAAATTTGTATTTAATAACAATAAGAATTGTGCATGGCATCTGCATAGGTTTGGTGGCGATCTAATGAGGATGAAATGAATGGTGAAGACATCATAAACACCCAGTCCCCAAGCCAGGGGAATTAATAGTAATAGGGGGTTGATTCTGAGAATTGAACAGGGGCCATCAGACCAAAGGCAAGCATTCTATCCATTTAGCCATAAAGCTGAACTTTTGTTAAAGACTTTACTTTGTTAAAACTTAGGCTACCATATCCACTGATCAGGTGTTGAGTATATGGAATCCTACAAGTTGAACTTCAGTGACCGGGCGAGTTGGCCATGTGTTTAGGGATGTGCGGCTGTGAGCTTGCATCTGGGAGATAGTGGATTCGAATCTCACTGTTGGCAGCCCTGAAAATGGTTTTCCATGGTTTCCCATTTTCACACCAGGTAAATGTTGGGGCTGTACCTTAATTAAGCCCACGGCCGCTTCCTTCCAACTCCTAGACCTTTCCTATCCCATCGTCGCCATAAGACCTATCTGTGTCGGTGCGACGTAAAACCATTATCAAAAAAATGAACTTCAGTGGAATAACCTTTCCTAAACCCGAACTGCCTTCTGTCGAACCAGTTATTAATTTCACAAACATGTCTAATATAATCAGAAAGATTGCTTTCCCAAAGCTTACATGCAACGCATTTCAAACTTACTGGCCTGTAATTTTCAGCTTTATGTCTATCACCCTTTCCTTTATACACAGGGGCTACTGTAGCAGCTCTTCATTCATTTGGTATAGCTCTTTCAAGACGCGCACACAATTACAACTGCAATGCAAGACACTGAGGGTGAAAATGCCTCAGCTTATATAAAGCGAGAACCCAAAAGATCTAGATATTTACTGTCCAAGAATCAGATTGGACAGCTTCCATTAACCAAGAGATTCAGATTGGTCAGAAATATTACATTCGAGCTTAAGATAGATGTGGTACAGAAAGTATGTGCAACTTCAGAACTAAAAATAATAACAACAGCATGCTATCACATCTACAAACATAGAGACACAAACTTTATTTTAGGATTAGTAAGGGTTTTACCCTCAAGAGGTCTCTTATATATCTATCATTGGCAGAGCCATCTAACCATAGGGGAAGAAACTATTATGCTATCTCCAAGTTCAGAGTGTTTAGCAGAGATGGACATAGTAGAAAACACTTTACAGAATACATAAGGAGAGACACTGTACTTCCCAGTATAGACACAATACTCAATCAGGAAAACTTCTATTAGTAATTTGCACCAGCAGGTAGTGATGTTTACTTGTTATTGTTTGATATGTTTTATCATTCTATGATGGCCTTAGATGAGGAGTCATTTAACCATTGGCCTCCTGTTTCCAATGTATCATGTTCAATACAGGCAGACTGATTACATTTTAGTGCTTAAATGCAATAACTTAATGTTGTTGGCGTCTCATATATTAATGACTTTTAGTAGGACAAACTCCAAGACTTTTAAACATTAAGCAGATAGAACTGACACCAAGCAAAAAACATATTATTAGACACAAAAGTCTTTCGTGTTTGTGAATTTTACCATAACAATAGCTTTGCTTAATGAGACAAAGTATTAAATGTTACATAGCTAATGTATTTTCCAAACTTATCAACTCTCTAACCAAGTTACACAAGGAAGATTTTTGTATCATTCAACTGAATAACAGTGCCATTTAGTAAACATTTACAGATGATAAAACTCTTCAGGGGGTCGGTGGATGCAGAGTGGGTTTTGTTCTTTAAGAGGCCACGGCTTGCCCGTGGCCCAACAGCTATGTACTCTGACCGGCCAACCTAGCAGAGGAAAGTTGGCCATGGCTCTACCGTGGCTCTACACCTCTGCATTCGGGAGACGGGCCTGGGGCACAGTGCCGGACTTCACGCCTGGCCCCACCCATCGGCTGTCCTGAGAATGGTTTTCTGTGGTTTTCCATTCTCCTGCACTAAGGCGAATGCCAGGACAGTTTGTAGTATAGGCCACGGCTGCCCACCCCCTCACCTTCTCCGCACATCATCTTCACCGTAACAAATCTCCCGGCCTGAGAGACGGTGTCACCGTCTAAGAGGCCTGCCTCTCCCTTCAGGGGAGGAATGAAAATGTTTAGTAGTAATAGCAGTAAACTCTTCAGCATATACTGACCTTGCTGGCAAACAAAACCCAGAACGTAGAGAACAAGTTCAGATGTATCCCAAGGTTCTTCATATTGTAAAACTTTTGTTTCACTGAGAGCAACTGTTATTCTGAGCATAAGAATGCTAATTAGTGAAGTGAAGAAAAGAGCAAGCCATGTTGTTGTAGAGAAGGGCAGTAAGAAAACATTGCGAAGAGATGATGTAGATGGTTGTCTGAACACTATAATTGGCCTGAAAGATAAGAAATTCATTATCTTTATTTTAGGCTGCCCAAGTCTTAAGATTACTTTTTCATGAAAATTAAAGAAAAAATAAGTCAGCATGAATGTTTTTATAACTGCGAACATATGAAGAGCATCACATTAAAAAAATCACATTTTATTTTTCATATGGTTTATATTAACACCAAAAACAGTAGCTTCAATGTCTTATGAGGTTACTGGTCTTACAGGGAATTTGAATTTGATTCACAAGTGCAATATCTAGTTAGGACTATTTGAAAGTATCAATACTAACAGTACTGATAGCAAATTATTAGCTGCTAATGAGTTACCATGTATGATACCAATATAGTTGGTCCGTTTTTGAACATTATAAATTTTCCAGCTCATTCCTAGTCACCAGCGTTTTGTCCCAGTGTGCTAAGTTGGGCTCATCAGTTGGTAAATAGCACACCTACCAAGACGCATGGCTAGTGCATACCGTGGAGGCCACTGCGTAGGCTACTTGGAGCCACCGGCAGTGCCAATGCACTATGAAGAGACTTTGTCTCATTTTCAAAAATTGATGCCTGCCTGGCCATCAGATGATACAGATGTTGATTCCCATAGGGAGCCTGAAATATTTCTCCTGAATGAGTAAATTTATAAAACCAGGAATGGTGCCCACGAATGAGTTAGCTGGAAATGTATAATGTCCAATAACAGACCAACTACATTGATATTATAAATTTACTCATTTGGGACAAATATTTTAGGTTCCCTATGGGAATCAACATCTGTATCATTACCATGTATGTATTTATGAATGAGAATTACCAAAAATGAATATACAGGAGGCACACAGAACAACCTACTGTGGAAAGTATTTGGTACACTTCACAAAATGTTCAAAACAAACCTTTAACTTTCACCATGATCAGAAAATGAAAAAGTTATAAGAAATTTCCCTTTGGGAAAATTAAATGATTATAATAAAATGTGTGACGCGATGTTACCTAGAAACCATGCAAGCTTTGATGTGATGGATGCCCATTTTTTTGCTAGTGTCACACTGACACAGATAGGTCTTACGGTGACGATGGGATAGCGCCCCTAATCGTACGGCCAACTTGCCCGATAGGACTCATCTGTGTCAGTGTGATGTAAAACACGTTATAAAAAAAATCATACAGATCCATGTCCCGTACAGCTCTCTCTATACAGATCCGAAGCTTATACAGCTCTCAAGATACTGTTACGAGGTAACATTGCATCACACAAATTTTCAGATGACCCCACCCCCACCCCCTGCCAGCTTTAAGACATATTTATGTCAAAACTATATAGCAGTAATGATAAAATTTTGTACCAGTAAGATAAAAGGCAATCTCCATGGGAGTTGTAAAGTTTGCATCTGGGAGATAGTGGGTTTGGAACCCACTGTCAGCAGCCCCGAAGATGTTTTTGCATGGTTTTCCATTTTCACACCAAGGAAATGCTGGAGCCGTACATTAATTAAGGCCACAGCTGCTTCCTTCCCACTGCTAGCACTCTCCTATCCCATCATCGCCATAAGACCTATCTGTGTTGGTGCAACGTAAAGCAAATTAAAAAAATATAATAATATTGCTATTTTTTCTGCTTCCTAGAACAAAAACCTAGAAGATTTATCAACAGCTTGACATAGTATTTAACATCTTTAAAAAAATATTGTTATTATTAGAGCCCAGAAGTTAGGCAATATGCCTTTTTTATCTGACTGGATATATTGAAGAATCAGATAGAGATAAATGTGTTTTCGTGCATTTAGGAAGTGTAGAGACAATTTTTATTTTTCCTTTTTTGCCTATTTTGGCTTCCGTTGCCTATTTTAAGATGTAAAGACTTTATTTGCCTTTTTTGATCATTATGCAATTTTTTTCTGCGATTTACATATTTTAAAAAGCAATAATGAATTTCCATACATCGAAGACAAAAAAGGTTGCACAAATTAAATTACATATTGCCGTCACAAATATCTATTTAGAACATTGTTCCCTGTAAATCATTTATTTGTTTTCAGGCATTCGAAAGCTTATTTTCTCAACCCATTCATTTAACCTCTGTGAATAGCAGAACCTTCATTAGTGAAAGGAACGCACAAGCATAATGAATACCAGGAAAGAGAGAGAATGAGGGAAGTAGTCTCTTCTCCTTCCTCACACCCCTTTTGCTGTGACAATGCATAATTACCTGGTATTCCCAATTTCAAAATAAGATAATGCAGAGGAAGGGTGGAAATCACTTCTAACAGGTCAAACATAAAAGAAGCTGTTAGTCTACTGTTGAACTTTTTAAAGGCAACTCGGGTGTTCGCGCTGACTTATTTATCATGCCGAAATTTTCATCATTGCGTGGTAAATTATATGGCTATGTTCGCGAATTCAGTTCGGATATACTTTCTACTGATGGAGATATACTCTTTCGCAAAATCTGTGAAAAAAATCTATTAATCACAAAAAAAAGTAGGTACTTTATAACTCAACATTTCACAACAACAAAACATAACTCTAGGTTAAATATTGTTGACCCTAAGATCAATTTAATATCAACAGCAGTTACAACATCCAGCAGGCAATCTCACTTTTCCCTGGATCTATGTAGAGCTTTCCTGGACTCCGGAATTTCATTCTGGAAACTAGAAAATCAATCCCTCAGGACGTTTCTGCAGAAGTACACTAAAGAAGAAGTTCCGTCAGAATCCACATTAAGAAAAACATATTTGAATATCTCCTTTGAAGAGACCCTGCAGAGGATTTGAAGCAGAGTTGCAGAAAAGAAGATCTGGGTCTCCATTGATGAAACTACGGATGCAATGGGATGTTACATGGCCAACGTCATCATTGGAACTGTGGAAGCAAAGCAAACTGACCTATCATCAGTATTTCTTTTGACGACAGAAGAGATGGAGAGAGCAAATGGTTCCACCGTGGCACAGTTGTTCACAAATTCATTAATGGAATACAGCATGATGATGTCCTACTTTTTGTCACAGATGCGGCACCTTACATTTAAAAAGCAGTTTCAGCCATGAAGTTCTCTTTCCTAAAATGCTCCACCTCACATCTCTAGCCTCACGTGGATAAGTTAGTTTCGAATACCAAGAAAATCCTCCTAAAATCACCCTCCTGGATCCGGGTTTTCAATGACGTGGCACCAGAGCTCCTTTTATCTCCACAGCCAGTTCTCACCAGATGGGGAACCTGGATCTCAGCTGTCATATATTACAGCAACAATTTGGACAAGATACATGAGGTACTTCATGCCATATCAGTAGACGAAGTTGCTTCAGTTTGCGAGGTAAAAAAGTTGTTGGACCATGAAGAGCTCAGCAATGATCTGGCATTTATAACAGCACATTATAGTGTGATACCGGATGCGATCTTGAAGTTGGAGAAAAGAGATGATTCGCTGGTATCATCTATGGCGATCTTCAAAGATGAAGTAAATCAACTGCTGCAAGCACCAGGAGAAAAAGGAAGCAGTGTTAGTGAAAAGTGTAAATGTGTTCTGAGTGCTAATGTGGACGTTGAAAAAATAAAGAACATTCGTGGTGTTCTGAAAGGTGAAAATTCTGTTTTAACTGGCATGTGTCCTTCCAAAATAGCTTGTTTCAAATTTGCACCAGTCAATTCAGTGGAAGTAAAAAGGTTCCTTTTCCATGATGAAAAATATTCTTCCTGACAAGCGTCTGTCTATGACAGTTGATACTTTGAAAAAGCACCTTGTTGTTGCTTGTAACCAAGGAAAGTAAGAGTAAAGTACACTAATTATGTGATAAATTGATAATAAAGAAATGAATGAGTATTTAAAATACATATTTTCATTAATAATGAGTGAAATTCCTCTTTGCTTTCACTCCTAATAAATGCCTATTTTAATTAGTATTGCCTATTTTCAGTATTAAGTGACTTTTTGCCTGCCTGTTTTAACCAAAGATAAATGCCTAACTTCCGGGCTCTAGTTATATGAACAACATTTTCTCCTTATTGCAATGCTCTGTACAACACTAGGTATCATATGAGTCGTCCAGTTGCAAAACCCGTTATGTCCATTTTTTTCTCAAAATGAGTTATCACCGCCATTGTATGCAGCTCATCAAAATACACAATCCAGTAATGTAATACGTGAGCAAAAGCCATTTAATCCATACGTTTAAAGGTGAAAAATAATGGAACTGCTGCAGAAGTCATTATATCCAGCGTGTGTTATGCAGCAAAGCTCATTATGTCCCAGAACCCTGTAAGAGGATCATACTTACATGAACAAAATCAGGCAACTGTGTGATAAGAGTTGAAGTCAACTATAACAGCGATTGTGGTGGAAGCAAAAAGCATATTTAAGCATGGGAAACCCTTTTCTGCTATTGTGCCAATACCAGTGAAGGAAGGGGTTCCTCTTAAGAAAAAAAAGCTCAACGACCTGAACACATTGCTGACCAAACATTAAGGGAAAGAGTGGATAAGAAATGATGACTTTGTGTTCTACAAGACACTGTTTGACCAGCGGCAAACTTAAAAAGTGAAATGTCAGACTATGACATTGATTTGGGAGATTTTGTTGAGGACAGTAATGGATTGTTTATATATCTGTACAAAATGTTGAAGAACCTATAAAACGTTTTGAATGAGTGATGATTTCTTGATATAATCATAAAATCAAAGAGTGGGGATTAGATATCAAAACATTATATCTTAACCTTAAAATTATTTCCATTCATGCTATTTTCATAGCATAACACTTTCAAACGTAGCTAATAAAACACATTCACCATAAATCTGCACACTCTTTTCCATATAATGTTACACATATCTTTTATCTCCACAAAACTGCTGCAAAACTTGTTATGTCCACATATCTTTTGCAACATGGGTTCTGTAAGTTATAATTTGTGGAGATTTTGCAGTATGACGAAGATTAACGCTTACTGTTTAATTACAAAATTTCAACCTCCTATCTTTGTTGCATAACAAATGACAGTTTTTGTGCTTCCTGAAAAATTTGTTTTTCTGTACATAACGGGTTTTGCAACTGGACAACTCATACTAAGATGCAAGAATTTTCATCATCATCACCATTTTACAGTTCGAGTTTCCCACGTACTGTTGGCAAGCCTCTTCTACTCTATCTTATTGATATACATTCTGTTGTTAATGATGTCCTCCAGAATCCTTCCCTGATCTGGAATGTCCATCTTTATGATGTCCATCCAGTGATTTCTTGGTCTTCCTACCATCCATTTTCCTGCCACATGTCTTTCCAAGTTGACATGAGCTGTCCATGTTTGTTCCATCCTCATTACGTGCCAAAACCACCTCATTCTGGGCATGCTGACTTGATCTAACAGTGATATCTCAATCCCAGCCACCCTTCTAACCATGTCATTCCTTAACTTGTCCAATTTTGTTTCTTGAATTGTGGACCTCAGGAACTTCATCTCAGCTGACTGCAACCTAGATGAGTCCTTAGTGTGAGTGCAGGTTTTAATACCATAGATTAAGATTGGTATGAAGTAATGATTGAACATCAACAGCTTTGATTTTGTTGGTACTTTGGTATCCCAGAGGAGTATTCGTACTTGCTGGTAAAAGTGAGAGCTCTTCTACACTCTACTTGCCACCTCCTTTGTGCCTAGTATACCTTGAGATATTACACTGCTGAGGTATGTAAAGTTTTCCCCACTTTCCAGTGGATGGTTTTCTAGCACGATGTTTGCTGGTTGTCCCTCTCTGTTAATTGCCATCACTACTGTTTTGGATTCACTTGATTAAATTCCTGGGACTTAACCTTTCATTCATTGAGTCTCGACTGTACTTCTTCATCAGTTTCTCTCCAGATCATAACATCATCAGTGAAGGCCATTGCATTTAATTCACCAAAGGTTTTCTTGATGTTCTTCATTATGTCATCGATGATGGTGATGAAGAATAATGGGGTTAGTGCACTGCCTTGCTGGACTCCACTTTTGGTCTGGAACCAGGAAGAGTGTCCATCACCCAATTGAACACAGCTGGTACAGTGCTCATACAGCATCTGAACTTTCCTCACCAGTCCCTCCGCACATTTTTTTTCTCAGGCATCCTCATATCTTCTCTCTTGCAGTGCTGTCATGTGCCTTCTCAATATCAAGGAAAACTGTGAGAAGATCTTTGCCTTTTCCCCAATATTTCTCCATTAACATATAAAACCAAACCAAACCCCATGGCACTACAGCCCTTTGAAGGGCCTTGGCCTACCAAGCGACCGCTGCTCAGCCCGAAGGCCTGCAGATTACGAGGTGTCGTGTGGTTAGCACAACGAATCCTCTCGGCCGTTATTCTTGGTTTTATAGACCGGGGTCGCTATCTCACAGTCAGATAGCTCCTCAATTCTAATCACGTAGGCTGAGTGGACCTCGAACCAGCCCTCAGGTCCAGGTAAAAATCCCTGACCTGGCCGGGAATCGAACCCGGGGCCTCCGGGTAAGAGGCAGGCACGCTACCCCTACACCACGGGGCCGGCCCATTAACATATGGACACTGAAGATTAAATCTGTTGTGGACCTATTAGGCTGGAAGCCATACTGTTCATCTCCTATGACTCTAAGATGACTCGCAATCTGCTCTCTATGATTTTCTCAAGAATCTTAAGCCCATGAGAAAGGAGTGTTATTCCCCGGAAGTTGGAGTATTTTCGGCAATTTCCTTTCTTAAACAGTGGGATAGTGACACCCTTGCTGCAATCAGCGGATATCTTGTCATCTTTCCAAAGTGCATTGAGCACTCTGTACAGCCACTGCAAACCCTGGATTCTTGCTGCTTTAATAATGCAATAAATCAAATAAAATATGACAATACTAGTATTACCACAAATTATGATATCACTATTGATAAGCTACATAACTACCTCAAACAACACATTCATTGTTATCACTGATGCTTGCTTCCTTGACATGGCATATCTACACATTCATTCTTATGGCTAAGGTCAAAATATTTTGTTGATTTCACTGAAAAGTTTTAGGTCTCTCTGAATTATATTAGAGGCTTTGTGTTATTTAAATGATAACATAATTTTCACCTTTGAAGACTTCAAACTTTAAAATTATTTTTAACAATTTGCCTTACATTGCACCGACACAGATAGGTCTTATGGCAATGATGGGATAGGAAAGGGCTAGATAGGAGTGGGAAGGAATCTACTGTGGTCTTAATTAAGGTACAGCCCCAGCATTTGCCTGTTGTGAAAATTGGAAACCACAGAGAAACCACTTCCTGGGCTGCTGACAGTAGGGGTTTGAACCCAATATTTCCTGAAAGCAAGCTGATAGCTACAGAACCCAAACCATCCAGCCACTTCTTGGACTTTTTAATTAATCATTCATAGTGAAGGGTACTTGAATACTTACACTAACTTACCACAAGCATGGACATAGTTGACGTAGTTGGTTCGTCCAGCCACAAAAGCTTGTATAACAGGCACAATGTCAGCAGTTCCATCCATAAGCTTCTCTTCAATTGCTGTGTTACCTATTGTAGTGTTAGGAATTATCTGAAGATTGACGCTAGAAAAATGTTTCAGAATTAGTTTAGAAATAAGTAGTGTTTAGTGTACTTATGATTAAAGAACAAAATGTAAGTAATATTACTAAAAATCAATACATTAAAACAAATGAGCATTGATTCTTATACAGACTTGGTATTGATCTATGCCCATTCAATATTTCATCCAGCGCAGAGTTCAAAATGATAGCACAAGAATTACCGGTAATTTATATGAGCCATGAGTTAGGCAATGTTAATTCATCTGCAGGGCTACCACACTGGACCATTGTTGCCTGATAATTTTTGTCAGTTATACTGGAAGTTCAGGAATCAGTGTAAAATCACTTTGCACTGCAACCATGGACATGTGGACGGATATTTACCAAAAGGAAAGCAGTGAAAGGTCAATAGATCTTCAGGTGCTCAGATGTGTCTATGCGAATGAGAAAGAGAATTCTTCAACTATTATTAGTCTTTCCTTTAGGCCTTTGCTGGCAAGATGTAGTGTTTACAGTGCACTATGTCTTCTGGTATGGGCTAGAATAAAATTGTTACTTTCACTGACCTGTCTCAGTTTTATACTTGGCTTTGACAATATGAAAGTGGCTGAGGTATGAGTGACGCTAGTAATGCCATTCCTTATGCAGCCAGTCCCTGCTATAAATGGTGTGAAAATGTTGCTCATAGGGTCGGTTGGTGCACAGATTTCAGGGGGCTTGGCAGACTGATGTGCAATAGCAACTTCTGGCTCAGTGAGGAAAGCAACGCGAAACTACCTCACTCCTCATTTCTCTAGAACGCCTCTTCAGTGACACCTAGGCCATCTATGACGGCTAATGGTGAACCTGTTGACGATCCAACCAGCCTTTGGGCTGAATACCCAACATACATACATAACAATATATGAGTAGGAAAGTTGGGCCAAAAACTAGGATAGGAAGCACATTGAGGTATTGAGTAATGAAACTGAAAAAGACTTCTACATATACATTTACAGCGTATCAATAAGCGGATCATTGGAAGAATCAGTCCAGAACTGCCTCTTGAAGCACAAATGGCAAAGTTACAACTGTCATACTGTGGACACATTATGAGGCAATCTGATTCATCAAAAAAAGGCAAATATAATAGGAAAAGTGGATGAGTTGCAAAGAACAGAGCAGCTAGAAATAAGATGGACAGACTCCATCAAAGATGCACTGAAAACATTCTCTAAAAACCAGAAATGCCTGGTTGATAAAAGACTCCATCTATGCTGATGCTAGGAATCAACATCAACTTGATGGCCCCTAATCTTATGTATTTTATCACAATTGCATTTCTTATGAGGTGGCAGTGAGGAAGAGGAAGAGGAAGAGAAAGGATAACTAGGCAACCATCATCTATTCACCCTAATCAGAAGGAAATGGAAGAGGTTCACTATTTTGAAACATGAAGGTATCAGCAAAGGAAAGGGAAAGGCCACAAAGGTCATGAAAATGAAAGACTCCAGCCTTGTAAACCTAATAACATTGGGGTCAGAAGGGAACAAGAGTTGACCAAGGAAGGTCAGCCAGGAAAGATGAAAGTGAGGAGCCAGACACAAGCACAGTAAGTAAAAGTAGGGGAATGGTGGTCACCATTTGTCTGTGAACACGTACAGTATGCTTCCATATTACGAGAAGACAATTCCACCAGACCAGCATATCTAACACATTCATTCTTCACATCCTTCAAACTTTTTTTCCTAACAATTACTAGAATATACTATAACAATACTTGCACTACACAGCAAAATTAGTTATAACAAAGAACTAATGACTTGAAATGATTGAAAATGGTTTAAATTTATCACTGCTTGCCAGAAACTACTTACATACTTCCAATGTCAACAGCAGCTGTATTTATTAGCTATGGCTGCAGTGCATTTAAAGTTCAAGGTTGAATAAGACAGCATAAAAGTGTGTCCTGGTGCCCTTTGCCAAGGACCTGGTACAATGTTTTAAATTCTAGGACAAACCTGCCATAAATTGGGCAGGTGACAATGCTATGTTCATTTTTACCAGTAACTACAAAACTTTATCAACATAGTTACCTGAAATTAAACATTTGTCTGATGATTGCAAAGAATGCCATATTTAAGTCATGGGGAATATATCCAGTTTTCTGATCCAAGTTCGTGAAACTGTATACTGTGCTCATTGGCTGGAAAGATAATACACAAAATACATAATTATTCCATTTTACATTAACAGAATGGAGATCCATGGGAACAGTACATAACACTATCATAAATGAAATATTAATTTTCCAGGTGATCATTTTCAAATAATATAAAGATAGAACTAGATAGAAATCAAGCTTAACATTCATAAATAATTGATTGTTTACATAACTGCTGCCTCAGTGGTTCACTGATAGAGTGTCAAACTCATGGGTATGATTGGGGGACCCTCACCAGGAGTACCTGATTCAAGAACTGGAAAAAATCCAAAGAAAAGCAGCTCGATTTGTTCTGGGTGATTTATGACAAAAGAGTAGCATTACAAAAATATTGCAAAGTTTGGGCTGGGAAAACTTGGGAGAAAGGAGATGAGCTGCTCGACTAAGTGGTATATGATATAGATGTTGATTATCATAGGGTACCTGAAATATTTGTCCCGAATGAGTAAATTTATAATACCAATATAAATGGTCCGTTATTGGACATTATAAATTTTCCAGCAAACTCATTCCTGTTTGCCAGTGCTTCACCCCCGTGTGCTAAGTTGGGCTTATCAGTTGGTACATAGCACACCCACCAAGATGCATGGCTAGTGCATACCATGGAGGCCACTGCGTACGCAACTTGGAGCCACCAGTAGTGCCAATGCATGGGTACTTTAAAGAACTCTAGTGTCACACACAGAGTTAACTGACAAAATTAATTCAGCCATAGATACCATCCGGTGGGGGAGGGGGGGTAATAATAATGAATTGGCTCTGCTGGGGGCTCCAAGCATTTTATTTTATACTTTATATGTTCTATAAATAACAGGCCATTTTATAAATCAAACACTTGTGCTACATTTTACAGGTGCAGTCAAAATTCTAAAAAATTATGTCAATATGTGTAATGGTGGTGTAGGTATATAACACAACAAAAAATACTGATGTCTGGCATTTGCAGTTATTTAATATTAAACAATACTCTAAAATATAAAATACAAATCATTTCTTTAAAACATTACCATTGTGGGCTTGAAATTCTATGATTGAATTTACCATTTGTAAACTCCTTAGAAATTGGACACCCCTAGCATGAAGATTCAGCATGACTTATAAACCTTTTCACAGTCTGCAAAACTTTTAGTGATACTTCGTTTTACTGGGCTGAGGAGTAAGGAGGGAACTACCCCGGTTCCGGTAATACTGCCAACTGAATGGAAATGAAATCTGAATTGAATCGATAATATGATCGATAAATAAGAATTTTTCTAAACCATTGTTTCCGTGTTGGAGTTCTAGGTTGTTCCTGTGATGTACTTTGATTTTGCTCACTCATGTTCAAGCTTAATCTATATTTTGACTTTGCTGTGAAAATAACAACAGTAGCCTATTTAAAGTGTTTCAGTTATACTGCCAGATGTCTAACGGCGATGCATAATCGATTCATACATTTTTTGTGTCAGAGGTTGCCAATACGAATCTCGAAGATAACCAAGGTCTACTGATTCAGTGCTAGGGAGCCGAAGTATCACTAACAGTTTCGCGTACTGTACATAATTGGCAATTGTACTTGGTCTTATTGTCTTCCCCTTCCTTGTCTTCTTCGTCAGGGTTTGATTCTAAATAACTTTCAGAGTCTTCTTCCAATATCACTTTTATAGGCTCACTTACTTGTCCATTGACCATGGTTCACTAAATAAAATGTCATTAATATAAAAGTTCATGTATAAGATTCATATGTTCACTAAACTCAATATAATAACTGCAGCTGGATGCAATCACCTGATAAATCCTCTAGGTACTTACGAATTGCAAGAGTGTTTTTTTAATCCATTCAACAATAACATCGTGATATCACCTTTCCTGTGCAGAATGAAACGGAGTTGAAATTAAATTATTTTTAGTGGGGAAGTCTGTGCAGCCCCCTTAAACCCAAGGGCGGCCGTACCTTATGTATATATTATATTTATTAATGAACATAACAGGCGTTCAGCCCCGAATACATGTTCACAATAATAATAAATAAATAAATAACTAATAAAATTAATAAACGTAGTCCAACCTAAGCCACCACTCTCCACCATATACGGTACTCAAGTAAAAAAAAAAAAAATGCCACCACACAGTTATTAGAGCAGCACAACACACGGGTTCAGTAGGTTTTAGGGTTCACACAGTCACTGGGAACGGGCACTTAGTTTACTGCCACAGGGGATAGCTATGACAACTGTTCAATATCACAGTCAGTTCTAGAATGTAAGGGTTCTCAAACGAATTGCATTGCCACAGTACTTACTATGAAGACATAACGATGCATTAAATAAGCGTAGCACAATGTCACTTGATCACTCAGTCACTTTAGTTGGGAAAAGGAACTGGGGGCCTTCTTAAAGTGATTTACAGTCACTTCACTGTTTAATGTTTTTTCTACCACTTTTATTTGTAGATTAATGGGAGAGGAATTGTTACTATGCAATATGATCTCTAAAGACTATGCGACGTGCTTTCTGGTATGCAAAGGTATTAATGATTTCACTGACACCACATGGCTGCTACAGTGCTCTGGGTGGTGCCAAGGCGAAATAGCGACTCCATAGTTTAAGCGCCATTCATATAATTTCTCCGCATACGGTGCGATACTTCTAATAGATTAGATCGAAGAAAATATGCTCTCTACGTGTGTGGCATGCAATTGCATAAATTGTAGAGAAAACACGAAGAATAAATATCATATTTTAGATAAGATTCTTTTTTTTACTAAAGTAGGCCTACACAGTTTTGGGCGATTAGCAGAATTACGTTGCCTGTGTAGCACAATCCAGCACGTGTACATTAGGCCTACTTTTATTTTCTTGTATTTGGTATTTGAAGGTGCTCAGATAGGTTACCTTTGTGTCAGTAGATTTACCGGCCCGTAAGGGAACTCCACCGGGGCATATCTCCGGCACTTCAGCTTCTCCGAAAACCGTACTAAGTAGTCGGTAGGACGAAAAACCAATACCACTATTTATTATTACATTGTATCCTACAGAGCACATTTCCCCAGCATTTTGAAAATAAATATAAAGTGAACAACGATGTTACAAGACGCCTGCTGTCCAACGCCACACCTACAATATTTAGAATTTCCTAGTCACCTCATCCCCTTTGCCAACGATACGGAGTAATGAGGACTTTCAGTCCTACATCACCACTACTACTGAGCGAGTTGGCTACGTGGTTCGCGGTATATAGCTCTTAGCTTGCATTCGGGATATAGTGAGTTCTAATCCCACTGCCGACAGCACTGATAGCTGGTTTTCCGTGGTTCCCACTTTCACATCAGGCAAATACGGGGGCTGCTGTGCCTTAATGCCACTGACACTTCCTTCGCAGTCCTAGCCTTTTCCTATCCCATCGTAGCTATAAGGCGTGTCTGAGTGGGTGCTACATAAGGCAAATAAAAAATCGGCGTTACCATAATCTTCTTCCAAAGATAATCGAAGTGAATTATTCAGGAAAGTTAACTTATGTGATTTAAGATCATTATCACAAGAAGAACTGTTCTCTTTTTTAGCAATTATTTCAAATTGTTTATCCTACAAATTCTTGTTATTATGATGATGATGATGATGATGATTATTATTATTATTATTATTATTATTATTATTATTATTATTATTATTATTATTATTATTATTATTATTATTAAGGGATACTTTATTACATCATTGTTCACTTCAAACCTTGTACCCCACGGCTCTAGAATACTTATTTTTCGTAAATTATTATTAGTTTTACGCCCTACTAACTACTTTTTCGGATAAGCCGAGGTGCCGGAATGTTGTCCCGCAGGAGTTCTGAGGGATTTGAGCACCTAAATACTATCGTACTGAGCCAGGATCTAACCTGCCAAGTTGTTTAGTGTCCGGCTTCTTGGCTGAATGATCAGCATGCTGGCCTTTGGTTCAGAGGGCACCAGATTCGACCGGGTTGAGAATTTTAACCGGGTAGTCGACAGTTAATTCCTCTGGATCCGGGACTGGATAACCTTCTTCATCTACACACAACAGAACATTCTACAAACCACTACAGAAGCACGCAATAGTAAATACATCACTCCACCTAGGGTTGGCGTCGTCAGGAAGGGCATCCGGTCGTAAAATTAGGCTAAATCCATACAAAATGCCAATTCCAGGTAAATGGAAAGATATCAGAATTATTATTATTATTATTATTATTATTATTATTATTATTATTATTATTATTATTATTATTATTATTATTATTATTATTATTATTATTATTATTAAAGTTATATGAATTATTTCTCGATGTTGTTATATTGCTTTGCTCAAGGTTTTCTGTTCTATATTTTCATTCCCTGTAAGTGGGTCTAAATTTTTGGCAATGTCTTGTGATTTGTTTTGTAATTCGGACTAGTGGAAATGCGCTAATTTTCTTTCTTTATACAATGTGTAAGTATGTAGCCTGTATCTTGTATTTTTTAATGTCCTTTTAAACAGACATTGCGCATCTTTGAGTGCTTCCCTAATAAAGAAAACTGTGAAACGGTATTTATTCCCGCAGCCTCTGTACTTGCTTCATCACAAGCCCACTCGATTTGGTCGCTTACAATATGGCGGACGTGGCTTTCAAGTAGATTCAAATATGGCGGTCCAATAGCCACTCTATAGTCCTCTTTCTAGCTCGTTGGACACCACATATTCCATGTTTAAAAAGGTGATTTCACTGAGTTTGTAATGCGTGATATCATTTTTTAGAGTGTGTTTTCATTTGAGATTAACTGTGCGAGTAACTCTCGATATCCGCTCTCACGCAGTTGTCCATTTGAGAGTTAATTTTGGCCTGAAAACTGTCGAGAGTACCCGGCGAGGCCCTCGCCAAGATGGCTTTCGTAGTCAAAATATCATCAAACTATAGAAAAGCCCCAGCAGCTGTGATTATTCAAAAGAGAAAAGGTGCTGATTTATTCTGTGGACTGAAAGGCGAACTGCTTTTGGTGCCGGTCATATGCTAATTCGGGAATTACAAATTGAAGACGTACAGCAGTTTCGAAATGTTTGTAGAACAATGAGCTCTGAAGTTGAGTTTATTATAGCATCTATGGAACCGGTATTTTTCATTCAAGAAAGACTCTAAAACGAGAAGAAGCTATATCAGTGAGTGATCGAGTGATGGTTACTCTAAAAAAATTTTCTACAGGTAAGTTTATTTGTACTTATAGTAAGGTGTATTCTATTTACGCTAATTGATTACTGTATACAGTACAATTCTTTTCAGGTGATTCGTTTAAAAGTATTCAGTACATTTTTCGTATTTTTTCAGGTGATTGGTTGATCAGTCTTCAGAATCCTTTTCGTATCCCTGTATATACGATAGGAAGAATAGTAAAGGAAGTTGCTCCCGCTATTTACAACGCCCTGAAAGGAAAATACTTACAGGTAAAGAAATCACTTTTGAAATTTTTAATTTAATTTCATGTGTCTATTTCTAGCCGAGTGCAGCCCTTTGAAGGCAGACCCTCCCATGAGGGTGGGCGGCATCTGCCATGTGTAGGTAACTGCGTGTTATTGTGATGGAGGATAGTGTTATGTGTGGTGTGTGAATTGCAGGGATGTTGGGAACAGCACAAACACCTAGCCCCCGGACCATTGGAATTAACCAATGAAGGTTAAAATCCCCGACCCAGCCGGGAATCGAACCCAGGACCCTCTGAACCGAAGGCCAGTACGCTGACCATTCAGCCAATGAGTCGGACACTTTTGAAATAATATCCTCATTTAATCTGTACCAGGCGGTACACCTCTGCGCCGCTAATTCAAACCTTGCGCCAGTTGAAACTCCTCTACTGGAGGAAGCCTGAACTTTAACTACCGTGTTAATTCTCAAGTTTCTCAGAAGATGTCCCTACTTGTAAATTTTGAAGTGTTCTGAACTGTGTCGTTTTCGATGTATTTTTGTTTTCCCTGTAGTAAGAAGTGTGAACATTCTCTTCTAGATGGCACTACTGAAGGACTACAATTGTGCACCCTAGTGCGAAGTGAAAGAACTGTCTTTTTTGGAGAAATTTTGTGTTCATAAGTTTGTTCTTTGTTAAATTTCTTTCAATCATTGTTTAGGTTGGCTGGATAACCCTTCTCTTTCCGCCAGTTTTGAATTCGACCAATGAGTAATTTTTGTAATTAATTTTCCACCAATCCTGGTTTTCTTCTTCAGTTTTGACTTGTAATCTTTTGGCCGTCCAATAAAATACTTGTGGGCGGGTGTTATCATTCATGAAAGGTCTCGAATGTTCCGCGAGGGTATATAAACTGCTGATTTTCGGGTCTCTGCGCCACTTCAGTAACATCTATCATTGTGTAAATTATGTAGCAGGGGGCGGGAAGCGCCTCTTTCGTCGGGCAGCAGTTCATCAATAAGGTAATGGCCTTTTAATAACTTCTTTTCTTGCTAGCTCAGCAGTTTAACTCTCGGGGCAGGTTCGATACCTCTTACCATGTAGCTTTCCTCTAAAATGTAAAAGACTCTTGGTATAAATTCTATCTCTTTAAACTACAAATTGGGATAGAGAGTACCTAAATGCCCCCCTAATGGGGTCTCATGATAGTACTTGAAGATCATTGGTACAAGAACAGCTGGAACTACAACTTTCATCATCTTATCATGCCTTGAAGGGCAACATAAAACACCATTCCTCAGTACATAAGGGACGACATGTTCCCCAGAAGAAAGGGTTTCCATGATCGGAGTCAGCATTGGATCTTCACGTTGATATTTCTCAATATCCCTAAAGAGCATGGGAGCATCTGTTAAGATGGCATTAACTTCAGATAGTATGGACTCGGGAGGTGATGAACTATCGACCAGTTCATGTGTCTCGACGTCGTTGGAAAACATACGGCTGAGTCCGTCTGTGAAAACATTTTCAGTACCTCTGATATGCCTAACGTCAAATTGGAAGTCAGAAATTCGGATGGCCCACCGGGCTATACGACTAGTACGACGCGGCCTACCTAAGACCCAGCTTAAGGCTTGATTATCAGTCTCCAGGTCGAATTTGACATGTTCCAGATAGAGACGGAACTTTTCTAAGGCAAATAAGACTGCCAAACCTTCGAGCTCATAGATGGAATACTTGGCTTCTTGAGCCGATAGAGTCCTAGATGCATAGGTGATGGGGCGCCTCCCTAGTTCAGTCTCTTGAAGAAGGACTGCAGCTACCGCCGACGACGACGCGTCGGTTTGGACGATGAATTTCTTCGAGAAATCTGGCATAGCAAGGACAGGGGCATTACAGAGAGTGATCGACTGCGACACCATCGGGCGAGACAATATGCCCTAGGAATGACATAGAGGGTTTAGCGAAGGCGACCTTGGACAATTTCACAGTTAACCCAGCTTTACGAAGGCGATTGAGAACTTCCTTTAGATGATCTAGATGTTCTTCAAAAGTCTCCGAAAATACGACGACATCATCAAGATAGTGGTACAAGTACTCAAATTTGATGTCGGAGAAGACCCTATCTAGTAGCCTCGTAAGCACAGCTGCTCCGGCGGGGAGCCCGAAAGGCACGCGGTTGTATTCATACAAATTCCAATCCGTGGCAAACGCTGTAAGATGTTTGGATTCTTCAGCCAGAGGAATTTGATTATAGGCCTGATTTAGATCCAAGATGGTAAAGAACTTAGCTTTGCGAAACCATGAAAAACAAGAATGAAGGTCAGGAAGGGGCACAGATTGTAACACCACCTTCCGATTGAGAGCCCTATAATCAATGACAGGCCTGAAGCCACCTTGGGGTTTCGGGACTAGAAAGATAGGCGAAGAATACGTCGACTTAGAGGGCCTAATAATGCCATCCTTTAACATTTGATCGATGATTTCTTTCAATGCCTTCATTTTAGGTGGAGATAGCCTATAAGGTGGAAAACGGACAGGAATCGAATCCGTGACCTCAATTTTGTATTCAATAAGGTCAGTAACACCAAGAGTATCCGAGAACACCTCTGGAAACGACTGACACAACTTACGAATACTATCAGCCTGCTCCTCAGGTAGATGTCTAACATCTAACAACATCTCATCCTGGGTAGGCGAAACAGATGAACATGATACAGAATTACATTTCAATAAGGGGATTTTACAATTGGAAGCAAATTTGAATGTGCATGACCTACTCTGAAGATCGAGCACAAGACCAGTATGGGACATGAAGTCGGCTCCCAATATAATGGGGCAAGACAAATGCTTAGCCACAAACAGTTTAACTTTCCAAGTAAATTTAGAAATACGAATTTTGGCATTTAAGGAGCCTAAAATTTCTAATGGAGATGAATTAGCCGAAACATATTGAACCGAAGACAAACAATAGTTAGGAAGTTTACAAACAGATTTCAATTTCGAGTACCATTCAGCCGAAATAATAGAACAAACATTGCCTGAATCTAATAGAGCTGTTATAGGCTCATTATTTAATTCAATTTTAGGAAAAGGAACAGGTGCGGGGGTATCCGCCTCAATCCTAAGACATTCTCAGGGGCATTCAAAAGATAAATTTGAAGACTGAGTTTTCCCTGAAATTTCGACATGTTTACCAGGGGCTGAGCCTCGGGAAGATGGATTAGTCGACCCAGCCAAAGCCACTAGTCACTTATTATTATTGGCATTGGTGGAAGTTGCACCAGAATTTGAGCAGGAGGGGGTGCTATTCAAATTTGGGCAATTCTTGGCGATATGTGAGAAAGCCCCACATTTAAAACAGCCTTGTGATGAACCAGCTCCATTATTTGTCCTACTAGATTTGACCAATGGACATTTATTGCGAAGATTGTCAGGCGACCCGCAAGCATAACATTTACGGGGTGTGACTGGTCGGCGAGGGGGTTCTTTCGCGACACGCAAGGTATCGGCGTATCTAACTCCTTCGGCGGAGACGGCCATAGCCTGTAACTCCGCAAAAGTTTGCGGACGCGACGCAAAACACAAGTATGATCTGTAAGATGGAGAAATGCCTTCCACAATGGCCTGTACAATCTGATCTTCAGGGAAGTGAAGAGCAAACACCCTGGTATAGAATTTAATGTCTTGTATGAAATCAGCAAGATTTTCATCCAGTCTCTGTACTCGATAATAGTACTTCTGAATCAGAGATGACCTCGCACGAGCAGGGATGAAATTTGCAAGGAGGTGTGCATGAAAATCTTCAATAGATGACTGTTCCGCTATTGCCCTAACAATTTTGTCCGAGAGAACACCAATTGCATAGGGATAAATTATCTGCAAAATTTGACATGGAGAAAGAGAAAAAACAAGAGCATGGTCCTGAAATTCAACTAAAAACCTAAAGAATGAAATAACTTCACTGGTAGAGTTAACTGAAAACTTAGAAATACCTCTGAGCAACATTGCTAATGGATGAGGTAAGCTGCTGAACCCGGGTGACATAGTAGGTGAAGGTTTAAGTGGCAAAGAAGCTAATTCAGAACGTACATTATTCAATGAGGTACGTCGTTCAGATTCATGGTCTAATGGGGCAGAGGTTTTTTGAACTCCTATCGATTTAGTACTCTCTTCCCCGGTGGGAGAACGGTCCTCGCTGACTACGTTTACCGTGGCGGGTTGGTCGGTTTTGGGAGGAACCTCCCCAGTTAACAATTGGGTAACCTTACTGGACAATTCAGAAAGATTTTCAAGAACAACGTTAGGTTCCTTCCTCTGAACGTCATTCAACTTCAGAGACAACATATCGTTAACTCTATTAGAAAAATGAAATAACCTGGCTTGCACACGTTTAATTTGATTAGGAGAAGGGTCATTTTCTTCAAAAAATAACTACAGATGCTAGCTCAGTAGTATTGTCAGTGATCGTGGAAAGAGAGTCGTCAATTTCTTTCTCTCCCAAAGTGGGGATGGAAATGGGCAAATCAAGGGACTCTCTAAGCTTATTTGTGTCTACCGCAACCGTGCCTCCAGATTGCACATTTCTAATTGTTAATTCATAGATCAACTCCTCCTTGCGCAAATAGTTGAGATGGAGAACATCGCGAGGGCCGGGCATGATGACAAAACAATTTTGAAAAAAAAGGAAAAATCGAAAAATTCCAGCAACTGAGAAAATTGTTAGAGTTCGAAAACAAAGCAATGTTTAGCCGTCAAAAGGGGCTAAATTGAGACCCATTCAACCACGCTCTACTACCACTTGTTACGGAGTTCTCCGTGGTAGTTAGAGGTGAAAGAAGGTGCTGGGATGAATAGGTCTCAATATACGAAATTAAAGTTAATTTAAAATTTTAACAAGGTTATATTTTCTTTTTAAGATCAAGAAATAACAAATATAACAGGTACTCAGTAGCCTAGCAACAAATCGAGAATGTACAATTACAGTGTTACAGGATTTGGACTCCGAGAGCCAGACACAATTCTTGAGCAATTAGCCCAACTTTAGCCAGATACCAGGTTTGACAAAGGGGCAGAAAACCCCAATCATGCCCAGGAGCTCTTGCTCCAAATTACACAGTAAGGCCTCCTCGCGGCACGCAGAAACATTTTTTTTTTTGGAAGAGCAACCCGCTCTCAAAGTTCCAGCCTATCAAAGGCCATACCAAACTCCACCTTCAAGTTGACCTCCAAGCACATGAAAACAGGGGTAAAAATACCCAACCTATTGAGGCCTACTCAATAAAGAAACAGGATAATTACATGGCCTCCAAAATACCAACTTGAGAGGAGGCGTCCTTGCACTCCTTAATACACTTTATTTAAAACCTATTTGGCACTGGGCCGCATATGCAAGGGCTAATCCCATACTAAAGAGGTGACACGATAGGAAAATTTATTACATTACGAAACGAAGAAAAATGGTTGAGAAAACGTAGTCACCTCAAAAACAATATGAAAGGGAGCTCGAGAGGGTTAGGCACTCTCTATCCCAATTTGTAGTTTAAAGAGATAGAATTCATACCAAGAGTCTTTTACATTTTAGAGGAAAGTTACATGGTAAGAGGTATCGAACCTGCCCCGAGAGTTAAACTGCTGAGCTAGCAAGAAAATAAGTTATTAAAAGGCCATTACCTTATTGAAGAACTGCTGCCCGACGAAAGAGGTGCTTCCCGCCCCCTGCTACATAATTTACACAATGATAGATGTTACTGAAGTGGCGCAGAGACGCGAAAATCAGCAGTTTATATACCCTCGCGGAACATTGAGACCTATTCATCCCAGCACCTTCTTTCACCTCTAACTACCTCGGAGAACTCCGTAACATAATCATTTAACGTGAAAGTTATTACATGAGTTATAGTAAACGAATTATCAGCGGTACAAGAAGACCAGGGCACCAGAGGACTCGTTGGTTAGACACCATTAAATCAGACACAACCCTCACCCTGGAACAACTAAAGGAGGCAGTGTGGAACAGGACAACTTGGAGAGCACTAATTCATAGAATCGCCGATGGCCGGATTCCACTGAACGGATGTCATCATGATATAGTAAAGCAAACTGATAATTCAAGGTAAAGAAAATGAGAAGTACAATTTTAGGCATACGTGTAAGTTTTTACTTCGTACCGGAAAGAAAGAAATATAGAGTGTACATAATTTTGCGTTAAAGATCTGCCAAATTAAAAGTTTTAATAAAATCTCTTGCCGAATTCGACTTAGAAGTCTGTGGTAACGCGGACGGAGATGAGAGAAAATAATTCTATCCTGGTGAAGTGCTGTTACTGAAACTCACTGAAGAGAATGAATGCGTTGCTTCTTCTTCTTCCTTTTCTTCTTATCATCCTCATCTTCCGCACGAACTATGGCTTTTCTTATTTAATCTTTCAACTTCCTTCTAACATAATCATTTTGAAGAGTGCGTAGTTCTGAAGCAACGGTACTTGTAGTACAGTTTTTATTGCGATGTCATGTTCCTCGCGTTTCTTTTTAGAAGACACTGGAGTTGTTTCCCTTAGAGTAGTCTCGTTTCCGCATGGCTTTTGCTAAGTTTCAACTATGTCTCCTTCCTTTGATAGGTCTATTTCGGAATTAGAAGAACTCCCCACCTAAAATTAAATATCAAAATACTAAATTAAAAACAGATCTAATAAGAAAAGAATAAAATCAGTTGTTACTGTTATTTAACTTATTATTATTTACTTGTAAGGCAGTTTTTATTGCGATTAATTAATAAATTTTCCTAGTTATTCATTGACTAAGCATACTATTATTCTATCATTACAGTTTCCACGAAACACGGACAAACGGCTTGAAATAGCAGAAGCTTTTGAAAGACGATGGAATTTCCCTCATTGCCTGGGTGCCTTGGACAGGAAACATGTTATACAAGCTCCTAATAACAGTGGGAGTCTCTTTTACAACTAAAAAGGAACGCACAGTATTGTTTTGTTGGCAATCGCAGATGGTAATTACAAATTTGTTTTCATAGACATCGGTTGTAAGGACCGAATTTCTGATGGAGGTGTACTTTCTAACAGCAGTTTGTTCGATAAATTGGAACAAAAGGTACTACCTTTATCCGGTCCTGAACCACTTCTTGGAAGAAATATTCCAGTGCCATATCGTCCTTTTCGTGACGATGCATTTGCAATGAAAACATATCTTTTGAAACCTTATCCCTTATCAACCAGCAGCCAACCGAATTTTTAATTATCGCCTGTCAAAGGCTTCTAGAACCGTGGAAAAACAGTTTCGGAATTTTAGCAACAGATATCGAGTACCGGCACTCAGAAAACCTAGGCTCTTGGTTTCGAATACAGTTAAAGACGATGTGTCGTCAATATGTGTCCCTCATAATTTCCTACTGAATGTAAATGCGTTAGCCTATTTAGGAAATGGAATGATTGATTCAGAAGATGCGGTAAGTCGAAATGTGTTATTTGGACTTTGGCATGAAGAAGATAACCCTGTAAATACACTTTTTCCGCTGGATCAAGGCAAAAGAAATAACTGTACGACTCTACAAAGGGTGTGAGAGACGATTTCGAGGACTATTTTATGACTAATGGAGGTGAAGTGGACTAGTAGTATAGACAAATCGCAACCCACAACAGAGAATATTAAACTTATAAAATTAGATTGTGTTGAGGAGGGAGTAAGTCTTAACTGAGAATATGAACTTACCAAATTAGATTGTGCTGAACAGGGAATAAGCCAGGGATGACAAATTTCAGTGCATTGAAATAAGGCCAATTACTTTGTTCATTTTCATGTGTCCCGCAACCGCTTTTCTTGTTTTTCAATTTTTTGCAGTTTTTGACATACCGGTACCTAACAATAGAACGCATTAGATTATTGATTAATTTATAATATACTTGTTATCATAATAATTACCAGGCTATAATAATTATATTTATTTTAATGCAAATCGATGTTCTTATAATAAAATATGAACTAACAAATGAATCTTAATTCAACTTTATTAAACAGTCTTACCTAAATTGTGGAGTTTCCTTTGAATTTCACCTCCGGAACACTAAAACGTCACTCCTATTTCCCCTAAATTTTTATTTTCTCACAGTAACCGGTACATTCCGCTAAATTCCTCGACTTTCATACATTTCTGTTAACAGTTTTGTTTCCTCCGATGACCAATTTTTAGACATCTTGAAACTGAAAATTGAACGAAGCTGTCGATAGCCTCGCCACAATTCGAACGCAGTTCGTATCTTGCGACTTACTTTCCGAGAGGGCCTGGAGCACGTGTCGATTAGCGAGCAAGTCGGGACAAATTAGCTCTCGGAGAGTTGCGAGCTGATTTCCGTTAGTTATTCTCAGCGCTGTGTCCATTGACGAGTAGACCTAACTGCTATCGAGAGGTTCTCGCCAGTATTTACCGGTACTCTCAAGTGTACGGGCACCTTAATGTGCATAGGCGTAATTTAATTTTATAGAAGTGGCACTTAGATGTGTAACACGAGCACTGGTGCCAAGTCGGACAGACCAAACGGCTATTATTTCCGAGAGAAACCCGAGAGTGCGAGCTCAAACTAAGTTTAGGTCAGGAAAGAGGAAGGTACACAGAGAAGCAGTGGCGTGCGGAGAACACATTCGTTACCCCAGCTGCAAAAATGTTTTTTAAATGTAAGCAATCGTAGCCCCCACTACACTCTGAAAAGTAAACAGTACCATTTTATAACGCTGCATTTTCTTGTAAAGGTCTACCTGAGAAAGGTCTTAAAGAATATCTTCAACTACACGCTCGCACATATTTCCAAATTGATATTCACGGCAGTGACGACACCATCATAACTTAATGTACAGCAAATTTTAAACAATGTACTTAGGGCCTACAGTTACACCCGGTGACTTTTCGTAGTACAGTCATGGTTTTCACAAAAGTACACTGGGACTATTTGTTTTTGACTTAAAAAGCCTAACCTAAACTTAATCAGCAACATTTAACTGGTATTTTACCGTCGCCGAAGTTTTGTATAGTTTTACTCGCTTACTGAGTGTACACACATCAACGACAAACGAGGGAAAATATTCGTCACGACGTATAACACACGTTATATTCATGAAGAATGCCACAGAACTCGCGAAACCTTCACCTATTACCCAAGAGGAACACTACAAAAATTCGCTATATACCACCATCGCAGACAACCAAATACATAATTATTTTACTTCGCGCTTAACTCTGTATTCATACTGGGTAACCTAAATATTTTCTACCGGGGGAGATGGCCATGCGGTTAGAGGCGCGCGGCTGTGAGCTTGCATTCGGGAGATAGTGGGTTCGAATCCCACTGTCAGTAGCCCTGAAGATGGTTTTCCGTGGTATCCCATTTTCACACCAGGCAAATGCTGGGGTTGTACCTTAATTAAGGCTACGGCCGCTTCCTTTCAACTCCTAGGCGTTTCCTATCCCATTGTCGCCATAAGATCTATCTGGGTCGGTGCAACGTAAAGCCACTACCAAAATATTTTTTTGTTTCTGTGGCTATCGGAAACCATATTCTATAGGCCTACATGCGATCAATGAATTGCTCAAAAAAATTTTTACATTCCGAAATCCAAAAATAAAATATATTCTTCTGTATTACAATTGATTTCATAAACTGGCTCTATTTTTACTAGCAAGACAATGTGCAAGTGGCTATACTGTTAACATGTTG
This sequence comes from Anabrus simplex, assembly GCF_040414725.1. NCBI lineage: Eukaryota > Metazoa > Arthropoda > Insecta > Orthoptera > Tettigoniidae > Anabrus > Anabrus simplex. The sequence continues at coordinate 119,898,890 of NC_090269.1, forward strand.
AGATTTTCCTTGTAGCCTCTAGCGTGTGGCGCTGAACACTTTGAGTGTCAAGTATTAAAACTAACATGCCTTACCTAAGCTCCCTGGCCTGCGCCGTAAACTGCTGTCGGGGTGGGCCAACAGTCCCGCCCCGCTCCCAGGACAAGAAAGCTTCAAGTGCATGCGTCATCCAAACAACTTCAGTTTCGCTGGTGTAGCTCTCTTTCGCACCAGCAAGGAAGCTCGCTGGAGAAGCTGGCGCGCAATCTATGTTTTTTGTTTTTTTGCTAGTTGCTTTACGTCGCACCGACACAAATAGGTCTTATGGCGACGATGGGAAAGGGTTAGGAGTGGGAAGGAAGCGGCCGTGGCCTTAATTCAGGTATAGCCTCAGCATTCGCCTGGTGTGAAAATGGGAAACCACGGAAAACCATCTTCAGGGCTGCCATAGTGGGGTTCGAACCTACTATCTCCCGAATACTGGATACTGGCCGCACTTAAGAGACTGCAGCTATCGAGCTCGGTAATCTATGGTTTGTGTTATGTCTTGTTAATACACAGCTTGTAGTGAAAGCCGTGTACTGAAGTGAAGAATGCACAGCACACGTATGAGAGATGATCAATTTTACAAAGGTTGCTCCTGTAATGTGAACGAAGAGAAACATCATTGACCGATTTCCTCCTAAGAAGACGTCACTTATGTATATAAACTTCCATGAACTTTGCGCGTATCCAGTTAATTTCATTTTAAGCATTTTCACTTCAGGGTTCTTTATGCTCCACGCAATTTAACAAGAAGAACACAACGTATTTTATATATGTAAAGCCTGCACTCTTCGCATCGATTGGTTGTTCATAAAACTGTGTACGAGTTCGATGTTGCCCAGAGCCGCCAAGAGCAATAAACCGTAACTTTCGCTATCAAAGATCTCAAGTAGACCTAACCATGCTCTTATCATTTTTATTCTATGGCTTATCAGCCAATGTAGACAGTTTGTTCCTTGCGCTGCGCGTTATTGCTGAATAATATTATTTTTATGTTGATTTTTTTCTTTTGATAAGCTGGGTGCATAGTTACTAACTGTTTAAAATACTTTTATTTACACTTCTTTTATACTAGACCTTTCAAGTTGCTATTAGGATCAAGGTGATGAAAATTCACAAGTACGGGCTGTGCTATGACGAGTGAAGTTAATCAGTGAGACAGGATGTTTATTAGAAACTATTTTTCAGTGGAATTTAGGGTGGAATGTTCAGAATACGATGACTGTTTTCTGCTAGATACTTTTTAGATATTTCACTTGAGATGTCGAAGATATTACCAGGAGTTATTCGTTTCAGAGACATATGTCAAACTTAGATAAAGGAGATTTAGTTGCTGAAATGTCAATCTCTAAGTCTCATGACTATGACCTTGTTGTGATAGGAGGGGGCTCGGGAGGTATAGCAGCAGCCAAGGAAGCAGCAGTCTTAGGGAAGAAGGTTGCTGTATGTGATTTTGTTGTTCCAACCCCTACTGGCACACAATGGGGAGTTGGTGGCACATGTGTGAACGTTGGCTGTGTCCCTAAGAAGCTTATGCATAAAGCAGCATTACTTAACATGGACCTTCAAGATGCACGTTGCTTTGGTTGGAAAGTTCCAGAACGTATTAAACATGATTGGTTTGAAATGATAACAGAAATTCAGAATTACGTAAAATCTCTAAACTTTGGTTATAGGAAAATTTTCAGAGAGAAAGGTATTGCGTACTTCAATGCATATGCACAGTTCATAGGCCCCAATAGGATTAAGATGACTGACAAAAAGATGACTGTTTCAGAAATAACTGGCCAACATTTTATTATTGCAGTAGGGGAACGCCCTAAGTACCTACATATCCCAGGAGCTAACGAGTTTGCTATTACTTCTGATGATATATTTTCTCTCGAACGTAGTCCTGGGAGAACTCTTATTGTAGGTGCATCGTACGTTGCTCTAGAATGTGCTGGGTTTTTAATTGGCCTTGGTTTCGACTGCACTGTTATGGTCCGATCTATTCTTCTTAGGGGGTATGATCAGCAAATGGCTAACATGGTGGGGCAGCATTTGACTTCACTAGGCGTTAAATTTATCTACAAATGTGTCCCTATATCCATTGAGAAGATATCCGAAGGTGTGGCTAGTCGTCTTAAGGTCACAAGTCAGAAAGATACGGAAGTAATTGTTGGCGAATACAACACAGTGTTATTAGCTGTTGGACGTGAACCACGAATCAAGGACTTGGGTCTGGAGATTGTTGGAGTGAAGCTGAATTCAGACAATGGGAGAATAATTTGTAATGATAAGGATCAAACCTCATGCCCATATATTTATGCAATAGGTGATGTTGCTAATAACAGACCCCAACTGACCCCAGTAGCTATCCATGCAGGTAAATTTTTATCACGTAGATTGTTCGGCAAATGTAAAGTTCTTACTGATTATATCAATGTACCCTCTACTGTCTTCACTCCAATTGAGTACGGCTTTGTTGGATTGGCTGAGGAGGTAGCAATAGAGGTGTATGGCAAGAATAACATAGAAGTCTATCATACTCATTTTCAGCCCTTGGAATTTGTGATTCCTGCTAAGGAAGATAATGTGTGTTATGCCAAACTAATTTGTCTCAAAAAGGATCATGAACGTGTTGTTGGGTTACACATATTAGGCCCAAATGCAGGAGAGATCACTCAAGGATATGCCATTGGTTTAAAGTTAGGTGCCAAAAAGTCAGATTTCAGTAATTTGATAGGAATTCATCCCACCTGTGCTGAAATCTTGACTACGATGGAAATAACAAAAGCATCGGGCTTAAGTGTTTTAAGAACTGGTTGTTGAAGTTAGTTGCTGCTGTTCATTCAATGAGCATTTTCATTTAAAATAAATGACTAATGTTGAGAATGCAGCAGCAACTTACATGGAAATTACATGAAGTTTTCTGTCCGTGAGACATTTATGATCACTTTGCTGAAAACCTACACTAGGGTGAGCATCGTGTGATGTGAAAATAAATGTAATTTTAAAATGAATTTATGTTACAGTGTTATTTAAGTTGAGTTATTTTTAATTTGAGATGCCGTATCAATATAATAGGTATATTCCTTTTAACTACTTCTGTGAGAAAGAAAGAAGAATTCTCATTATTTCACGAAATGCATCATGAATAACACCAAAAATACACAAATGTGGGGAAAAATAAAAAATAGAGACGTAACCTATATATTAATAAAGGTACGATTCAAATAACAGCCAATCTTGCTTTGAGTAATACGAGTTTGCACAAGACGTAGGTCTGCTACAATGTTCATATGAGGGTTAAGTTCATTTATTCCGAGGCCGTATTTTTTTCCTCATGTCAATGTTGATTGAAGGTATTGCACTGTCAGCCCGTGAAGAAGCAGAATTGCTATCCGCAAACTTTTACTGACACTTGGTCCCCTAACGCTGAATCGGTAGACCCGGTTATCTACGAGATACGGATTGGCAACCTGTGACGACAAAAAATAATCGATTATGCATCGCCGTTAGACATCTGGTGGTGTAATTAAAAAACATCGACAACTATTGTCATTTGTACAGCAAAACAAAGAAATATAAGTGAAAAATGAACTTTTTAAACCTATTGCAATGGCTGGGGGACATCCAAGTAGCTACACATGGCACTTCCTATGACTCAAAATTAGTGGAACAAACAAACACTTGCCTATGTAAAAAAAAAATAGTTATGAAAAATTGTGTAGTTAATTTATCTACTAGTCAGAAGAAAATGAGTTCAATTACATATTCGTTTGAGATTTTACTTCTATAAACGTATTAATTTAACATACTAAGAACATTTTCTTTCTACTGAGAACGAACACATACACAGGTGCACAATCCTTGTAACGCTGTTCTTGGTAATGAGCAGCCGAGATAATACTAAACATTCTCATGGCATATACATAGTTTCTTCTTTTTCTCCTTTCGATTCGGCCATCTAAGTACCACGTCATTTCAACTGTTTTTTGCTGCATGGCCGACTGGATCCCTCGCTGCGCTCCTATACCGGCCTTGACAATGGCTTGTGAAGCCCAGCATAAAGCTGTAATTGAAAAGTTTCCCCGTAATGCCGCTGGAGCGCTGGCCTACTACCCACTGACAGGAAGCTGTACACCGCAAATTGGCGCATTTCCAGTTTTATTTAGACTATATAGTTTTGCTGTCGTAAATGTTGGCAATATGTTCGCAATGAGGTGCTTGTTGGCTTGATATTGAGATCTGATAGTTATGCGCCAGTGAGTTTATTTCTTATTGTGTAGTGTGGTGATTATATTTTTTAAATTGTGTTTACAAATCTTGGAATTTGTGACATTCTTGTGCACCTTTTCGTACTTCGAGCAGAAATTTTATGGAAACAAGAAAAAAGTGATTTCTCGCTGTAACTTCGTCCTGAACAAGGATTTTAATTTATGCGCTAATCCGTTTTTAATGGTGTGGTGATTAGCTTTTCTTTAACTGTGTTAGGAAATATTCGAACATATATTGCTGTGTGCCTTTTTTGTATTCCGAACAGGAAAAAAAGAGCAAAGGGACACTATCATTTCACGAAGTCTCTGTAGACCAGGACAAAACTACGGAGTTTCTAAAAGCAGGTAGCACTCTCATCTTAGTTTTCCGTTTCTATTTCGGGTATTTACCTTCTTTCTTTCTTTCTTTCTTTCTTTCTTTCTTTCTTTCTTTCTTACTCTGTTTACCCCTCCATGGATGGCTTTTCTCTCGGACTCAGTGAGGGATCCCACCTCTACCACCTCAAGGGTATCAATCATCAATCAATCAATACTGATCTGCATTTAGGGCAGTCGCCCAGGTGGCAGATTCCCTATCTGTTGCTTTCCTAGCCTTTTCCTAAATGATTTCAAAGAAATTAGAAATTTATTGAACATCTCCCTTGGTAAGTTATTCCAATCCCTAACTCCCCTTCCTATAAATAAATATTTGCCCCAGTTTGTCCTCTTGAATTCCAACTTTATCTTCATATTGTGATCTTTCCTACTTTTATAAACGCCATTCAAATTTATTCGTCTACTGATGTCATTCCACGCCATCTCTCCGCTGACAGCTCGGAACATACCACTTAGTCGAGCAGCTCTTCTTCTTTCTCTCAATTCTTCCCAACCCAAACATTGCAACATTTTTGTAACGCTACTCTTTTGTCGGAAATCACCCAGAACAAATCGAGCTGCTTTCCTTTGGATTTTTTCCAGTTCTTGAATCAGGTAATCCTGGTGAGGGTACCATACACTGGAACCATACTCTAGTTGGGGTCTTACCAGAGACTTATATGCACTCTCCTTTACATCCTTACTACAACCCCTAAACACCCTCATAACCATGTGCAGAGATCTGTACCCTTTATTTACAATCCCATTTATGTGATTACCCCAATGAAGATCTTTCCTTATATTAACACCTAGATACTTACAATGATCCCCAATAGGAACTTTCACCCCATCAACGCAGTAATTAAAACTGAGAGGACTTTTCCTATTTGTGAAACTCACAACCTGACTTTTAACCCCGTTTATCAACATACCATTCCTTGCTGTCCATCTCACAACATTTTCGAGGTCACGTTGCAGTTGGTCACAATCTTGTAACTTATTTATCACTCTATAGAGAAGAACATCATCTGCAAAAAGCCTTACCTCCGATTCCACTCCTTTACTCATATCATTTATATATATAAGAAAACATAAAGGTCCGATAATACTGCCTTGAGGAATTCCCCTCTTAATTATTACAGGGTCAGATAAAGCTTCACCTACTCTAATTCTCTGAGATCTATTTTCTAGAAATATAGCAACCCATTCAGTCACTCTTTTGTCTAGTCCAATTGCACTCATTTTTGCCAGTAGTCTCCCATGATCCACCCTATCAAATGCTTTAGACAGGTCAATCGCGATACAGTCCATTTGACCTCCAGAATCCAAGATATCTGCTATATCTTGCTGGAATCCTACAAGTTGAGCTTCAGTGGAATAACCTTTCCTAAAACCGAATTGCCTTCTATCGAACCAGTTATTAATTTCACAAACATGTCTAATATAATCAGAAAGAATGCCTTCCCAAAGCTTACATACAATGCATGTCAAACTTACTGGCCTGTAATTTTCAGCTTTATGTCTATCACCCTTTCCTTTATACACAGTGTCTACTATAGCAACTCTCCATTCATCTGGTATAGCTCCTCCGACCAAACAATAATCAAATAAGTACTTCAGATATGGTACTATATCCCAACCCATTGTCTTTAGTATATCCCCAGGAATCTGATCAATTCCAGCCGCTTTTCTAGTTTTCAACTTTTGTATCTTATTGTAAATGTCATTGTTATCATATGTAAATTTTATTACTTCTTTGGCCTTAATCTCCTCCTCTATCTGGACATTATCCTTGTAACCAACAATCTTTACATACTGCTGACTGAATACTTCTGCCTTTTGAAGATCCTCACATACACACTCCCCTTGTTCATTAATTATTCCTGGAATGTCCTTCTTGGAACCTGTTTCTGCCTTAAAATACCTATACATACCCTTCCATTTTTCACTAAAATTCGTATGACTGCCAATTATGCTTGCCATCATGTTATCCTTAGCTGCCTTCTTTGCTAGATTCAATTTTCTAGGAAGTTCCTTCAATTTCTCCTTACTTCCACAGCCATTTCTAACTCTATTTCTTTCCAGTCTGCACCTCCTTCTTAGTCTCTTTATTTCTCTATTATAATAAGGTGGGTCTTTACCATTCCTTACCACCCTTAAAGGTACAAACCTGTTTTTGCATTCCTCAACAATTTCTTTAAACCCATCCCAGAGTGTGTTTACATTTTTATTTACCGTTTTCCACCGATCATAGTTACTTTTTAGAAACTGCTTCCATTATATCATTTCTCAGCCATGATTCAACTCCTATTACAATATCTGGTAAATATATATGGTATCTATTAAATTACTTAGTTCTATTCCTTTCTTTACAATACTTCTACAGTCCAACACTAACAATTTTATGTCATCCCTTCATGATCACTAATACCATCTATTACTTCAGTTTCCCTATAGAGCTCATCTGGTTTTATCAGCACCACATCCAGGATATTTTTCCCTCTGGTTGGTTCCATCACTTTATGAATCAGCTGTCCTTCCCAAATTAACTTATTTGCCATTTGTTGGTCATGCTTCCTGTCGTTCGCATTTCCTTCCCAATTGACATCTGGCAAATTCTTTCCATGTCGTTTCCCACATAGCTGACTATCCTATCAAATAATTCCGAATCCGCGTCAGTGCTACCCTTTCCCGATCTGTACACTCCAAATATATCAAGTTGCCTATTATCTTTAGAAATGAGCCTTACACCTAGAATTTCATGTGTCTCATCTTTAACTTTTTCGTAGCTTACAAATTCTTCTTTCACCAGAATGAACACTCCCCCTCCCACCATTCCTATCCTATCTCTACGATACACACTCCAGTGCCGTGAGAAAATTTCTGCATCCATTATATCATTTCTCAGCCATGATTGAACTCCTATTACAATATCTGGTAAATATATATGGTATCTATTAAATTACTTAGTTCTATTCCTTTCTTTACAATACTTCTACAATTCAACACTAACAATTTTATGTCATCCCTACTTGATTTCCAGTTCCCTATTCCCTTATCACCGCTCCCTAGGCCATTCCGTTTCCCTGAATGTACCTCCCTATTACCCTTCCAAACAAATTTCCTAACTTATACGTACCACTGCGGTTTAAATGAAGGCCATCCGAGCGCAGATCCCTATCTCCTACCCACCCATTAGGATCTAGAAATTTCACTCCCAGTTTCCCACATACCCACTCCATAGTCTCATTTAAATCCCCAATCACCCTCCAGTCGGTATCCCTCCTACACAGTATTCCACTAATAACAATCTCCGCTTTCTTAAACTTCACCCGTGCTGCATTTACCAGATCCCACACATCTCCAACTATGTTGGTACTTATATCAGCTTGCCTTACGTTGTTGGTACCAACGTGAAACACTACCACCTTCTCCTTCCCCTCCTCCCTCTCTTCTACATTCCTCAACATCTGCCTCAACCTAATTCCTGGATAACATTCTACCCTGGTTCCCTTTCCTCCACACACTTTCCCCACGTGTCTAACGATGGAATCCCCCATGACCAGAGCCTCAACCCTACCCACCTCATCTGATCCCTTCCCCTCCTGGTCAGCCCTATCTTTCCTGATAGCTGCAGAAGCTACTTCCTCCTCCCTTTTCTCCTTCCCATGACCCTGTTCCACCTGTCTTTTCCTATCCTCTACTCTACATTTCCCTCTCCTAACTTTTCCCTTCCTCCTACTTCCACACATCTCAGCAACAGTTCACTGTCCCTCATCTTCCCTCTGTTGTTCTACCTGGAGTGACTCGTACCGATTTCGCACAGACATCTGTCCTGAATTATGATTCTGAATAGAGCCCTTAGCCTGCAATCTCCTTCCCCTTAGAACATTAGACCACCTGTCTTCTACAACTCCTCCCTTTCTTTCCCCGCCCTCTTGTACACCTACTGTAACCTGTACATTGTTTGAGGGAGTCCTATCTTCCTTCCTGTCTTCTGTGAGAATCCTAATTATCTCCCTCAAACTTTCCAACTCCTCCCTCATACCCCTCAATGCCTCGCCACACCCACAGTAAGTACACTCGCGCTCCTTAGCCATTCTTTACGGGGGAAAATGAAATTAAAAATAAAATAACTTATTTGCAAAAAATAAAAGAACGGAGGGATATATTGTCTGGGATAGTACACAACAATAAGGTAATTAATATACGACTACACTACAATACTACTTAGTCGTGCTCTATTATTTTATCCTACAACCCCTAACAGGGTAAAAACTGCTGTTAAATACCGAATATCGAAAGTAATACACAAGAACTACACAATTCCAAACTGCAATTAAACCTATCCTAATTACAACAACAGTATTTTAGTAAGAGTTTCTATGGATACCTCTACTACACCAGTACTACACAAATATTTTACAATAATAAAATAAGCACACTAAATTCTAATAGGATATTACTCGTATACTACATGTCCTGGAGCGTGAGACTGCGGGTCGGGGGATACGACTGGGAAGGATGACCAGTACCTCGCCCAGGCGGCCGCAACTTCTATGCTGAAGAGGGGCCTTGTGTTGAGGATGGGAAGATTGGAAGGCATAGACAAGGAAGAGGGAAGGAAGCAGCCGTGGCCTTAAGTTTGTTACCTTCCCGGCATTTGCTTGGACGAGAAGTGGAAAACTATGGAAAACCACTTCGAGGATGTCTGAGGTTGGAATCGATACCCCATTCTACACAGTTGACCTCCCAAGGCTGAGTGGACCCTGTTCCAACTTTCGCACAACTTTTGAAATTTCGTGGCAGGGCCAGGAATCGAACCCGGGCCTTCGTGAGTGGCAGCTAATCACGCTAATCAGATATTGTTACCCATGAATTTTCTTTCATAGAATAATCCTTTAGGCGGTGTCGTATTTGCCATATGACAGCAACACAACACATTTTAATCCAAGATAATCTGAACTTTAACATTTAAACATTGACGAGTAAGAATAACTACTGCTATGACGGTAAGGCCAACGTATGAAGTGTTGTTACCTGAGCAATGGGGCCGATGACCTAGATGTTAGGCCCCTTTAGACAACAAGCATCATCATCATCGAGCAGAGAACAGTTTACAATTTATTTACTCTCACTGAATTTTTATTTATAATTCTTCTTCTTTTTTCGTTATTTGTTTTACGTCGCACCAACACAGATAGGTCTTATGACGCCAGGGGAATAGGAAAGGGCTAGCAGTGAGAAGGAACCGGCCGTGGCCTTAATTAAGGTACAGCCTGATATGAAAATGGGAAACCACGGACAACCATCTCCAGGGTTGCCGACAGTGAGGTTCGAACCCACTATCTCCCGGATGCAAGCTCACAGCTCACACTGCACGCCTCTAGTCGCGCGGCCTACTTATTCCGTCCTACTGCATTTCAAGTAAAATTTATTGTCTGAATTCAGCATGATCAACTTGCCCGGTAGGCCTATTTAATATTCTAGTGGAAGGTATGAATGAAATGTAATCTGAAACTATATATTATGAAATTAAAATTTAAACATGTTTAAGTCAAAATATTTATGTTATGCGCTTGAAGAATTTTAAAATTCTAATTAAACAATGACTCTTAATCTCAAGATTAACATCAGAAGACAAAAGTATTGCGGTAAGTTCTGCTATGTATCTAAATGCCATGATAATAAAAACGATTACTATTATTCCTCACAGCTAAGGAACGTCAGTTGGACTACCCCATCTCTCCGCAGTTTCATTTCACGACGTTATTTTGGCGAATATCAACGAAAGTAACCTTTAGGATTAATCATTTTAACAATATTAGTCAATGTAACATACTATTTTATTCCCTAAATTAAGATACATCGGCAATCAGAGTCAATATCAGAACGTCAGCTGGACTAAGTCATCTCCCCGCAGTTTCATTTCACAACATCATTTTGGCAAATATCAACGAAAGTAACCTTTAGGATTAATCATTTTAACAGTATTAACCTATGTAACATTCTCCATAACTCTAAATTATGATAAATCGGCAATCAAAAGTCATATTTTCCATAAAGAAGTATGCATTTCTACCGCAAATAGGTCGGCCGCCAGCGCCACGTGTCGAGCTGTGTAACTACTCCGATTACAGTGCGTGGACCCGATTGTCAAGGCCGGTAAGGAGCTAGTTAGAGAGACGTATCAAGTCGGCTGTGCTTGCTGCATCGAGCTTTAGCATCCTCCCAGTACTTTCGCATTAGTTCTCGATGCCGTTGATTCCTTTCTTCAGTCCACTTCTTGCCTGTTGGAAGTATGGCAGTAAAAGTTAATTCTCCGTTTCCTCATGGTGTCAGTTATTTTTTTCCACATGGGTGTAACGTTCGTGGTTGTGCCGTCTCTTATATTCCCCGTTTTCTTTTACTGGGCCCAATAATTTTCTTAGAATTTACATTCCTTCATTTCCAGTTCCTCTATTAGTTCCTTCCGATACAATGCAATGCACTCTGCAACGTAGAAGGCCTCTGGACGGATGACTGCGTGGGAATGTCTTAACCTGGAATTTGTAGATATGGATTTCGTGCTGTATGACCTTTGTTCGATTATATGCCAGTTCCATTTTCCTGATACTTGACTCGAAAGCTGCCTTCTCAGAGAGATTGGTGTCTATCCACTCAACTAAATATTTGAACGCTTTTGTCTGCTTAATTTTCTCCTGTCCTACATCTAGCTCTTTGAGCGCTTGCTTGATATTAGTGATGAATTCCGTTTTCTCAGAGGAAATCTTGAGCCCGCTTTTGCTGCTTGAACCTGGAGTTCATTAATTTGCACTGCAGCTGCATCTACGGAATCCGAAAAAATTGTGAGGTTATCTGCGAATGTTAGGCAGTGAACTGTCAGGTTCTGTTTTCTGTAGCCCAGTCCGACCCCATTTTCACACCTGTTAACGTTCATTACTTTTTGCCACTCTCGGATGACTTTTTCGAGCATGCAGTTGAAGAGCAAAGGTGAAAGTCCATCTCCCTATCTTACACCAGTCCTGATTTCGAAGGGCTATGAAATTTCTCCCCTGAATTTCACATTGGAAGTAGTGTTGGTTAAGGTTTTCTGAATAATTGCTCTTGCTTTGTAGCCCAGTCCCAGTGCTTTCAGTATTTCAAATAGGGTGGGTCGATCAATGGAGTCATAAGCCTTTGTGAAATCAATGAAGGTCGCTATAAACTGTTTGTTTCTAAGCTTCAGATATGAAAGAATAGATTTAAAGTTCATACTCTGTTCGGCACATGATCGTCCCTTCCGAAATCCCCCTTGATATTTTCCTAATAGTGGATCCAACTGTTCTTCTGCTCTAGTTTGAAGGGCCTTTGATAGGATTTTGCAAGTTACTGCGAGGAGAGAGATGCTACGTAATAGTTCACATTCGCTCTGTCGCCTTTTTTGTGAAGAGGGTGAAGCAGAGCTGATATCCAGATATTAGGAGTTCCTCCTTTTCCCAAATCTCACTGATTATTTCGATTAGCTTATCGATAGCTACGTCGCCAGCATGCTTCCATAATTCGGCGATTTTCGAATCATCGTCTGGTGCCTTGTTGTGTTTAAGCGACTGAATAACTTCTTCTTTTGTTGGTGATGTAGAATCCGGGTTTATATTTGGATTGTCTTCAAATGAGAATGGGGATTCTGGACTTTCACAGTTAAGGAAAGTCTCAAAATAATTTGGTAGGATATTGCAGTTGTCCTTGCCATTATAGGAAGTTTTCCGTCAGGATCTTTGAAATGTACGCTAGGTGGAGTGCATTTAGTGAGATTCTGCTTGAAGGTTCTATAGAAATCTCGAGTGTTGTTCTTCTTGAAATCTTGTTGAATATTTTCCAACCGATCTTTATCGTAGACACATTTTACCCGACAAATGGTTTTTGCGGCATATTTACTCACTAACAGGAAACTCTCCCACTTATCTGAATTCTTCTGAAAGTTCCATCTCTGCCATGCAAGTTGTCTCTGCCTTATTGCCGCATCACATTCACTGGTCCACCAGGGATGTTTCCTTCTTTTTGTTAGCGGGACAACTTCTTGAACTGTTCTTACCATGGCATCTCGTAGTTGTTTCCAATTCTGTGGATCCAAGGATTCAAGCTTCTCAGTAAATTCGTGATTACAGTGTAGCTTCTCTGTGTCAAACCTGTTGATCTCTCTTCGGCAGAACCTTCTGCTGTTGCTTGGAATGGATTTAACTTTGATTTTGGAAAGGTAATGGTCGAAATAAATATTTGAGCTTCTAAGCACTTTTGCATTCTCACTATTTTACATTACATTATTATCATTATTATTATTATTATTATTATTATTATTATTATTATTATTATTATTATTATTATTATTATTATTATTGTACCGGGCGGTACACCTCCGCTCCGCTAATTCAAACATTGCGCCAGTTGGAACTCCTCTACTGGAGGAAACCTGAACTTTAACTACAGTGTTAATTCTCAAGTTTCTCAGAAGATGTCCCTACTTGTAAATTTTGAAGTGTTCTGAACTGTGTCGTTTTCGATGTATTTTTGTTTTGCCTGTAGTAAGAAGTGTGAACATTCTCTTCTAGATGGCACTACTGAAGGACTACAATTATGCACCCTAGTGCGAAGTGAAAGAACTGTGTTTTTGGAGATATTTTGTGTTCATAAGTTTGTTCTTTGTTAAATTTCTTTCAGTCATTGTTTAGGTTGGCTGTATAACCCTTTTCTTTCCGCCAGTTTTGAATTCGACCAATGAGTAATTTTTGTAATTAATTTCCCACCAATCCTGGTTTTCTTCTTCAGTTTTGACATGTAATCTTTTGGCCGTCCAATAAAATGCTTGTGGGCGGGTGTTATCATTCATGAAAGGTCTCGAATGTTCCGCGAGGGTATATAAACTGCTGATTTTCGGGTCTCTGCGCCACTTCAGTAACATCTATCAGTGTGTAAATTATGTAGCAGGGGGCGGGTAGCGCCTCTTTCTTCGGGCAGCGGTTCATCAATAAGGTAATGGCCTTTTAATAACTTCTTTTCTTGCTAGCTCAGCAGTTTAACTCTCGGGGCAGGTTCGATACCTTTTACCATGTAACCTTCCTCTAAAATGTAAAAGACTCTTGGTATAAATTCTGTCTTTTTAATCTACAAATAGGGATAGAGAGTGCCTAACCCTCTCGAGCTCCCATTCATTTTGTTTTGAGGTGACTACGTTTTCTCAACCATTTTTCTTCGTTTCGTAATGTAATAAATTTTCCTATCGTGTCACCTCTTTAGTATGGGATTAGCCCTTGCATATGCGGCCTAGTGCCAAATAGGTTTTAAATAAAGTGTATTAAGGAGTGCAAGGACGCCTCCTCTCAAGTTGGTATTTTGGAGGCCATGTAATTATCCTGTTTCTTTTATTGAGTAGGCCTCAGTAGGTTGGGTATTTTTACCCCTGTGTTTATGTCCTTAGAGGACAACTTGCAGGTGGAGTTTGGTGTGGCCTTTTGATAGGCTGGAACTTTGAAAGCGGGTTGCTCTTCCAAAGAAATTGGTTTCTGTGTGCCTCGAGGAGGCTTTTGCTATGTAATTGGGAGCAAGTGCTCTTGAGCATGATTGGGGTCTTCTGCCCCTTGGTTGAATCTTGTATACGGGTAAAGTTGGGCTTACTGCTCAAGAATTGTGTGTCTGGCTCTCGGAGCCCAAATCCTGTAACACTGTAATTGTACATTCTCGATTTGTTGCTAGGCTACTGAGTACCTGTTATATTTGTTATTTCTTGATCTTAAAAAGAAAATATAACCTTGTTAAAATTTTAAATTAACTTTAATTTCGTATATTGAGACCTATTCATCCCAGCACCTTCTTTCACCTCTAACTACCACGGAGAACTCCGTAACAAGTGGTAGCAGAGCGTGGTTGAATGGGTCTCAATTTAGCTCCTTTTGACGGCTAAACATTGCTTTGTTTTCGAACTCTAACAATTTTCTCAGTTGCTGGAATTTTTCGATTTTTCCTTTTTTTTTCAAAATTGTTTTGTCATCATGCCCGGCCCTCGCGATGTTCTCCATCTCAACTATTTGCGCAAGGAGGAGTTGATCTATGAATTAACAATTAGAAATGTGCAATCTGGAGGCACGGTTGCGGTAGACACAAATAAGCTTAGAGAGTCCCTTGATTTGCCCATTTCCTTCCCCACTTTGGGAGAGAAAGAAATTTACGACCCTCTTTCCACGATCACTGACAATACTACTGAACTAGCATCTGTAGTTAGTTTTTTTGAAGAAAATGACCCTTCTCCTAATCAAATTAAACGTGTGCAAGCCAGGTTATTTCATTTTTCTAATAGAGTTAACGATCTGTTGTCTCTGAAGTTGAATGACGTTCAGAGGAAGGAAGCTAGTGTGGTTCTCGAAAATCTTTCTGAATTGTCCAGTAAGGTTACCCAATTGTTAACTGGGGTAGTTCCTCCCATAACTGATCAACCCACTACGGTGAACGTAGGTAGCGAGGAAGAGTCGCCTAAGGGAGAAGTCAATAGGAAAACCGTTGGAGCTCAACACATCTCTGCCCCTTTGGACAACGAGTCTGAACGCCGTACCTCGTTGAATAACGCACGTTCTGAATTAGCTTCCTCGCCACTTAAACCTCTACCTACTATGTCACCAGGGTTCAGTAGTTTGCCTCATCCATTAGCCATGCTGCTTAGAGGTATTTCGAAGTTTTCGGTTAACACTACCAGTGAAGTTATTTCATTCTTAAGGTTTTTAGTTGAATTTCAGGACCATGCTCTTGTTTTTTCTCTTTCTCCATGTCAAATTTTGCAGATCATTTATCCCTATGCAATTGGTGTTCTCTCAGACAAAATTGTTAGGGCAATAGCGGAAGTCATCTATTGAAGACTTTCATGCACACCTTCTTGCAAATTTCATTCCTGCTCGTGCGAGGTCATCCCTGATTCAGAAGTACTATTATCGTGTACAGTGGTTGGATGAAAACTTGGCAGATTTCATCCAAGATATTAAGTTCTATACTAGGGTATTTGCTCTTCATTTTCCCGAAGACCAAATCGTTCATGCTATTGTGGAAGGTATTTCACCATCCTATATGTCATATTTGTGTTTCGCGGCGTGCCCGCAAACCTTCTCTGAACTTGAAGCATTGGCTGTGTCAGCCGAAGGGGTTAGGTATGCGGACACATTACGTGTTGCCAGGGAGCCCCCTCCGCCGTCAAGTAACTTTCGGCCTACACCTCGCCGAACCATCACGGTCCGTAAATGTTATGCTTGTGGGTCCCCTGACCATCTTCGGAACAAGTGTCCATTAATTAAATGTAGTGGAACAAGGAATGGAACAGGGTCATCGCAAGGTTGCTTTAAATGCGGCCCGTTTTCTCATATTGCCAAGAACTGCCGTAATGCTAGCAGCACCCCTTCCTGCTAGACTTCTGGTGCAACTTCCACCAATACCAATAATAATAAGTGACTAGTGGCGTCGGCTGGGTCGGCGAATCCTTCTTCTCGAGGCTCAGCCCTAAGTAAACATATTGAAATTTCTGGGAAAACTCAGGCGTCAAATTTATCTTTTGAAGCTCCCAAAGAATGTCTTAGGATTGCGGCGGATACCCCCGCACATGTGCCTTTTCTTAAAATTGAGTTAAATAATGAGCCTATAACTGCTCTTTTAGATTCAGGCAGTGTTTGTTCTATTATTTCGGCTGAATGGTATTCGAAATTGAAATCTGTTTGTAAGCTTCCTGACTATTGTTCGTCTTCGGTTCAATATGTTTCGGCTAATTCATCTCCATTAGAAATTTTAGGCTCTTTAAATGTCAAAATTCGTATTTCTAAATTTACTTGGAAAGTTAAATTGTTTGTGGCTAAGCATTTGTCTTGCCCCATTATATTGGGAGCCGACTTCATGTCCCATATTGGTCTTGTACTCGATCTTCAGAGTAGGTCTTGCACTTTCAAATTTGCTTCTAATTGTAAAATCCCCTTATTGAAATGTATTTCTGCACCATGTTCATCTATTTCGCCTACCCAGGATGAGATGTTGTTAGATGTTAGACATCTACCTGAGGAGCAGGCTGACAGTATTCGTAAGTTGTGTCAGTCGTTTCCAGAGGTGTTCTCTGATACTCTTGGTGTTACTGACCTGATCGAATACAAAATTGAGGTCACGGATTCGATTCCTGTCCGTTTTCCACCTTATAGGCTATCTCCACCTAAAATGAAGGCATTGAAAGAAATCATCGATCAAATGTTAAAGGATGGTATTATTAGGCCCTCTAAGTCGGCGTATTCTTCACCTATTTTTCTAGTCCCGAAACCCCAAGGTGGCTTCAGGCCTGTCATTGATTATAGGGCTCTCAATCGGAAGGTAGTGTTACAATCTGTGCCCCTTCCCGACCTTCATTCTTGTTTTTCATGGTTCCGTAAGGCCAAGTTCTTCACCATCTTGGATTTGAATCAGGCCTACAATCAAATTCCCCTTGCCGAAGAGTCTAAACATCTTACAGCGTTCGCCACGGATTGGAATTTGTATGAATACAACCGCGTGCCTTTCGGGCTCCCCAGGGGAGCAGCTGTACTCACTAGACTGCTAGATAGGGTCTCCTCCGACATCAAATTCGAGTACTTGTACCACTATCTTGATGATGTCGTCGTATTTTCGGAGACTTTTTAAGAACATCTAGATCATCTTAAGGAAGTTCTCAATCGCCTTCGTAAAGCTGGGTTAACTGTGAAATTGTCCAAGGTCGCCTTCGCTAAACCCTCTATGTCATTCCTAGGGCATATTGTCTCGCCCGATGGTGTCGCATTCGATCACTCTAGAACACAGGCCATCCGTGATTTTAAGCCTCCCAAGGACATCAAAGGTATTGCCAGGTTCATTGGTATGGTGAATTTCTTCAGGAAATTTATTCCTAATTTCGCTAATAGAGTGGCGTCCTTGAACCTTCTTCGTAGGAAAGGCATAAAATTCGAGTGGGGGCCTTCGCAACAAGCCGCTTTTGAAGACCTGAAATTAGCTCTCTGTAATGCCCCCGTCCTTGCTACGCCAGATTTCTCGAAGAAATCCATCGTCCAAACCGACGCGTCGTCGTCGGCGGTAGCTGCAGTCCTTCTTCAAGAGACTGAACTAGGGAGGCGACCCATCGCCTATGCATCTAGGACTCTATCGGCTCAAGAGCCAAGTATTCCATCTATGAGCTCGAAGGTTTGGCAGTCTTATTTGCCTTAGAAAAGTTCCGTCTCTATCTGGAACATGTCAAATTCGACCTGGAGACGGATAATCAAGCCTTAAGCTGGGTCTTAGGTAGGCTGCGTCGTACTGGTCGTATAGCCCGGTGGGCCATCCGAATTTCTGCCTTCCAATTTGACGTTAGGCATATCAGAGGTACTGAAAATGTTGTCGCAGACGGACTCAGCCGTATGTTTTCCAACGACGTCGAGACCCATGAACTGGTCGATAGTTCATCACCTCCCGAGTCCATACTATCTGAGGTTAATGCTATCTTAACAGATACTCCCATGCTCTTTAGGGATATTGAGAAATATCAACGTGAAGATCCAACGCTGGCTCCGATCATGGAAACCCTTTCTTCTGGGGAACATGTTGTCCCTTATGTACTGAGGAATGGTGTTTTATGTTGCCCTTCGAGGCATGATAAGATGATGAAAGTTGTAGTTCCAGCTGTTCTTGTACCAATGATCTTCAAGTACTATCATGAGACCCATTAGGGGGGCATCTAGGCATCCTTAAAACCCGTGAAAAGATCCGTGAAATGTTTATCTGGAAGGGTATGGACGGTGAAATTCGTGAACTAGTTAAAGCTTGTAAATCTTGTTTGCTTAGTAAACCAACCATGTCAACCAAGGTAGGCCTTTTGTCTTCTCATCAAGCGTCGCGCCCCATGGAACGTCTCTACATCGATTACGTAGGACCCTTCTCCTGTCAAAGGGGAATGCCAACAAGTTCATCCTTGTATGTGTAGATGGTTTTACAAGATTTTCTTGGTTACTCCCGACTAAGCTGGCTACCGCTCAGTCCACCATTACTTGTTTAAATTCAATCTTTGCTTCTTTTGGTCCGTGTCAATATATTGTGTCTGACAATGCTAAGGCTTTCACATCTAATCTATTTCGTAAATTCTGCTTTGACCTGTCCATCTCTGATGTGTCAACTTCTGCTTATTATCCTCAACCATCTCTGGCTGAACGGGTTAATCGCAATCTGAGGACCGCGTTGATTGCCTATCATCATGAAGATCATTCTAGGTGGGACACGTCCCTGCATTGGTTAGCTTTTGCTTTGAATTCGGCGGTTCATGAATCTCATAAGTTTACTCCAGCTTCTTTGATGTTCAAGTTTGTTCCCAACACGCCGCTCTCTAACCTCTGGTCTCTGAGTGACATTCTACCCGAGACAATAGATCCAGATAATATTAAAGAACTTTGGAATAAAACTAAAGCCAATCTTAACGTGTCTCATGAAAAAGTTAGGGAAAGATATGATCGTGGACGGAGACCCACCAATTTGAAGGTAGGTGACCAGGTGATGGTCAAAAATTTTGTTCCCGCGGGCAAGCTTGCCCCCAGATTTCATGGGCCGTGTATTATTCTCGATTTCCTTACTCCCGTTACCTTATTGCTAAGCAATCCAGCCACCGAGAGGATATTTAGGGTTCACCTGTCGCAGGTGAAACCTGTGTAACTTCCGCGCTAACGTAACTGCATTTATAATTGTTTTAACATTTTGAAGGTATTCGGAAGGTTATATTTTTTGGGGGGTTTGATTTTGAGGCCTTCTGCCCTTGGAATCAAGTTCTTTGTATTTAAGCATTTATTGTAAAACCTTCCCCGACCAGTTAAACTGCCATCCAGTCCTCACCATGGCCATTACCACGCTCCCGTCTCCTGCTCAACAACACACAATGGCTATTTAAATGAAATAAATATCTCCACGCCGCTGGCCCCTCAACCTCACCACAAAGACTGTACCCTAAAATCATCTGGTCCAACAAAATTCTGCCGCCGAGATTTTAATGTTTCAGTGCCCCCGCAGTAGCGCGGCGCCGTAACGCCACTGAGGTGGGGTATGGGCCCGCCCCTCTTCAGTGAGGCCAACCAGTGTACGGCGAGCCGGAGCCCTCCTCCCGGCCAAGGCTGATGTGTGGCGCACAACCTGCAACTTCCCTGCGAGCTGTATGTTCGCCGCGGGCGCGGCGTGCTTCAACTCCACGGCTCCTCTCATAGTGCGGGCGAGCGGTATCTCAGGGTACTCGAGGGGTCCGAGCGGCCTCCTCTGGATACAAGCAGCGGCGGCTGGTCTGGCCGTCAAGCTTAATCAACATTGAATGTACTTAATCAGCCACATGGACATTTAATATCAACAATTACTACATTTTTGACTTCAACTGCAATATTTGGTGGACTTAGAAAATTTTTCTTCACTTTCAAGTATTAAAAGTTTTTCCTTCTGAATTGGGTTACTGTAGTCACGTCCTAGTTCGTGAACCATGGGCAACGGCTGAGTGGCCTAGTAAGTGGTCCTGAGAGTCGGGATACCAGTTGCTATGGAATGGGAGTGGGCATCTCGGACATATTCTGAGTCGTGGCCCTCCTTGTGCTCAGGCGGCTAGGACTACACAATTTACCGGTGGTCCATAACCCGTTAGAGGAGAGATCCTCACTTGGACTATGTGCAAGTAGGGCAGCATCCTGCTTCATGAATTTACCGAGCTCAGAACACTTTAAGCAAGCCTCGGACCTATGGGAGTAATGGAGTCCCACTCCCATTTGACAAGCGAGGGACTCCTTGGAAACAACTTGGCGAACGAAATGGAATTCGATGGGGAGCTATCAATATTAATGGGGCTTATGGAAGAAAGTAGAACTGGCTGAGTCAGCAAAGAGGATGCATCTGGATGTGCTAGGAGTAAGTGATATTCGGGTAAGGGGAGATAAGGAGGAAGAGATAGGAGATTATAAAGTGTACTTGACGGGTGTTAGAAAGGGAAGGGCAGAGTCTGGGGTAGGGCTCTTTATCAGGAATACCATTGCACGCAACATAGTTTCTGTTAGGCACGTAAGTGAGCGAATGATGTGGGTAGATTTGTCAGTGGGAGGAATTAGGACAAGAATTGTGTCCGTGTATTCACCATGTGAGGGTGCAGATGAGGATGAAGTTGACAAGTTTTATGAAGCATTGAGTGACATCGTGGTCAGGGTCAACAGCAAGGATAGTATAGTGCTAATGGGCGATTTCAATGCGAGAGTTGGGAATAGAACTGAAGGATACGAAAGGGTCATTGGTAAATGTGGGGAAGAAATGGAAGCTAATGGGAATGGGAAGCGTTTGCTGGACTTCTGTGCTAGTATGGGTTTAGCTGTTACGAATACATTCTTCAAGCATAAGGCTATTCACCGATACACATGGGAGGCTAGGGGTACCAGATCCATAATAGACTATATCTTAACAGACTTTGAATTCAGGAAATCTTTTAGGAATGTACGAGTTTTTCGGGGATTTTTCGATGATACAGACCATTATCTGATCTGTACTGAACTAAGTATCTCTAGGCCGAGGGTAGAGAAAGTGAAATCTGTCTGCAAACGAATAAGGGTAGAAAATCTCCAGGACGAGGAAATTAGACAGAAGTACATGGATATGATTAGTGAGAAGTTTCGAACAGTAGACAGTAAGCAGGTTCAGGATATAGAAAGTGAATGGGTGGCATACAGGGATGCTGTAGTAGAAACAGCAAGGGAATGCCTAGGAACAACTGTGTGTAAAGATGGGAAAAGGCGGACATCTTGGTGGAATGATGAAGTGAGAGCAGCCTGTACACGTAAAAAGAAGGCTTATCAGAAATGGCTCCAAACAAGGGCCGAGGCAGACAGGGATTTGTACGTAGATGAAAGAAACAGAGCGAAACAAATAGTTGTTGAATCCAAAAAGAAGTCATGGGAAGATTTTGGTAATAACCTGGAAAGGCTAGGTCAAGCAGCAGGGAAACCTTTCTGGACAGTAATAAAGAATCTTAGGAATGGAGGGAAAAAGGAAATGAACAGTGTTTTGAGTAATTCAGGTGAACTCATAACAGATCCCAGGGAATCACTGGAGAGGTGGAGGGAATATTTTGAACATCTTCTCAATGTAAAAGGAAATCATCATGGTGGTGTTGCAAACAGTCAAGCTCATGGGCAGGAGGAAAATGATGTTGGTGAAATTATGCTTGAGGAAGTGGAAAAGATAGTAAATAAACTCCATTGTCATAAGGCAGCAGGAATAGATGAAATTAGACCTGAAATGGTGAAGTATAGTGGGAAGGTAGGGATGAAATGGCTTCATAGAGTAGTCAAATTAGCATGGAGTGTTGGTAAGGTACCTTCAGATTGGACAAAAGCAGTAATTGCACCTATCTATAAGCAAGGGAACAGGAAGGATTGCAACAACTATCGAGGTATCTCATTGATTAGTATACCAGGCAAAGTATTCACAGGCATCTTGGAAGGGAGGGTGCGATCAGTCGTTGAGAGGAAGTTGGATGAAAACCAGTGTGGTTTCAGACCACAGAGAGGCTGTCAGGATCAGATTTTCAGTATGCGCCAGGTAATTGAAAAATGCTACGAGAGGAATAGGCAGTTGTGTTTATGTTTCGTAGATCTAGAGAAAGCATATGACAGGGTACCGAGGGAAAAGATGTTCGCTATACTGGGGGACTATGGAATTAAAGGTAGATTATTAAAATCAAACAAAGGCATTTATGTTGACAATTGGGCTTCAGTGAGAATTGATGGTAGAATGAGTTCTTGGTTCAGGGTACTTACAGGATTTAGACAAGGCTGTAATCTTTCACCTTTTCTGTTTGTAGTTTACATGGACCATATGCTGAAAGGTATAAAATGGCAGGGAGGGATTCAGTTAGGTGGAAATGTAGTAAGCAGCCTGGCCTATGCTGACGACTTGGTCTTAATGGCAGACTGTGCCGAAAGCCTGCAGTCTAACATCTTGGAACTTGAAAATAGGTGCAATGAGTATGGTATGAAAATTAGCCTCTCGAAGACTAAATTGATGTCAGTAGGTAAGAAATCCAACAGAATTGAATGTCAGATTGGTGATAAAAAGCTAGAACAGGTCGATAATTTCAAGTATTTAGGTTGTGTGTTTTCCCAGGATGGTAATATAGTAAGTGAGATTGAATCAAGGTGTAGTAAAGCTAATGCAGTGAGCTCGCAGTTGCGATCAGCAGTATTCTGTAAGAAGGAAGTCAGCTCCCAGACGAAACTATCTTTACATCGGTCTGTTTTCAGACCAACTTTGCTTTATGGGAGCGAAAGCTGGGTGGACTCTGGATATCTTATTCATAAGTTAGAAGTAACAGGCATGAAAGTAGCAAGAATGATTGCTGGTACAAACAGGTGGGAACAATGGCAGGAGGGAATTGGGAATGAGGAGATAAAGGCTAATTTAGGAATGAACTCGATGGATGAAGCTGTACGCATAAACCGGCTTCGGTGGTGGGATCATGTAAGGCGAATGGAGGAGGATAGGTTACCTAGGAGAATAATGGACTCTGTTATGGACGGTAAGAGAAGTAGAGGGAGACCAAGACGACGATGGTTAGACTCTGTTTCTAACGATTTAAAGATAAGAGGTATAGAACTAAATGAGGCCACAACACTAGTTGCAAATCGAGGATTGTGGCGACGTTTAGTAAATTCTCAGAGGCTTGCAGACTGAACGCTGAAAGGCATAACAGTCTATAATGATAATGTATGTATGTATGTATGTATGTATGTATGTATGTATGTATGTATGTATGTATGTATGTATGTATGTATGTATGTATGTATGTATTCAACTTCTACAAGCATAAAGACATTACATCAAAAGTAACCACAAAGAATTTTGAAACTGGATCCAATCATTTAAGAAAATTTGGCTGTAAATACTTCTGCAATTAACTTCTATATCAACATCATAACTTGGACCTTACTTTAAAACAAAAGTTGATGTTCTTCTGTGTTACCCCTTGAAGGGACTTTTGGGGGGGGGGAGGTCTGTACCGGGCGGTACACCTCCGCTCCGCTAATTCAAACATTGCGCCAGTTGGAACTCCTCTACTGGAGGAAACCTGAACTTTAACTACAGTGTTAATTCTCAAGTTTCTCAGAAGATGTCCCTACTTGTAAATTTTGAAGTGTTCTGAACTGTGTCGTTTTCGATGTATTTTTGTTTTGCCTGTAGTAAGAAGTGTGAACATTCTCTTCTAGATGGCACTACTGAAGGACTACAATTATGCACCCTAGTGCGAAGTGAAAGAACTGTGTTTTTGGAGATATTTTGTGTTCATAAGTTTGTTCTTTGTTAAATTTCTTTCAGTCATTGTTTAGGTTGGCTGTATAACCCTTTTCTTTCCGCCAGTTTTGAATTCGACCAATGAGTAATTTTTGTAATTAATTTCCCACCAATCCTGGTTTTCTTCTTCAGTTTTGACATGTAATCTTTTGGCCGTCCAATAAAATGCTTGTGGGCGGGTGTTATCATTCATGAAAGGTCTCGAATGTTTCGCGAGGGTATATAAACTGCTGATTTTCGGGTCTCTGCGCCACTTCAGTAACATCTATCAGTGTGTAAATTATGTAGCAGGGGGCGGGTAGCGCCTCTTTCTTCGGGCAGCGGTTCATCAATAAGGTAATGGCCTTTTAATAACTTCTTTTCTTGCTAGCTCAGCAGTTTAACTCTCGGGGCAGGTTCGATACCTTTTACCATGTAACCTTCCTCTAAAATGTAAAAGACTCTTGGTATAAATTCTGTCTTTTTAATCTACAAATTGGGATAGAGAGTGCCTAACCCTCTCGAGCTCCCATTCATTTTGTTTTGAGGTGACTACGTTTTTATAACAGTTTCCCTTCTACTCGTAATGTCATAAAGTTTTCTATCGTGTCACCTCCGTAGAATGGGATTAGCCCTTGCATAAGTGGCCTAGGGCCAAATTAGGTTTTAATAAAGTATATTCGGAGTGCCAGTTTCGCCTCCACACAAGTTTGTATTTTGGGGCCTTGTAATTCTCCTGTTTATTTTGTAATTCGGCCTCAGTAGGTTGGGTATTTTTACCCCTGTGTTTATGTCCTTAGAGGACAACTTGCAGGTGGAGTTTGGTGTGGCCTTTTGATAGGCTGGAACTTTGAGAGCGGGTTGCTCTTCCAAAGAAATTGGTTTCTGTGTGCCTCGAGGAGGCTTTTGCTATGTAATTGGGAGCAAGTGCTCTTGAGCATGATTGGGGTCTTCTGCCCCTTGGTTGAATCTTGTATACGGGTAAAGTTGGGCTTACTGCTCAAGAATTGTGTGTCTGGCTCTCGGAGCCCAAATCCTGTAACACTGTAATTGTACATTCTCGATTTGTTGTTAGGCTACTGAGTACCTGTTATATATGTTATTTCTTGATCTTGAAAAGAAAATATATCCTTGTTAAATTTTAAATTAACTTTAATTTCGTATATTGAGACCTATTCATCCCAGCACCTTCTTTCACCTCTAACTACCACGGATAACTCCGTAACAATTATTATTATTATTATTATTATTATTATTATTATTATTATTATTATTATTATTATTATTATTATTATTATTCTCAATGCAGTACAGTGGTCATAATGGTTCCTACACCGTTAATCTCCTGTTCTTACTTTTTATGCAGCTGTTTATATTGGAGATTCGCTGAGAAGACTCCCATGAGAATGTTTCATATTTTCTCGGCTGCTCATTACCAAGAGCAGCTAAACAAGAAATGTGCACCCGTGTATGTACTTCTTCTCAATACAAAGAAAATTTTTCTTAGTATGTTAAATTAATACGCTCATAGAAGTAAAATCTCAAACGAATATGTAATTGAACTCCTTTTCGTCTGACTAATAGGTAAATCTATCGGCCCAATTTTCCATACCTAATTTTTTTTAGCATAAGCATGTCGTCGTTTGTTCCACTAATTTTGAGTCACAGGATGTGACATTAATCACTTCCACAATGTTTCAGCAGATTGTCACAACACTCCCTTAAACTTCTGCCAGGATTCTCCTAGCAACCTTCCTGTCCGACTTTCCGTAGCCAACTTTTGTTCTTCCCCACCATCAAAGGTGTTAGGGCATTTGAAGCCTAAGATATCTTTTTATCTTTACTTTTGATTTTTGTGGTCCTTAATCGTTTCTTTTATTAAAAGGCCTTTGGATGTGTTATGTGGGATAAGTTGTGGAAGATGTTAAAGGAACTTTCCGCTGCATTTAATATATCATTATTGAATGGGCTCTATAAAAAGCACGCAGCAAACAGAAACGTGGATGGTGGTCTCTCGGACATTTTCAGTGTGACAAATGGAGTTAAGACAATGCTGTATATTGTTACAAATAAACAACGTTTGTTTCATTACTCTATTTCAGGATGATCCAATAAATGCACACACACACACACACACACACACACACACACACACACACACACACACACACACACACACAAAATTGTAATTAAACATGAATGGGCACATTCACTAATTGTTGTCTATTTACAAGTCTTTCTCTTCCTTATGACACAGTAGGCGGTTCAGCCCGTTGTATATCTGCAGGCGCTTAATCCTTACTTTAACTTTTCCAAGTCCAGCCACCACATACAGCAGCTGTGTGTAAACTGTTGGATCTGAATACAGGGCTACGGGCCACTCGACACACTATGACTGTTCGTTGGTTCGACTCCATAGAGAGTCCAGTAATTCACACAGTCACATGCAGTGAACAACTAAACAGCTCAACAGTATTCAACAGCAGGACTATACTCACAACAGTGAACATTAACACAGATCCATTTACTTTCACAATCGCTACGCCGAGCCTTAGTACACAGAAATACACGACCACACAGTACAGTCTTCCGTTCCGTCGTCTCCAGCCCACCCACTCACTGGTCTCTCCGACATTACAACAATAGCTCCTCGTTCAGACCTCGGTGGGACACTAGCAACAGCCAACATCTCTGTCGCTCTCAGTCCAGCCACCGAACCTCAACACACTGAGTCTCACACTGACTCCACCACGGAGTCTCATCCCGACTGACTGTTCGCGGCTAGCCTCTCTTTTTATACCTCGAGTGATTTGAGTCAGAATTTTCGCGAAGGGGCTAGAGGCAGAACATTTCCGTTGAATCTCCAAGAAACTCACAGGTAAGCTGGCCGACGAGAACAATACACAGAAGGCCGGCCCCACCCCTCAAGCCGGCTGGGAGATCCCTGGTCGTCTGAGTCACTAACCCCTTCCTGGAAGCATCGAAAGAGACTACAACGGGGCTGGCACGTAACAATATTATCACCTCAACTCTACAAGATGCTGGAATGGTGGAATCTCGATTGGCGACAGAAAAATGAGCAGCCTGCGATTTGCAGAAGAAACTTCCCTTATAGCCGGAAGTGAAAAGGAACTCACTGGCCTATTTACAGGAGTGAAGAATATTAGCCTTCACTATGGTCTAGAGATAAACACGAAAAAGACCAAAATAATGGTCGTTGATCGGCAAGGTCAACTCCAACTTACAGGATGTGTAAAGGACCTGGAGACAATAAAGGAATGTGTATACCTTGGGTCAGTCATCAATGATACGGGAAGATGTGAAAGAGATATCAAAATACGTATTGTTCTAGGTCGTGTTACAATGGTTAAATTCATTAAGATCTGTGATAACCGGGCATTATCAAAAGCTACGAAGATGCGCTTGGTGGAATCACTAGTGTTCTCATTCTATTTATACGGCTAGAGAGAAAAATCGAATTGATAGAGGAGAATCGGGTAATATGGAATACCATTTACTTTTGGCAGTATAACTTCTTACTGAAATCAATTATGAAATATAAATAAATATGGTTTGAAAATTCAAATAATTAGCCAAGATTCTCTATATTTTTAAATTGTAAATTGTTAATGTCTTCACGTCAAAATTATTTCTTTCAAAAAGTTGCTCTTGGTGGGTAATACGGAATAGTCTGCTAATATGGAATAGTAGGGTAAATAATATGTAAATTAAAATACAGCTTCAATAAATTCTTTCAGTTATATTTAAGGAACGTTCTTACAGGTGGACGTACAGAAATTTTAAAAAATCGAAAGAATAAAATTGGTAATTAACTTAAATGATAATCTGTATACACTAATTATTCAGAGTTTTCTTTTTACAGTCACTTGTTCATTCAGTGACAAACGTCACAGATGCAGAAACTGAGATCTATAGGTAGTTAAATGTTATAATATACCAGGATTAATGTAATTAATTTTAATTAATTTTAAACCTCATTTTACTTTGAAACTAAAACAGTATTCCATATATCCCGACACACCATGTTTGAATTAAAGGATTCGTCATGCCATTAACTTTGCACAACAAGGAAGTTACACTGGTGTAGCAATATAAGCAACTCTTGTACAATATGTAACATTGGATTTCCCAGGACTAAACTCAGTGTTGGTAATTAATACAAGCTTTAAAAGAATTACCTGCAAAAACTTTTCAAGTATGAGAAACAAATATTCTTGCTCCACGCACTAACCTCACTCACGAGCATGTCGAAACTGAATACAAAGCATCATGAGAACATTTACCGTAATTCGACGAGTTTCCACCTGAGAGGAGTACCTTACAGGCAAGATATTGTGGTATTCCATATTGCCCGACTATTCCATATTACCCGATTCTCCTCTACCCCTGAGATGTGATGTTGGCGGAGAATGTTGCGTGTACCCTGGACGGAAAGAAGAACCAGTGTTTCCATTTTGAATGAAATGAGCATCAATAAACGTCTATCTTCCCGTGTGAGTGATTGTTATCTCCAACTCCTTGGCCACGTTTTCAGAAGAGAAGGAGAAAACTTGGGAAACACCATTTTGCAAGGCAAAGTTGAAGACAGTAGACCACGAGGAAGAACAGCAAGTAGATGATTAGATGAAGCAAAGCTCACTGGCCTACCTCTTCAGATCAAGTTAAGGAAAGCTGAAGACCGCTCTGGATGGAGGCACTCGTCAAGGATGCAACGCAGAAATGATAGAGTGATGAGGTCTCGACCCTCAGCAATGAGCAAAATGACAAATGACGGTGATGAATAGTTTCTTGATATCTTTATTCCCTCATGACCAGTGTATTCCCAGTCCCTCTCCTGGGGTTCATGATTTACAGAGGTGGCTCGTAAACTATTTATGTACTGCCATCCTTACGGAACATGTTTCCTGGAACATATTTCCTACATTCCCCTCTTCCTTCCTTAGCACCAAAACATATAAAACCGAGCATATCCTTCAGTAACAAGAGAGAAATTTTCGTTCGTGCAGACTATTGCTAATATTTTGACATGCGTTGTGCGATTATTACAGTCTTATTCCAACATTTCCTGTTTAAGAAATCGTTGTTTAAATTTCCAACTTCAGGCGTGTCTATCTTATGAACAATTAACATTTGTAGTACGGTACATTGAGTTCAGTCGATGCAGAATTCCAACAAGGATTATGTCCTTAAAATCATGTGCAATAAATTATGACTTCCTTTTATAAGGAAATCCTTCACTAGATATTTGCTCCGTTGACCCCAATGTTTCAACTAGTTAGCAGTAAAGTTAGTTCATTGTCAGATTATACTTTGTGTAAATATTATTCCTTCTGAGCTAGATTATATAGTAATTCTTTAATTCTTTTGCGTAATTTCAAAACAGCATCCTTTTGCACAAAATAATTGCCATCGTAACTTAAATGTATCAGTTAATATGCAAAATCTAATAACAAAAATACATAATGAGGGGAATACCTCAAGGCAGTGTTATTGGACCTTTATGTATATGTGTATAGATAAATTATATAGGTAAAGAACTGGAGTCAGAGATAAGGCTTTTTGCGGATGTTGATATTCCTGTATAGAGTAATAAATAAGTTACAAGATTGTGAACAATTGCAAAATAACCTCGACAATTGTGAGATGACAGTAGGTAATGGCACGATGATAAGTGGGGTTAAAAGTCAGGTTGTGAGTTTCACTAATAGGAAAAGTCCTCACAGGTTTAATTACCGTGTTGATGGGGAGAAAGTTCCCTATGAGAATCACTGTAATTACCTAGGTGTTAATACCGGTATAAGAAAGGATCTTCATTGTGGTAATCACCATAAACGGTATTGTAAATAAAGGGTACAGATCTCTGCACATGGTTGTGAGGGTGTTTAGGGGTTGTAGTAAGGACGTAAAGGACCCCAACTACAGTATGGTTCCAGCGTATGGGACCCTCACCAGGATTAGTTGATTCGAGAACTGGAAAAACATCTAAAGAAAAGCAGCTTGGTTTGTTCTGGGTGATTTCCAACAAAAGGGTAACGTTACAAAAATGTTGCGACGTTTGGGCTGGGAAGACTTGGGAGAAAGGAGACGACCTGCTCGAGTAAGTGGTATGTTACGAGCTGTCAGTGGAGAGATGGCGTGGAATGACATTAGTAGATGAATAAGTTTGAGTGGTGTTTTTAAAAGTAGGAAAGATCGCAATATGAAGACAAGTTGGAATTCAAGAGAACAAATTGGGGCAAATATTAGTTTATAGGTAGGGGATTTAGGGATTGGAATAATTTATCAAGGGAGATGTTCAATGCATTTC
Source organism: Anabrus simplex (assembly GCF_040414725.1). NCBI lineage: Eukaryota > Metazoa > Arthropoda > Insecta > Orthoptera > Tettigoniidae > Anabrus > Anabrus simplex. Next base: position 119,929,187 of record NC_090269.1, read on the forward strand.
CAATTTCTTCGCAAACATTTAAGAAAGTGCTAGGGAAACAACAGATAGGCAATCTGCCACCTTGGCAACTGCCCTAAATGCAGATCCATGTTTACTGATTGTTGATTGATTGATCACCAGGAACACCTTGGAACTCCTATTCGGAAACGAACATCACGGACTTAAAGGCAGAGGGAGCAGAGAAATAATTACTAAAGTATCAGATGTCTGTGTTACCGAAGAAGAAAATGAACAGTTGCCCTTCCCACTCAGTAGCCTAAATCGACTGAACGAGCTGCCGCATGTAAGGGAAAATTTGTTTCCGCTATTAAGATGATTAAAACATTTCTGCTTCTCAACCTGGCAAATCTCCAGGCAACCCAGGTAAAAATGGGTAGGCCAGTCTATTATGATTGATATTATTATTATGGAGAGTAAAGAAAAAAGTCACAACGAGACAGGATTTATGTGTGTGTGTGGGTGTGTGTGAGACACAGTTGTGGACTTTAGATAATACCAGTTTGGAAAATTCATATCGATCATACTATCGATTCAAATAGATGTCAGATCCATTAAATTAGCAATTCTACCGGAACCATTGCAGCTCCCTCCTTCCACCTCACCCCGTAAAACGAAGTGCCACTAAAAATTTCGCGGATAGTTATAGTCTATATAAGAGCTCTTATGATAGCAGCTAATTGAGAAATATAGAGGGGATAACTTCTCCCACTTTCTGTTAACACGCGAGAGGTCGCGCGAAGGCAGATTGCTCACGCTTGAGCTGCTATTTTCCTTTTGCAGTGAATGCCCTGATAAAAATATAAATATGTACCCAGTTTAACTGCCTTTCAACTAGTACTAACATAATTACCCAGAAGCTACAGCCCCAGATTTTGCCTGGCGTGGAAATGGGAACCACGGGAAACCATCCTCAGTGCTGCCGACAGTGGGGTTCGAACCCACTATCTCCCGAATACTGGACACTGGCCACACAGTGACTGCAGCTATCGAGCTCGGTTTTTCTCTGATTAGTGTTAATAGAGGATGGTTGCCTAGTTGTAATTCCTCTCAAAACAATAATCAACACCACCATCATTACTACTCCTCGTCTGAATATCAAAACTTCTGTTTTACGTGCATTCAGCTGTAAATCGTTTCTACCTGCCCATTCAATTAATCTATCAAAAGCTGCTTGTAGATCTTCACTTGATGAATACGCAATTACCATATCATCCGCATATACCTAAGCCTACTCTCCTGATTGCGTCTATGGTCGCTATGTTGAACAGAATTGGGCTCAACGGATTCCCCTGAAGCACTCCTGTTGTTTGTTCCATCGGAAAAAACCTTGTCAAATTGTCGTCAGTTCGTATGTAGTTCTTTGCAAGTATGTTTTTGAGAAAAAAAAATAATAGAGCATTATCACTTCCAATAAGAGGCTTCAGATTTCCTATTAGTAATACTCTGTTGACCGAGTCAAAAGCTTTTGAGAAGTCTATGAAAGCAACATGTAGTTTTCATTTTCATTTTTCATTCTCACTGTTGTTTCTTGTATGCCGTTTTGTAAGCACTGAACAGCCTGTAGAATAGATCTGCCACTTCGAAACTCGAATTTTTCTTTCGGTAACACACGGTCCACAAGTTCTGTTAGTTTTCTTTTTGGAGCTTAGTCAGTATTTTAAATGGAGTGCATTCTAATGCAGTGCCCCTGGTAAGCGTGTGGATCCTCATTATTTCCCTTCCCTTTGTGCAGTTCTGTACCTCGTGTGTGGCGTATCTCCATCTGTCCGGAATGGATCCTCTGATGAAGCATTGATTCATAACGGCTGCCCTAGCTGCTTTGAGCTCTGTAATGCTCTGTTTCAATTGTTCATTAAATAGGTTATCTGGACCACAAGCCTTGTGGTCTTTACCTTTACAGATTGCCACCTCTACCTCGTTTTCTGTGAACAACCGAGTAATGGTAATATTGTTATTGTCGTTCTGCTTGGATGGTATGGAACCCTTGGTCTGTAGTACCTTACTGAAATGTGATGTTCGTGTTTCCATTGCCATATGCCTTGGAAATTTTGGTTGCCTTGGTTGCAGAACCGTGTACGGATTTTATTCCGCTCTTTCTGTCAACTAAATTGCAGTAGACGCTGGAATGATTCCTTGGTTTCTTTAATCACCTTCTTGTAAAGGCTCCTTAGTGTCGGATATGTTTGTTTCTGTTTGAAATCTGGCTACTTTATGTACATAATCTAATACACCCCTCCTTGTCTCGTAGCAAGCAGCATTGAACCATGGTTTAAGTCTACGTTTGTTTGATCGTGCTATTGCCTTTGAGTTTTTCAACATATTTTCTATAGTACGTACTGCTTCGTTCAGATTTCCCAAACCTATCCTCTCTAGCAGATCCGATGTTTTCGCTCATCTCTCAACTAGGCGGGCGTTATTAATCACCCTCCAATTCATCTCTTGTCGTGAGTGGAGGACCCCGTCGTATCTTCTGTCTATGATGAAGGTCGTCTCTACTACTGGTAAGTGCTTCCTGACGATTAACTTATGTCTTCACGGACTGTCTGCTTCGTAAGGTTGAGTCCCTTCATGTTTGAGAAGACGAGATCGATGAGACTGCTCCTGTTATGTGAGAAGTGTCCGACTCGTTGGCTGAATGGTCAGCGTACTGGCCTTCGGTTCAGAGGTTTCCGGGTTCGATTCCCGGCCGGGTTGGGGATTTTAAGCTTCATTGATTAATTCCAGTGGCTTGGGGGCTGGGTGTTTGTGCTGTCCCCAAACATGATAGATGCCGCCCACCCTCATCGGAGGATCTGCCTTGCAAGGGCTGCACTCGGCTAGAAATAGCCACACGAAATTAATTAAATGTGAGAAGTATGCTTTCTTCTCTGAATCATAGAGAAAGGACAAACCCTCTGTTTCTAGGAAATCTAGAACTAGTTTTGTCTTAGTGAACTGATGATCTATTCTACAGTTCAAATCACCAGCTATTATGAAGGGCACATCCTCGTTTATGTTATTGAAGGCTGTGCTGCATTCCTCTATTATGATTCTTTCATGAGTGTCTGGTGGGAAGCATACTCCCATTATGGTGCACTGTGTAGTTTTTACAGCTAAAACGTTCTCTCTTTTAAGAATCAGTTCAAAAGGTGATAGACCTGGACTTATTAAGCACGATATACCTCCTTTTGGGGGCCCTTTCGGCCCCTGCGTTGCTAGCACATGGACCGCGTTCTGACCTGGTGGAGTCCATTGCTCTGTTAAAAAAAATTCTTTTCTTTACAACTTGCTTACGTCGCACCGACACAGATAGGTGTTATGGCGACGATGGGATTGGAAAGGCCTGGGAGTGGGAAGGAAGTGGCCGAAGCCTTAATTAAGGTACAGCCCCAATATTTGCCTGGTGTGAAAATGGGAAACCACGGAAAGCCATCTTCACTGCTGCCGGCAGTAGGGTTCGAACTCACTATCTCCCGGATGCAAACTCACAGCTGTGCGCTCCTAAGCGCACGGGCTAATGACCAGGCTGAATGGCACAGATAATCGGAAAACGCGGATAATACAAAAGCATGTTTTTATTGCAAGAAAAATACCTTGTATAAAATTTTTAAATACAGTGCCATATAAAGTAGGCTATAATACATTTATAGAGATATCTCACGTACATTATTGTGCTCTGAAAAGTCTTTAATGGTTCTTTGCTTTTGGTTGTGCATCTGCTTCCTTACCTCGAGACGTATTTTGCGTGCGGCAATGATATCACCATATTCAAACCCCCGTGGTCCCGTATAATCCAACATGGTTTCCATATGTGGCCGTGATCGTTAAAGCGTGAAGTCTATAAGGTCTGACATCGTGGTTAGCCGGTCTGTGTCCTGTTGGTCGTAGAAACTCGCTACGAAGATTCATCTCACTTCATACTCTACCGCGTAGAGAGACGGGACAACTACCCTCTGTAATAACCAAATTAGAAGTCACATTTCTGCCAATGGTAAACCCAATGTCAATTGTTGAGGAATTTCATTGATCCATCAGTTATGCCCGTGGAAATGTGGGTGTAGCGATGGAGAAAAAAGTGGACAGGGTCATAAGCGCCAAATCGGACTACGGATTATTTTGTTATTTTGTTGCGAAAATTTGGGTGAAAACGTTGACCTGACACTGTCACAAATTTATGTTCGTTTACGAAAACATGTTGACTGTCAAGCGCAGGAACCTCACAGAAACCAATTTATAAATGTTAATGCTCGATAACCGAGCCAAAAAGTGAGCTGTAATGAAAGAAGGAATTTACAAATGATCTGAGTTGTTATCTGCGCAAAAGGAAAGTGAAATAAGAATTTCGGAACCAAAATGGAAGTGCATATTTTCGTGTTCATCCGTGGTCATTCAAGCATATTTCGGCATTTTATAGTGTAAAAGAGTATCGTCTTTAGCTATAACTGAAGTGGCGTATGGCTATTACTGCCGGCAGTGTCTGAGGACATGTTCGGCTCGCCAAGTGCAGATCTTCTGATTTGACGCTCATAGGCGATCTGGCAGCGGAATTGATCAATGATGGTTAACATTCCCGACCCTGCTAGGAATCGAATCCGGGACCCCTGTGACCAAGGGCCAGAACGCTAACCATTTAGCCATGGAGCCTGACTTTAGCTATCTCTTTAAGAGCAATAAGTTAAAATTCAATCCCGGCCATCCTAGAAACGGTTTTCCATTTCAACCCAGAGGAATATCGGAATGATATCAAATAATTGGCCACGTCACTTTCTACTCAATTGTAGCGCCAATTATTTAGAAATATGCTCACCATTACACAGTTTCCTTACGCTAACTACACGGTCTGTTGACTGAGATATACAAAGTATTTCAAATTAAACAACTACAGCTCTGGTGCAGTTTCCTGTAGTGCTATATGGCACTGTCTATAGTTATTCCTCGAATAACTTAGCTCTAATTTGTATATAAGTAATATTTTTGTAGCGACCCTTCGTACTCCAATAATATCAACAATGATGAGATATACTCATGAATAGTCGCTAGTGTCAATGAACAGCAATGACGTTGCCTTGATTTATGCTTGATTTTGTCTCGAAGTACTAGATTAATTAGACATACTTGAAGTTCATGCAGGCTTACGATAAAATAAAACAGCAGAGGAAAACGTGTTAATCGTGGGCCTAGTTCGCTTCACGTTAAAGAACAATACGAGGAACGATTTAATAAGGAGGCACCAAATACCAGAACAGTGTTAGGCCGTGATGTGAGTGTGTTAGCCGTCGTTGATAAGTTTCGTTATGCGGGATCAGTCTTATGCAACCGCTTCAGAGGACGCAGAGTGGGTCTCGGTCCATAAGTGGCCACGGCTAGTGCGTGGTCCGACAGCTCTGCACTCTGACCGAACAACCGAGCAGACTAGAGGTGGCCATTGGCTCTACCGTGGCTCTACGCCTCTGTATTTGGGAGACGGAGAAGGGCTGGTCTACACCGTCGGCTGTCCTGAGAATGGTTTTCCATGGTTGTCCATTCTCATGCACTAAGGTGAATGTCGGGAGAGTTCCTAGTAAAGACCACGGCCACCAACCCTCTCAGCTTCTCCACACATCTCCTTCACCGATACAAATCTGGCCTGAGAGAGACGGCGTCACCGTTTAGAAGGCCCGCCTCCCCCTTCAGGGGAGGAATGAAAACAATTAGTGGTAGTAGCAGCAAGGGCGGGTTATCAGGTCCCTGGCAAGCATAAAGGAAGGATCTCTCATTTCTACTACTGAAGGTATCGTTGCACATCGTTTTTATATGATGTTTCTCCTCCCGAAGTCTGCCCGCCGGGCACGGAAGTGCCATCGATTCGAAATGTGTGTGAATTTACGTAATTCTGAAGTCTGAGTTTTGAAGAAAATCACGCCAGACTGTTGTGCTTATGAATTCAGAACCAGATTCGGAAAGGGTTTTAAAAATAAAATTGGACAATTCCTTGTTTACAGCCCTGAAAGTACCACGTTATAAGACGCACCTAGCAACGAGTAGAGTTGCCTCATGCATTATAATGATAACAAAATGGGTTAGTAATTTTAACGAGACCAAGGTAGCAAATGTAAAAAAAAAAAAAAAAAAAAAAAAAAAATATATATATATATATATATATATATCCGTCAATATCAGCATTAACGATAACCTGTAGGTCTACAGTTAATAACGAAAGCTGTTAAAAATATAATTTTCGATATTTTAAGTTTCGTGCGATTTTACCGTACCAGATAAATATAACGGAGATTTTTACGATTATAATATTTTTCACAAAGTTTCAAATCTGCTCCAAAATATCTCTTTTATCTAAAACAATTATGGGAATGACGCCATTTCCCGTTAAATGACAGCCAATTGCGGTGCTAGTAGCTGCTCAACTAATGGTCACTGGCGTGTGCAACATTTCTTTAGGTTTTAACAGACCATTCATTGCCGAAGAACAGAGAAAGAAGGGATTCAGTGTACACGAGGAGGTACATGGACTGGCCATAAACGGCAGTTCGCAGAGAACTGACATCATAGTCTTTAAAGACAACAGTTCTCACGGATTCATTTTAGATCTGAATGTCAGGTTCGAGCACCATAGCGGTCTGCCAAAGATCAATCTAGAAAAGATTAAAAAATACAAACCCACTATCCCTTACTACAAAACTAAATGCCACCTTCAAGAAATTGAAATAATAGGGATAATGATCGGAGCTCGTGGTACCGTACCTCGTTACTTCGTCGCCACGTGGAAGCGCTCCCAACTTCCAGTGAAGCTTATCCCCGAAATCGTGACTCTTCTCTGAGGCTTCATAAAAATCCAGAGACACAATCTCTGTAGCACTGAAATGCAGCACTAATTACTGTTTACTATATCTTCCTTATAATTTAGGGCTTTCTTCAATTAACAGAACTGTACAGATAAAGTTTGACATGTTTTACCTTGTTTTCGTGGCAGCCTGTAAATACAGAAGGTTGTTCCCAAATAAATGGAAACATTTAGGTCTACTTATTGAGGCGGGCTGGCTGGGACCCTGGCTTTCATAATAAACACATATCTTCTCTACAAGAATTTTAAGGTAACATTTATATATTTAAACTCACGAAGTTATGTATTATACGCTGGAGTCTCCAAGTTACGATGGCAGAACCCTATAGTTTAATAGGGAAAGGCGTTGGAATTAATGTATTACGGAAGTGTTGAAAGAAAAGGTGGTCTCACAGGAATTGATTGTGCAGACATGTATTCCACAATCGATGTCCTACCAGCTAAGTGTATTTTAAACGTTGTGTAGAGATAATTGCCCCCAATATTATTTTGTACTTAAAGCCTTACATAGTATTTTCTATACATAGAATTTGAGATTAGATTATTCTCAAACAAGATGGATAGGTACTGCTGCCTGTTATTGAAAGAGTTGTTCAAAATTTTAATCACCTAAAATCATACAGTCAGTGTCTACTGCAATATTTCTTTAAACACCCTTTGGTTGAAGTACCTGTGGCTGCACTTTGTTCACAGTTAGGTTGCAGCACTTCCTAAAGCTGTGAAAAAAAAAAAAAAAGAAAAGGTAGAGGAGCTGTCACTCTGTTCGAAGTAGTTGATAATATTAATAGGTTTATGAGGAGTATCCCCTCCTCTGCGAACCATGTGACCTTGCCGCGGTGGGGAGGCTTGCGTGTCCCAATGATGCAGATAGCCGAGCCGCAGGTGCAACCATATCGGATGGGTATCTGTTGAGAGACCAGACTAACGAATGGTTCATCGAAAGGGGGTAGCAGCCTTTCGGTAGTTGCAAGGGCGGCAGTCTAGATGATTGACTGATACGGCCTTGTAATAATACTCAACATGGCTTAGCTGTGTTGATACTGCTACACCGCTGAAAGCAACGGGAAACTACAGCCGTAACTACCTCCGGAGGACATGCAGCTCTCTCTGTATGAATGATGTACTGATGATGGCTTCCTCCCGGGTAAAATATTCCGGAGGTAAAATAGTCCCCCATTCGGATCTCCGGGTGGGGATTACACGAGAGGGGGCGATCATCAGGAAGATGGATACTGACATTCTGCGAGTCGGAGCGTGGAATGTTAGAAGTTTGAATCGTTGTGGTAGGTTAGAGAATCTGAAAAGGGAGATGGATAGGCTAAGGTTAGATGTAGTTGGTATAAGTGAAGTACGTTGGCAGGAAGATCAGGACTTTTGGTCAGGCGACTATCGAATAATCAACACGAAATCAAACAGGGGAAATGCAGGAGTTGGTTTAATAATGAATAAGAAAATAGGGCAGTGGGTAACCTACTACGACCAGCGTAGTGAAAGAATTATTGTCGTCAAGATAGACACCAAACCAACGACCACCACAATACTGCAGGTCTATATGCCTACTAGTTCAGCGGATGATGAAGAAATTGAAAGAATATATGAGGAGATAGAAGATTTAATACAATATGTAAAAGGTGATGAGAATCTAATTGTGATGGGAGACTGGAATGCAGTGGTAGGCCAAGGAAGAGAAGAGTGTACAGTAGGAGAATTTGGATTGGGACAAAGGAACGAAAGAGGAAGTCGGCTGGTTGAATTCTGCACTGATCATAATTTAGTCCTTGCCAATACTTGGTTCAAACACCACAAACGACGGTTGTATACGTGGACGAGACCTGGAGACACTGGAAAGTATCAAATAGACTTAATTATGATTAGGCAGAGATTCAGAAACCAGATGTTGGATTGCAAAACTTTTCCAGGAGCAGACGTGGACTCTGACCACAACTTGTTGGTCATGAAATTCCATCTGAAGTTGAATAAATTGAAGAAAGGAAAGAATGCAAAAAGATGGGATCTAGACAAGTTGAAAGAAAAGAGTGTGAGGGATTGTTTCAAGGAACATGTTGCACAAGGACTAAGTGAAAAGGCTGAAGGAAACACTATAGAGGAAGAGTGGAGAGTCATGAAAAATGAAGTCAGTAGGGCTGCTGAAGAAATGTTAGGAAGGAAGAAAAGATCAACTAAGAATCAGTGGATAACTCAGGAGATAATAGACCTGATTGATGAACGACGAAAATACAAGAATGCTAGAAATGAAGAGGGCAGAAAAGAATACAGGCGACTAAAGAATCAAGTGGATAGAAAGTGCAAGGCAGCTAAGGAAGAATGGCTGAAGGAGAAGTGCAAGGATGTCAAAGGCTGTATGGTCCTGGGAAAGGTAGATGCTGCATACAGGAAAATCAAGGAAACCCTTGGAGAAAGGAAATCTAGGTGCATGAATATTAAGAGCTCAGATGGAAAGCCACTTCTAGGGAAAGAAGACAAAGCAGAAAGATGGCAGGAGCATATCCAACAGTTGTATCAAGGTAAAGATGTAGATAATTTGGTTCTGGAACATGAAGACGCTGTTGATGCTGATGAAATGGGAGACCCAATTTTGAGGTCAGAGTTTGACAGAGCTGTGAGTGACCTAAATAGGAATAAGGCACCTGGAATTGATGATATTCCCTCTGAATTACTGACTGCCTTAGGAGAAACCAGCATGGCAAGGTTATTTCATTTAGTGTGCAAGATGTATGAGACAGGAGAAGTCCCATCCGATTTTCGGCAGAATGTTGTTATACCTATTCCCAAGAAAGCCGGTGCTGACAGGTGTGAGAACTACCGCACCATTTGTTTAGTATCTCATGCCTGCAAAATTTTAACACGTATTATTTACAGAAGAATGGAAAAACAAGTTGAAGCTGAGTTGGGAGAAGATCAATTTGGCTTCAGAAGAAATGTAGGAACACGTGAAGCAATCCTGACTTTACGTCTGATCTTAGAGGATCGAATCAAGAAGGACAAGCCCACGTACATGGCATTCGTAGATCTAGAAAAGGCATTCGATAATGTTGATTGGACCAAGCTTTTTATGATTCTGAAGATGATAGGGATCAGATATCGAGAACGAAGAATTATCTACAATCTGTATAAAAATCAGTCAGCAGTGATAAGAATCGAGGGCTTTGAAAAAGAAGCAGCAATCCAGAAAGGAGTGAGGCAAGGCTGCAGTTTGTCCCCTTTACTTTTCAATGTTTACATAGAACAGGCAATAAGGGAAATCAAAGAGAAATTTGGAAAGGGAATCACAGTCCAAGGAGAAGAAATCAAAACCTTGAGATTTGCCGATGATATTGTTATTTTATCTGAGACTGAAGAAGATCTCGAGAAGTTGCTGAATGGTATGGACGAAGTCTTGGGTAAGGAGTACAAGATGAAAATAAATAAGTCCAAAACAAAAGTAATGGAGTGCAGTCGAACGAAGGCAGGGGATGTAGGAAATATTAGATTAGGAAACGAAGTCTTAAAGGAAGTAGATGGATATTGTAACTTGGGTAGTAAAATAACTAACGATGGCAGAAGTAAGGAGGACATAAAATGCAGACTAGCACAAGCAAGGAAGAGCTTTCTTAAGAAAAGAAATTTGCTCACTTGAAACATTGATATCGGAATTAGAAAGATGTTTTTGAAGACTTTCATGTGGAGCGTGGCATTGTATGGAAGTGAAACATGGACGATAACTAGCTCAGAAAGAAAGAGAATAGAAGCTTTTGCAATGTGGTGTTACAGAAGAATGCTGAAGGTGAGATGGATAGATCGAATCACGAATGAAGAGATACTGAATCGAATTGGTGAGAGGAGATCGATTTGGATAAATTTGACGAGAAGAAGAGATAGAATGATAGGACACATCTTAAGACACCCAGGACTTGTTCAGTTAGTTTATGAAGGAAGTGTAGGTGGTAAGAACGGTAGGGGTAGACCAAGGTATGAATATGACAAGCTGATTAGAGCAGATGTAGGATGCAATAGTTACGTAGAAATGAAAAGGTTATCACATGATAGGGTGGCATGGAGAGCTGCATAAAACCAGTCTATGGACTGATGACTCAAACAACACGAGGAGTATCCAGGCAAAACCAAGCATGTCCGTCAGATCCAGACTTTCAAGACGAAAGAAAACTGTAAATTAGCAACTGGATAGTAGCTTTTTAATGTGCAACTTTTGATGAAGGTGTTTGTTGTTCAAAGGGGTTTAATAGCTAGGTCATCGACCCCATGTGCAACTTTTCAAATAGGGGTATTTCTTTATTGACACATAAAAGGTCTATTTGTAGCTGACACAGATCAAAAATCAATAATTTATTCCATTTAATGGGCATGGTTGGTTTTGCTTGAACCGCATGTGACTTGTTTGTTTTTGCTCAGACTGTAGCAGGACTTATTCCTGCGGGGAGCGGGAAATCACGTACGGTAACAAATAATCGGCCAGTGATTGGCTAGGAAGAAAATTTTCTTATTTGCTTGAGCTCACCCTAGCACGTCTGCTTTAGCTCAGACCTAGTGGTTTTTAATATTAGGAGGATCTGTTCAATTTTGGTCATATTTTAATTGAGAAACAGATTCAAATGATACTATTGTATCAAAATCAACGCTTACCGTACTTAATTTTGATGGATATGTTTGGTTATGCCTGGACGCTCCTCATATGTCTGAACTTGAAGACAGCTTCCGTCGGTCGTTTAACAATTAAAATAATACTTCAACAAGTGGAAGACAGAGGAAGTGCAATATCGTGGAGGGGTTAAGAGAATTCTTGCCATTGTGTTGTAATTCGAGGAAACTACTCTTGTGTCACATAAATAAATGGAATGAAATAACTTCCAGGGCCCTTGATCTTACAGGTGGATAACCTTAAACTAAAACACTTTCATGGGAAAGAACTTCGGACTGTTCTTCAACTAGCTGAAAATTAAATGTATGATAAGTATGTCTACGTATTTTTTTTGCACTAACTCAGATACTTTTCAGCAATACTGGGATACGGGAATGTAGCGGGCATGGCCATCACTACAGAGCGTTCGTAAATTCAGCGTGCTCAAACTTTTAAGAATCGAAGCTCACGTACCTGACGGAATAAGTAGATAAGCTTGATTGTGTAATATTCTCAGACTTAGGCCCGGTTTCATCAACACATGTTAGTACTTAACAAGGTGTTAAATTATTTTAACATACGATTTAAGAAAATATGCGTTTTATCAACAACTGTTAACATTAACAAATGTAATCAGCCATTTCCAATGTTAAATGGCTAACATTAGCATTTAGCAACCTGTTCCAAAATGGCTGCCGTGAATCTCGCTTCGATGCTGAATTGCTCTATTTAGATCTTTTACAAAACAATCCTAGTCGAAGAAGAGTTCAGCGACGTAATGACTTTTGAAAATTTGACGGATGCGGAATTTCTTCATGGATACAGGTTATCGAAAATAGTCGTTGCTAAAGTTGTTGACGAAATTCGAGTGAGGTTAGAATATCCTACGAAGAGAAACTTAACCTCTTTCTCCAATGTTGCAGGTACTGATAATATTACGATTGTTTGCTACTGGTTATTTTACATAATGGTCGGAGACAATGCTGGAATTTCTAAAGCCACTGTTAGTAGAGTTGTTTGACGAGTGTCTGCAGCAATAGCATCCATGAGGAGGAGGCATATAACATTACATTCCCTTCAGTAGAAGAGCGTCAGCAAATTATCCGCGACTTCTATGAAATAAGCCGTTTTCCTAGTGTTTGTTCTAGGTGCAATAGATTACACACATGAAAGAATCCAATCACCTGGAGGCAATTGGGCCGAAATATATCGTAATCGGAAGGGATATTTCACTGTTAATGTTCAGGTGATTAATGAGCCTAACCTCCAAATCAGGGATATACTTGCTAGGTGATCTGGTTCTGTATACGACAATACAATATTTAATACCGGTAACTCCCATATCGGAGCACAGTTTGAAGTTGGACAATTAACGAAGTGATTTTGTTAGGTGACAGTGGATACCCGCTAAAAATGTATCTGTTAACCCCATTGAAACCCTCGCGGACTTTCTCCCACGCCTCGTCCTTTTGTTTTATCGTCAGGCCATCCGTGCGCTTGCACTCAATAACTCATATACATTTACTAACTAATTCAATTAACAACTCTTTTTCGAAGGAGGAAAAATTAGAACTACGATTCCGTTTCACGTCTCGCGCCATATTTTACAGCTGTACGCAAACAAAAGCGCATCGGAGCGCGCTGTAAAACAGCATGTTCGTACCACTGCCTCCTTGATTCGCACCAGTTCGCAATATTGGGAGAGTTAACAGTCGATTAGTTAACATTTCACAAAAAAAGTTTGATGAAACGCAAGAAACCTAGCAAGATGTTAACATTTTAACTCCGTATTAACTAACTACTTGTTAGTATATATTTAACATGTGTTGATGAAACCGGGCCTAATTAATAGAACAGCTTGTGTAGTTTTCGTAATAATGCAGCTGTTACACTGTGTCAAGCGACAATGCATTTTTCGCGCGCACATCGGGATTGCGTTTTCGGAAAATTATTTTTAGTAGAAATATTATGACAGATGTGTGGAAAATGGAGACGTCGATTTCCTGATGAACCCATACCATGTAAAACTGCCGTGTATGAACTTGTATGCTGGTTTTGTCCCACGAGCTACGGGGGTGATGGACAACGAAGTGGGAAACCCAAGTTAAACACGGAGAGTTTTGTTCGCGATGGTTAACGGTATATTAAAAGATATCCGCGGAAAACTGTAAGACGTTATTCAAAACAACTAGGAGTACAAAGTGGGTCCATACATAAAGGGCTGAAGGTGACCAAGCTACTGTAGGCCTATACTCGTACTGAAACAAAGCCGGCTAGGAGCTGACGTTGCCAGATTTAGAGAAAAGTCGTCTTTTCTCCCAGTGACTTCATCAAACACACTGTAGAGAATACGCTCCACTTTGCGAGATATCGCAAAACATTGATTCCAGCGTCCTAGCGGGATGGCTTTGAAACTGAGTGCAGTAAGGAGCTAGCTAGAGCGACGCATCAAGTCGGCCGTGTAGTAGCACAGCATACATTATGAATTGTGCCGAAAGTGTCTGGTACAAGTCGTTTTTAATTAAAAAGTGGTTACAGGAGTTCCCACTTTCTTATCGGATGGTAACATTATATTCCGTGACGTTTGCAGCAAAGAGGTGAGTGAAACTTGTTTTGTATTTCCCCATAACGAGTTATCAATTTAGAAAAATAAACAAGGTATTTTAATTGATGCCCATTAAAATACGTAAAATTGAAGCCGTATAAAAATATTTTAGAACCTATTTGAGAGTCTATTTAAGGCAGCTAAAATAACACTTAAGCACCTAACTATTGGAGGTCTAGTACTTTGTAATCACTATTGCATGTTTATATGATGTTTAGATGTGTAGTGTGTTGTCTGAATATGAAGAGAAAGGTGTTTAAACAAACACCCAGTCCCTGAGCCAGAATAATTAATTTGACGCAATTAAAATCCCCGATCCGGCCGGGAATCGAATCCGGGACCTTCTGAACCGAAGGCCTCAACGCTGACCATTCAGCCATTTGTATCGGTAGGCCTATTTACATTCAACTTTCGTAGCAGAACAAAACAAAAATTATTATTTAGTTTCATTATTTCTATCAATAACTTTTGTAGTTTCAGTCTTGCCGCCTGATGTTTAAAGTCGGTCCGCCAGGTGCGCCACTGTCAACATGTCTCTCACAAGGTCTGTCTAGGGAGGTCTGGTCACGCTACCACAATCCTTTGCGGTGGCGGCCATATTGGGTCTCAAATATCGTTGTTATGTGGGCGTGCACGATGTAATGATGTGAGTTATTACTTGTATTTTGAAAGAAAATGGGATACTGTGCCGCACCAAATTGTCAAAATAAGACAACTGACGGAATTAGAGTGTTTCGCTTCTCGAAAGCTAAGCAAAGGAGAGCTCAGTGTGTACAAAACTGTAGGCATGAGAAATGGTAATCTACAGATTATTCCGTCTTGTGCGCGGTTTTGTGAACTTATACACTCGTATTATTCCTGAATAGTACAGTAATATGTTTGTATGAACGATGTTTTATATTTACAGGTCTTATTATGTATTTTCTTCTAGCATAATTTTGAAGAATCGCTATTTGAAATAAAGAGGGCAGATGGACGGAAACTACTCAAGTAGAATTCCATCCCAACAATTTTCAACGTCCCTAATCCACCCAAGTCTTTGACATATGATAGGAAACCTCCCAAAGAAAGGGAACTGTCTTTCAAAACAAGCAAGGAAAGTAACAGGAAATGTGTAATAGTAGTATTGTTGTTTACGAAAGTTTCCTTTTCATGCGTCCGGCTCCATGGCTAAATGATTAGCGTGCTTGCCTTTTTGTCATAGCGGTTCCGGGTTCGATTCCCGGCAAGGTCAGGAATTTTAACCGTAATTGGTTAATTTCGCTGGGCTATCTCATCAAACCAACAATTTGTGTCCAGCTTGTCATCATTACAACAATAATTGTTAATAGCAGTCTTTTACGGAACTGTAGTTATTATTTACAGCTATATTTCATTTACCGTAAATGCTCTATTGAGTACATTATCTGGCTGGACAAATACTTAAAGATCACAACACTCGCACTAACCAACTACTGTAATTTAACCTACCGTAGCCTAACATAATATGCTAATGTAATCCCTAAAATAGCCTGACCTAGGTTTACTCAACTTAATAGTGACTGAATTTCTATTTCTTAAGGAATTGTGTCTACCAATGGCTGTAA
Organism: Anabrus simplex; assembly: GCF_040414725.1. Classification (NCBI taxonomy): domain Eukaryota; kingdom Metazoa; phylum Arthropoda; class Insecta; order Orthoptera; family Tettigoniidae; genus Anabrus; species Anabrus simplex. The sequence goes on from NC_090269.1 coordinate 119,944,831, forward strand.
TTTTCTTAACTATTATTATTATTATTATTATTATTATTATTATTATTATTATTATTATTATTATTATTATTATTGCTATTTGCTTTACGTCGCACCGACACAGATAGGTCTTATGGCGACGAATGGATAGGAAAGGAAGCGGCCGTGACCTTAATTAAGGTACAGTCCCAGCATTTGCCTGGTGTGAAAATGGGAAACCACGGAAAACCAGGGCTGCCGACAGTGGGGTTCGAACCCACTATCTCCCGAATACTGGATACTGGCCGCACTTAAGCGACTGCAGCTATCGAGCTCGGTATTATTATTATTGTTATTATTATTATTATTATTATTATTATATGCATGAACGTTAGGACTCAGTTGAGAGCCCCGTGGTCGCCAACCCACGCTCCCTAGTTAGGAGCTCCTGACGCCCCTTTCAGTCACCTCTTATGACGGGCAGGGGATACCGTGGGTGTTATTCTATTGCCCCCGCCCACAGGGGGAAATCAATTTGGGTTGTGACTACGAGGCCCTTAGCTGAGTCTTGACATTGCTTTCACTTGTGTTAGGCTCTCACCTATTCTATCCCATCCGACTTCCCCTGGCCAACACTTGTTTTTTTCCGACCGCGACGGCATTAGCGCATTCGAAGCCTAAGAAGTTTTTCATTTCCAGGCACTTTGTGGCCTTCATCTTTCTTTTGCCGATACCTCCATTTTTCGAAGTGTTGGACCCCTTCCATTTGTTTTCTTCTGATCAGTGTTTATAGACGATGGTTGCCCAGTTGTACTTCCTCTTAAAACAACAATCACCACCACCACTTGGTACTATATAAGCTGCATGGGTTATCAATAAACTAGTTAAGAGTAGCTAAGAACATCACTCTTGTTGCACATGTACAGAGTATTTTTGCCTTAGAACCCAAAGAAATACCACATGAATGGATAACAACAGTTACCATACATCATTTAATGCACTCAACTCAAGAGGCATTCAGTGCTTGTCAACACACTGGGGTAACCCCTTAGAAACGCAGTATCGGTAATTACTTTCTTAATAAAGAAAATGCTGAAGGTAATTTATTACAACTGCCTCTTAGTACTTTAAGTATAGTACTTCAAGTTCAGTATTTCATGTACCGTTAATCATAATATGACACAGGTACTGTAGAGATTTCTATGTTTCTGGCAATAAGATTCCGTATTTGACAGATGATATTAATAGGAAACACAGTAAGACCAAGTTGTAAGGAAGTAAAAGAGTAGGACATGAGCTTTCCTGTTGATTCTTGTTTCTTAAAAAAAAAAAAAAAAGGAATTTCAGGCTCTGCTAATTATCTTCCTACTCAAATAGCTGTGAATGTATTAATATCATTTAAGTGTTATACAGTTATATATACATGCACAGTACATGCCCAATTAGATTCTTTACGAAAAATAGTTGTTGATCTGTTTTTATTTCAATGTACGGGACGGAAATCCTCTAAATTCAAATACACTTGCCTTTGGTTACGCTCGCTTAAAGACCCAATATGGCGGCTCCATAAGAAGCATTCGTGACTTGACCTCCCTAGACAGACCTTGGTCTCTCAGTTTAGAACGGGAGAATACGGAAGTGTCCAGTGTCGTCTATAGTGTATTTGGCTTCATACCTTCACACGTAATAATGTAGCCATTCTGAAAAATACACTTTCACAGATGAAGCCTGGTTGCATTACTTCCTAGACCACTAGAATTAGCGCACCCGAAAATTCGCATGCCTTGCATGAAGTACAGTTTCATTCAGAAAACATCGGTATCTGAGGTACCGTATCGTCCTATTTTTTTTTGGCACAACAGTTGAGAGCGTCGTATGCAAGGACATTGCGCAACAGTATGCGGATTTATTGTAACAGCATGAGCGCTATTTCCCTATTCCGGCAAGATGGCACCACTTGTCATGAAAATATTGCACGTTTTTCTTAGGTGATCCAACAATCTCAAGAAATTGTTTTCCTTCCCCCTTCCCACTCCCTATTCACGCGGTTTTTCCTCTCCAGACATTTTTCTGCGAATGTTTTTAAAGACAAATTGTACAAAGAAAATCTGCATTCATTACGTGCATTCAATCAAATAATTTATAAACGTATTGCAGAAATAAATCCAGCACCTTCGTTGGCGGTTGCAGAGTATGTTTCGGCCTACAATTGCCCACGGCTGGTCCGTGGTCCCACAGCTCTGCACTCCGACCGACAAACCGAGCAGAAGAGGAGTGGCCAGTGCTCTACAGTGGCTCTACGCCTACGCCTCTATAATACGGTGACGGATAGGGGCTGGTCTCTACCGTCGGTTGTCCTGAGAATTTTTTTCCATTCTCCTGCACTAAGGCGAATGCAGGGACAATTTCTAGTATAGACCACGCCCGCCAACCCCTTCACCTTCACCGAGCATCTCCTTCACCGTAACAAATCTCTCGGCTTGAGATACACTCTTTTAGATGTAGTCCAATAACTTTGAGAAAAGTGTCGTAAAACATGTGTAGGCGTGTAGTTTTGTACCTGAAAGAAAATGGTGGTCATTTTCCAAAATCTCTTGTGAACTGGAACTACGAGAAAGCAATGGGCGGGAAACAAGTTACTGTTGTGCTTGTACACTCATTATTCTCAATACAGTACGTCCAGAATAATTCTATCGAAGTTTAACATCTTTCTTCTTCATATAACCGTATCTGTAGCAATTATATGTAATCATTAGATGCTTTTTTGTGATATACAAATTAAGGAAAAAGTAAGAAATTTTTAGTGCGTCGACTTTATGAATCAGTCACTACTTGATCTGCATTTAGGACAATCGCCCAGGTGGCAGATTTCCTCTCTGCTGTTTTCTTAGCATTTTCTTAAATGATTATAAAGGAATTGGAAATTTTTTGAACATCTCCGTTGGTAAGTTATTTCAATCCCTAACCCCCCTTCCTAAAATCGAATATTTGCGCCAATTTGTCCTCTTGAATTCCAGCTTTATCTTCATATTGTGATCTCCCCCCCCCCCTTTTTTTGCTGGTGGCTTTAAGTCGCACCGACACAGATAGATCCTATGGCGACGATGGGATAGGAAAGATCTAGGAGTTGGAAGGAAGCGGCCGTGACCTTAATTAAGGTAGGCTACATCCCCAGAATTTTCCTGGTGTGAAAATGGGAAACCACGGAAAACCATCTCCATGACTGCCGACGGTGGGATTCGAACCCACTATCTCCCGGATGCAAGCTCACAGCCGCTCGTTCCTAACCGTACGGTCAACTCGACCGGTCTTTCCTACTTTTAAAGACACCACTCAGACTTATTCGTCTACTAATGTCATTCCACGCCATCTCTCCACTGATAGCTCAGAACATACCACTTAGTCGAGCGGCTCGTCTCCTTTCTCCCAAGTCTTCCCAGCCCAAACTTTGCAACATTTTTGTAACGCTACTCTTTTGTCGGAAATCACCCAGAATAAATCGAACTGCTTTTCTTCGGTCTTTTTCCAGTTCTTGAATCAAGTAATCCTGGTGAGGGTCCCATACACTGGAACCATATTCTAGTTGGGGTCTTACCAGAGACTTATATGCACTCTCCTTTACATCCTTACTACTAGGTAAGGTAAAGGTGTATTCTGCATGAAGGCAGGTCCGAACCTCCGCAGAGGTGTGCCTGAGCCGGAGTTTACGTATGGTAGGGTGGTCAGTTCCTTTCCGCTCCTCCATTCCCTTACCCCCACCAACAGCGCGTGGCAACCCTTCCAAATCTTGACCATATCCAATGTTGCTCAACTTCGGAGATCTCACGGGATTCGGTGTTTCAACACGGCTACGGCCGTTGGCTCCTTACTACTACAACCCCTAAATTGAATACCTGGTATAAGGTACATTCCCGGTATTTCCGTGGTGTGAAAAGTAGAAACCGTACTGTGTAGCCAACTCACTCTGTACAATAAGTTACCTCACAAAAGGTATGCAAATTCACTGTTTTCATATATTTTCTAACTCAGAAGTCACTCATTTCAACCAGGATAATAATCCAGTTTTAAAAGCACCGAAGTCAACTGCTTCTTTTATTCCATTTCTGGAACCATTATTGCCACTGAAAGGATGTTTCCTCTGTCACATCGACCAGTGACAAAATTCTAGGTGTACAAGAGAAGTCGTACGTTTAACGGAGCTCACGGAATATTGACAAATGCTGCAGAGTCAGAGTGAAATATCGTAACTTTGTTTTATTTGTTAATGATCATAGCCAAGCATTAATCACCGAGGGAGTGGCTGTGCTGATTGGGTGACGTAGCTGTTAGCTTGCATTCGGAAGATAGTGGGTTCGTATTCCGCTGTCGGCAGCCCTGAAGATGGTTTTCTGTGGTTTCCCATTTTCACATCAGACGAATGCTGGGTCTGTACTTTAATTAATGCAACGATCGCTTCTTTCCAACTCCTAGCGCTTTCCTATTCCATCGTCGCCATAAGATCTATCTGTGTCGGTGAGACGCAAAACAGATTGTAAAAATAAATACATCTTAAATCGTTTTTAAAAGAAGCGAAACGTTAATTTACAATATTTATGAATCACGGTGGGGTCAGCACTGATAGGGATTTGACTCAGCCTTACGGCCTGATGCCCTTCGTGACGCCAACCCTTTGTGGAGGGATGTATTCACTCTTGCGTGCTTCTGTGCTGGTTTGTAGTGTATTGTGTTGTATGTAGATGAAGGGAAGTGTATTAAGACGAGCACAAACATCCAGTCCCAGAGCCAGACGAGTTAAGCTACGTAGTTAAAATCTCACCCTGGCCAGAAAGCAAACCCGGGTCCCTCTAAACCGAAGACCAGAATGCTGACCATTCAGTCAAGAAGCCAGAATAAGCGAATGCATTCATCTTTTGGTCATGTTTCCACTTAATGGTTGGTAGTACTGTTGCTGATGATTTCTCAGCTCTGCACATTTAAGCGTAGGAAATAAAAGTTCTCTGGACCAATTAGGAACATGCGTGACATTTATTTAGTTTAATTTGGATTTTTATCGTATTTGGACTTATTATTTCGACATTATCACCACAATTTTGAATCAGATTAGCACATTTTTAATTACAACCCCGGATCACACATGTCACGTGTCGGAAGTACGCGATCTCATTGGTCTGACGTCATCGTACAGGTTGGCCTTATTAGCAGACGAAATAACACATAGTGTACTGCGAGAAACAGGATACACTTCACATATTTCTATTTTATGTTAGTGTCTGGTATAGTTAAATACGATGTCTATACATTGTATAATAATCTGAGTGTTATAATTTGGACATAAAACGAATCCTGCACAGACAGCGAGGCAGAAAAGTTATAAATGGTGTATAGTTCCGATGTGCACTAATACGTCAAATACCACCGCTAAAATATAAATTAATGTGACAAAGGGCGTAAAACACGGAAGAAATGGATTTAGCGAGCCGGAGAAATGCCGGTGGTATATCAGAAAAGTATACAGTTTATTGCTGTGAAGATCATTTTAATGTAAGGTGAATTTGTTAGAACTTTTAATCACTTTTCCATGAGTGCTATTCAAATGGTAAAACTGAATGGTTAAATCTATGTTGCTTTAATTAAATACTGTACATCAGTTATATGTTGGAATCTGAAAGTAATAAACAGCACTTAAATTCATGCTGATTATTAAAGTATTCTCCAACCTAACCCAAGTTTTGGTTGATCCATGTCAAAGTAATAGATCAAAGGGTCTATGAACCAAATTGTCAGCTCTGATTATACACATTTATCTTGGCATGCGACAGTTATTTATTTCTTTATTGAAGAGCTTACATTTGTGAACAAATTCAGGCTACAGCTAAATACTCTATAATATAACAAAAAGTAGGCGTGTACATCATGAAAGAAAACAACGTAAATTTAACAAATATATACCTCTGCAAAACAAATTCTTGTCGGTTGGGGTGGTCTCAGTCTTATAAGTTAACTCTGCTCAGTTATAATAATTATCATAATATTATTGAAATAAAGAACATAATTGCACACTGCAGTGAAAATACATTACTGGTTCTACAAATAATACTGATTTTGGTGTTTAGCCTAAATTTTAGGTTATACATGCCAAATCAGTAAACCGAAGGGTAAAAATCACAGCACCCAAAGACGTTCCTGTAGTGAGTGACTAAGATGTCACCAACACACTGCCCATGCTTGATATGCTCAGCTTGTGGAAAACTAAATGTTATTAATGTTATTGGCATTAGGTTCCACTAATTACTTTTACACTTTCCGGAGATGCCGAGGGGCCGGAATGTAGGGCCGCAGGACTATCGACACGAGGCTGATGTATTTGAGCACCTTCAAATACCATCGGACTGAGCCAGGATCGAATCTGCCAAGTTGGGGCCAGAAGGCCAGCCCGAAAGCAGAACATTTAGGCGTACCCTGAGCGTTTAGTGGGACAGCAGTAAACACTGCCTAAAAGTGGGATTGACCCGCCTAATCCGGGACGTCTGGCCTACCGTAGTTTGATGTCGACCTACTACGAACACACATTCCGACAACAAAAATTCCTACATTTTGTCTTGCTCTCGCCCCAAAATTTCCGTTCCAGAAGTGTCGGTACAAGTCTTACTGAGGGCCTTGAAACCATAGGAAGTATTGTACTCACCGCAGCCGCAATTCGCAGAGGCTGCCTCGCCAAGTTGCCGCGCCTCCGACGACTGAATTTATAAACGTTGTGAAGAATATTGGATGCATTGTCTTCTCCGGAAACCCACGTGCCTCTGAACACAGTTACGTTGGTGTTATCCACGTCCGTGTACACATCACTGAGGTTGAATGTCGAGTGGTTAGTGCGTTCCGCCAACAGAACTTCTCCGTCACGTCTCCAGTGAGTTCGCTGCACACCACTTTCCAGGATCAGCCAGTGGTAGTTCGCAGAGCCGCAGTCAACATGCAACAACTACAACAAAATAGACCTATCACTGATCATACTTTCTAGTTATCCGTAACTGAGTTAGTGTCTCTCAAAGGTGAAACTGTGTGTGAGAGAGAGAGAGAGAGAAAAACCCAGCTTAAATACGAGGTGTGTTCAAAAAAGAAACGAACTTTTGAAATAGCATGTCATCCAGCACAGGGAGCGTGCTGCGGCTACTGAGCGCACGTAGCGGCAGATTTCAACAATAAACTGCCATTTACAGCGTTTCGCTCTGACGTTAGTTGGCGCGCTACAGCCGCTGAAGTGAGCACGTGCACAAGCTGTTCGTCGGATTAGTGCCAAAGTGACAATTGAAGAGCTTGAAGAACAACGTCTGTGTGTAAACCTTTGCTATAAACTTGACAATACATTCACTAATACATTTCAATTGCTTAGCCAAGCATTCGGGGTGGGTCTCCTCGTCAAGAAAAAAAGAGAGAGAGAGAGAGAGAGAGAGCACACATGAGTTTGTCGAAAATCAAGTTGATGTCACCAGGGAATCTAGTGCGTTTGAATGATGCTGTGCGCAGGAAGAGCCCTGGATTTTGGGAAAACCAGTTTTGGGTGTTGCATCATGACAATGTGCCGGCTCACGCGTCGCTCCTTATCCTTAGCTATCAAGCAAAACATCACACTCCGTTTGTGCCCCATCCACCGTATTCTCCGGACTTAGCCCAGGAGACTTTTTCCTGTCCCCCAAACTTAAAGCCATTTTGAAAGGACATCGTTTCTAAACAATAGAGGAGCTTCAGGACAATGCGACTATAGACCTGCGCGCCATCCCAGAAAGTACGTTCCAGAAGGCTTTCCAAAAATGGAAGAAACGATGGGAACGGTATATTGCCAGTATTGTACGCGCACTTTTTAGTGATAAATGGACACCCTAGTGCTGAATCGTTCGATCTTGGTTATCTTCGAGATTCGTATTGGCAACCTTTGAAACACTAACTAAGAATCGCTTATGAACGCTGTGTGACATCTGGCGTACACTTAACGTACTCGTACTGTTGTTGTTTACACAGCAAAGCCAAATTATAGAATTCATGCTAGGAACAAGTTTCGCATCGAAAAATGTTATATAATATATATTTTGTGTGTGTGTGACACAGTTGTTGGCGTAAGATAATTAAGGTTTAGAAAATTCATATCGATCTATCATATCGATTCAATTCAGATTTAATTTCCATTCAGTTGGCAGTATTACCGGAACCGGCAGTGCTTCCTCCTTACTCCTCAACCGAGTACAAAAATCTATCACTAAAATGTGCGCGTACAATAGAAGAGACTACTTGAGGGGGGACAGTACTTAAAATGTTGTACTTAAAGCCATAAGGATTTTACAGCAAAAGTTCGGTTTCTTTTTTGAACACCCTTCGTGTATGCCTTTGCTGTCGAGACCTAGTGTGTACAGTGCCCTATGTCTTTTGGTATGATATAGAGCAGGCATCGTCAATAGAGAGCGAAATGCCTTCGGAGCCAGTTTGCTCCCCGTTCTCCAGGAACGAGAACAGCTTAGCGAGCAAGTAGGGGAAGTGCATGACGTAGTACTGTATGTGCTGAAGGCCAGTGGCGCAAGTACAGTACGGCCATGTTATGCAACCCGCCTGACTGCTGCTTCCTTGTCACGTGACAAACACCTGTCCCGAGCGGAGCAAGTAACACCGGCTCCCTAGAGCAACTACGTGATGACGTCTGATCTAGAGCAATTTTGTTACTTCCATTGATCTGTCTCAGTCTTATCCTTTTCTTTCACAATATGACAATGACTGAATGAGCTATGCTACGTAGTAATGCTATTTCGAATGCAGCCAGTCTCTGCTATGAATGGTGTGAAAATGTTGCTCATAGGATCGGTTGGTGCATACATTTCAGTGGGCTTGGCTTGTAATACCAACTTCTGGATCAATGAGGAAAGCAACGGAAAACGATCTCGTTTCTCTAGTACACTTCTTTAGTGATGCCTGGGCCATCTATGACAGCTAATGGTGGGGCTGTTGAGGATCCAACCAGCCTTCAGGCTGAGGACTGAAAAAACACATACAGGACGTATAAAAATTAGATTTACAAACTTACAGAGGTTGTATAGGATACAAAAACAAACAACTTTTTCTAATGCCATTTTGTCTTACGAGAATTGCTTAGTGAGGATTAGAGTAACAACTTGACTACAATACATATTGTCGTTGCGCCTGCAAAAACCGCTGTGCGAGGAAGTTGTAGAAGAAACTCACCCGCAGTACATATCTCAAAGAACTTCTTTGAAGTTTATCGCACGACAATGGACCTTGGATGACAGATCCTTAGCAGCCCAAGTTCTTAGATGAAATATTTCACATAGCGGTATCATACATTCAATTTTACTCTATAGTACAGAGCCATTAGAGTTGGGAAGAAACCGAGTGAAAGTAAAGTTTACTCTTTTTTAAGTCATTATTACTTGTAATCGTTACTTTTCACAAATTGTAATTTTTAATCGTGATTTACTCCTTGAAATAAAATTGTGATCGTTACATTTTAGTAATCGTTACATTCTAGTATTCGATATACATCGCACCGAGAGTTTGGCAACTTCGGAACCCCAGCCCTTGCAAGGCGTGGGGCCAGAGATACAATGCCCAGGACATGAAGCGCACTCGTTCATTTACTCACAACTGATTGTGGTTACTAGTTGAGATTTAGATTTTTTTTAAATCGTGTGGCTATTTCCAGCCGAGTGTAGCCCTTGTAAGGCAGACCCTCCGATGAGGGTGGGCGGCATCTGCCATGTGTAGGTAACTGCGTGTTATTGTGGTGGAGGATAGTGTTGTGTGTGGTGTGTGAGTTGTTGGGGACAGCACAAACACCCAGCCTCCGAGCCATTGGAATTAACCAATGAAGGTTAAAATCCCCGACCCGGCCGGGAATCGAACACGGGACCCTCTGAACCGAAGGCCAGTACGCTGACCATTCAGCCAACGAGTCGGATTGAGATTTAGATAATCGTGTTCTACGATGTCGAGAACAGAACTGGAATAAACATGTGACGGTGAAGGGGTTGAGGAATTTCCATTCCCCTATTTGAATACATATGTTGAATTCGTTGGCCCTGAAAATAACACGAATGTGACATGCAAACTTTGCTTGTGAGCAGTCATTTTGAAAGTTTGTTTAGTATCAAACCCAAACCCCATGGCGCAACCGCCCCAAAGGGCCATGGGCTACCAAGCGACGAATCTTCTCGCCCGTTATTCTTGGTTTTCTAGACTGAGCCCGCTATCTCACCTTCATATAACTCCTCAGTTGTTATCACGTAGGTTGAGTGGACCTCCAACCAGCCCTCAGAACCAGGTAGAAGTCCCTGGCCTGGCCGGGAATCGAACCTAGGGCCTCCGGCTAAGAGGCAGGCACGCTACCCCTACACTGCGGGGTCGGCACATGACTGTACCTGCTTACGATATTTTGAAGTACAGAAAGTGATCTACTTACCTCTACCAAGTTTCCACTTCCTTCGCACCTCAGGTCTATGATGATGAACATTTGGAACCAAGATCTCTTCAGTTTTGACAGTTCTGCTGTATTTCTCTCACTCGGTTTCCACACTGCCAACTGAACTCCCGCGGACCATAACTTTTTCAAGAACTTGAAGTCACCTGGAAGGAAATATGCTACATAAACAAGACATAGGCGGGAATCGAACCCGGGGCCTCTAGCAGGGCAGCTCCGGGTTCTCAGGGCTGAAAGTGACCCCCAAAGGAGAGAGAGAGCGAGTGAGTGGGAAAGAGACGAATGTGAGTGAGTTGTATGAACGGCACATTTTATGAGACATAGACAGAATTAATGTAAATTGCTCGATGAGATTTAGATTTTTCACACCAATAGAGCATATAAAAAATTAGATGTAAGTCTTTTGCAGGCGTTAACTCTATAAAACCAGCCTTGAAACCAGTGTGAAAAATGTAATTATCTGAACGGGAACTTAGACTTTGCATTGAGAATTGTTAGGTGGAAAATGTTCCATTGTGGATATTTTTATCTCTCGTATGCAGCTGTCAGATTGTGCCTCTGCTAATGGGCTTCTGACAAATTTCGCATCTGATAGAAGATAGCGAATTTGTTCAATTAGATAAAATGTATGTAAAGGATAAGTTAATTTTATTCTAAACAGGGTAAACACAATGTTGGTTAATTTTACTTCGAATATCTTTATGTAAGATCATATTATCGACACTACAAAGTAGAGATCAATTAATTTTGTTCACTCTGCAAAACTGTCATTAATGGTATAAAAAGAACAGTTGTACGTATAGCAGTTAAGGTATTTCTGTTCTAGTCAGCACGGTACATTATGTTTCAATATTCTAAACACAACTGTAGATTAAGAAAATCAATTAGTTATTGCTATACGTCAATCAGGAAGGATTCATGTGTACTTGCACGTATAAAAAAGTATAACAATAATTTGATGATTATTTTTGTAATATATAGGGTGGGCGAGAAGGCCCCGTACCCCTGTAACTGTTTAGTATCAAATGTTTTTGTACCGGGCGGTACACCTCCGCGCCGCTAATTCAAACATTGCGCCAGTTGAAACTCCTCTACTGGAGGAAGCCTGAACTTTAACAACCATGTTAATTCTAAAGTTTCTCAGAAGATGTCTCTACTGTAAATTTTGTAGTGTTCTGAACTATGTCAATTTCGAGTCGTGTTTGTCTGCTCCATAGCAAGAACTTTGAACATTCTCTAACAGATGTCTCTACCAAAACTGATAACGCTCTCTGGTGTAAAGGAATGAATTGTCCGGAAGAAATTTAACATTCATAAGTTTTGTTTTTGCTAAATTTTGTTCTGTGGTTTGAGAGTTGGCAATATAATCCTTTCTTTCCGCCTGTTTTGAATGTAGCCAATCAGGAATTTCTGTAATTAATTTTCCACCAATAAGGTGTTTCTTCTTCGTCTGGTGTATTAGTTTTTGCTGTTATCCAATAAAATTTTGTGGGCGGGTTGTAATCATTCATGAAACGTCTCGAATGTTCCGCGAGGGTATATAAACTGCTGATTTTTTTGTCTCCTGGCCACTTCAGTAACATCTTTCCTAGTGTGATTATGTAGCAGGGGGCGGGAAGCGCCTCTTCCTTCGGGCAGCAGTTCTTCCATAAGGTAATGGCCTTTTAATAACTTCATTTCTTGCTGGCTCAGCAGTTTAACCCTCGGGGCAGGTTCGAAACTTTTATCATGTAACCTTCCTTTAAA